>NW_020837945.1:91141119-91239233 GCF_003676395.1 Aethalodelphis obliquidens | reverse complement strand
AAAAAAAAAAAAAAAAAGGGACAAAGATATGTGACGGGTTGATTTATGCAGTGGAAAAATTTGATTGTATGGATGAGATTCCTGGATTTCACTTGGCTGTGAACCAAGCATTGCTTTTTTTGCTTCGGTCTTATTTTCTATTACATGCTCCTGAAGGGTGTGGTAAGACGTCAAAGTATTAAATATATTCTTCTAAATGCTTTTGAATAGGTATGGTGAGACCATCAAATATTATATCCCAGTAAAGGCTGGCTAGAGGGCTTCAAGAAGAAAGCTAGCTGGCATCTCATTAGACCAAGAAAAAAAAAATCTTTGAGCAACACTACCTGAGAACAGTTAGAAATTGTAATTTAGTAATAACTTAGGTTATAAATTGGGAGTCTCCTATTCAGTTTGGCTTGCTTCCCTCTGGGGTCTGGGTTTCGCACAGACAGCTCTCTCTTTATTATCTCCTCCCCCATGACATTGCCCCCCACATACCACGCACACTTTTTGTAACATCCAGGTAGAGAAAAATGTATATGGGCATCTTTTAAAATTATTTTTTCAGTGTTTAAAATAGGAAAGACAAAAATCATTTGGAAAAGCCCTTAAACTAAGAGAAGAATCCAGAATATGGAAATACTTGTTGATTATAAGATGCTCAGACTTTTGAACTGTGCCAGTGACTAATACAATTCAGGACTTGTGTTCAAGCTTATGGATGGTGGTACTAATAGATATTAGGGCAATGGTGCCAAGTCATGATTTCTGTCATGAAACCTTTTTAGGTGCTCAGTGCTTGACACAGTGCCTCTCGACACTAGTGTTTGGGTGATCTGCCCAATTAATGATTGTTCTTGACAATGATCTTGATAATATCGTTGTTCCTTGTTGCTGATAGAAAATGCCCAAATTCCTGAGCACAGCTTCAGAGCATGACCTGGCTCCTTTTTCTATTTCTGACTTTCTCTCCCTACCGTGGCTTTCAGCTGGGCTACCTGCCATTGTCCAGATGCCCCCTCCTTGTTACTGTCCTTGTGTCCTTGGCTCAAGCTGCTGCCTCTGCTTCAAACGCCCTTGTATCTTTCAAGGGTCCGCTCAAGCATTTCCTCCTCTGAGTACTTTCCAACCCTTACCAGTTTTCTGTCAAATGGCACTGAACATGTTGAATTCTGTGCTCTGACAGTATAGTAGTATTGAGCACTTCAACATTCTTCATTATTGGTTTTGTTTTCTTCTACCAGATTGTGTTTCTTAAGAGTAAGGGCCGTGTAGTATACATTTTTTGTTTGCTTGCTTGCTTTTTGTCTAACAGTGTGATCTTTTTTGTCATAAAAAGACATTTTCTTCCTCTGAAGGAAAGTAAGAACCTGAGACTAACCTTCTAAGGTACTCTCTAAATCAGATTGTAGGTGTCTGTATTGTTCTTGCCCATCTCTTGCTTTAGTGTGTTGATGTCTGTGTGTTTAAGTGGACAGTCCAACTTGATTCCACTCAGTTAAAATACGTATTGGACTTCCTTCTCTGTGCAGGGGTCTCTGCCACATTCAGTAAACGTACAGAAATGATTAGGGCATAGTTAAATCTTACAGTCTATATATTCTGTTTTCAGCTTCAAGAAATAGAAAATTCAGTTCATGGTGGCTTAAGCAAACCAAAAAAGATACTTGGAACTAGGTGGTGGCTGGTGTTGGTGCAGCTACTCAGTGGTGACATCGGGCCCAAGCACATTGTAACATTCTGTTTGCCATCCTCAACACCTTGGCTTTCTTCACCCTCAAGCTTTTCCCTCGTGGTCACGGGAAAGCCACTGCATATCTAGGCATATATGAAGGAAAAAGGAGGAAAGGCAGCACTAACCACACCAATCACTTTGATCAGGGATAGGAATGTTTTCCCAGAGTCCCTCAGCAAGTCTTCACACTGGCCAGATTTCTGGCACATGGCTTTCCCTAGCTGCAAGAGAGGCTTTTCCAGCCTTTTTAGGGAACGGAGCAAGAAAGAAAATAGGGGGAAAAGGGTGAGACGTTCGTTAACCAAGAGTGTGGGCCACATATTAGCAGGATGTTAAGACAGGTGTTTAAATGATTATCCTACATAGTAGAATAAGAATGTGTGTCATATGACACAATCCAAACAGGACAATATGGATGTTCTAAGTATGATGAGATTATAACTGATTAAGGAGAGGGTTGTGTCCAGGATAAACTTTATGAAATGTGTTGTCTGATACAGAACTTAAAGGTGGAAACAATTTCAAAAGGCCTAAAGTATAACAGGCAATATATTGAAGTAAAGGGAGGAGCAGTAAAACTGTTTTTAGAAATCAGTCAGTGTGGAGATCAATCTTCAGCTTGCAGAAGTGGGTTTAGTGGGTGAGTGAGATCATGGGAAGGAGTAGATTGTATAGGGCAGTGCCGTCCAATATAGCTCTCTGTGGTGAGGGAAATGTTTTGTGTGTGCTGTTCAGTGGGCTAGCCACTAGACTCTTGCACATTGAAATATACTATTGTGACCAAAGAACTGAATTTTAAATATTTTCAGTTTCACTTTAGCCACATGTGGCCGGTGGTTACCATACTCAACATTACAGGTTAGAGCATTGTGGGCCATTGTACGTTGAATTTGATTTTTTCCTCTGAGAAAGTTGGAGAAACCATTGGAGGGTATTGAGTAAAGGAGTGACGTAATCCAAACTATGTTTTGACAGGACCACTCCACTACTTTGTTAAAAATAGTGCAAAGTAGGGGATGGAGGCTATCGCTCTAATCCAGGTGGTGGGTGGTGGTGGCTTGTCCTAGTTAGTATAGCATAAGTGCTAGTGGTTTGAAGAGGCAGGATTCTGTGTATATTTTGAAAGTCAAATCAACAGAATTCCCTGATGGATTAGATGTGGGATGTGAGAGAAGAGAAGGAATAGAGAATAACTACATTTGTTAGCCTAATTGGCTAGAAGAATGGAAAATTTCTTAACTGGATTGAGGACACCGAAAGGAGGCACAGACGTTGTAGAAGAGCAGAAGCTTGGATCTGGAGCCTGGCGAGTTTGAGATGCCTACTAGACATCCGAGAACATATGGTGAATGTATAATTTAGCAGGGTCTAGTTTAGAGGTAAAATTTTTAGAGTTGTTCACATGTTAGTGGTATTTAAAATCATGAGACTCGCTGAGGACACTAAAGGCGTGAGTGTAGGTTGAGAGAGATGATGTGTGTGGACTGAATCTTGAGGCATTCCATCCAGCAGCATTGGCTGAGGCGCACCCCACCCCCACCAAAGAGACTCAGAGGGAAATGCTAGTGACGTAGGAGGAAAACCAAGATAGTCAAGAAGGGTGAAATGTTCAACTCTGTCCAAATGTCTTTGCTATGCATAAGGGAATGAGATCTGTGACTGAGCATTGGATTTAGCAATGTGGGGTGTGTGTGTATCGGGTATGAGAGTTATTGGTGATGGCAACAAGCATAATTCCTGGGGAGTAGGGGTGACAAAAGCCTGATCAGAGTAGATTAAAGAGAGACTAGAAAAGAGGAATTGGAGATAGGATAGATTAAAAAAAAAAGGTGATTGATTTAGGGAAAAAACGATATGCTCTAATAAATTCTGATTGTGCAGGATATAGGCTTAATTTGATAGCGGTAAAGGAAGAAAAGTACATTTTAAAGCAGACATAATTCCTTTTATTGGTTCTTGGATCGGCTGAGCTGTGTGACTCACTGCACACAGTATTGGCAGTTTCACTGATTTAGAACTGTCTTATTAAGTTTATCAGCCTATCAAACTGGCATTTCAAAAGTAACTGGATAATTCCAATTTTAAAATTCAGTCTTAATTCAAAGACATGAGAAAGGAAAATATTTTCATTTCAAACGAAGAATTTTAGCTTATTTTCTGAGAAAAAATAAATAATTATATATCATAATGGGGAGCTTTATTGCAATTAAATGAAAACTATTTTTCCCTCAGCTGTTAAGCAGAGCACTTCATCAAGGAAAACATATTTAATGCATAAATTTATGAAGTCTCCTAAATTTTACAGATAAAAACATAAATGTTTGCAACTGAAATCTCATAGATATTCTAGACTTATTAAAACTCAAAGAGATTAAATAATTTGCCCAAGGACATTCAACTTGTTTAAGGAACACATTTTTTTTTTTTTTCTTACTGAGCATCTTGAAAATTGAATGTGAGTTGTTGGTCTTGTTGCAATATCATGGCTCAATGCTGTGAACATCTAAGGAAGAAAAGTCTTCACTTAACATGTTTCTTAGGAAAGAACAAAGAGTATACTTAATTGAGACTGCTGAAAGAAGCCTGAGGAAACCTAGGGCCATGGCTTGGAGCTTGGCCTTTCTTGAAGGAAATCTCCAGAAATGTTGGTCTGTTGGCCACTGCTAGGGGACACTGTCTTACCCACATTGTATTCATAGATATGTTCACATATGAACACATTTCTGGGCCTCATGGTATGTCATCCAGGAAAGGTAAATATGATAAATAAATTTTCTTCCACTTCATCACCCTCCACCCAAACAAAAAAGCACTTTGGTTGTGGTCATAGATTGCATCCCAGGCAATCTAAGTGGTACTCAAATGAGTGAGATATCCTTTTCCTGTAAAGTATAAATCGGTAATTTCCAAATATTCCTGAAGTTTACATAGTAAATTCATGAATAATAGAAAGATTTACTTTCAGGACTAACATGGGACACCTTTGGACATTATCAGCTATGTTTGCTTGGTCCATAGGAGAACTCCTGCAGATGTGCCAAAGATAGGCCTGTTTCTATTATGTTGTTGACCACAGTATTAATTGAATGTGAAGAGGAAGGAATCTTTTTTGCATTTCTTTTAGGTGGACTGTATTCTTTTTTAAAAAAATATTTATTTATTAATGTATTTGGCTGCATGGGGTCTTAGTTGCGGCACGTCGGATCTTCACTGAGGCATGCGGGATCTTTCGTTGTGGCTCACAGGCTCTGTGTTGTGGCGCAAGGGCTTCTCTCTAGTTGTAGTGCACAGGCTCCAGAGCACAGAGGCTCAGTAGTTGCGGCATGTGGGCTCTCTAGTTGTGGCACGCAGGGGCATGCGGGCTTAGTTGCCCCACGGCACGTGGGATCTTAGTTCCCAGACCAGGGATTGAACCCGCATCCCCTGCATTGGAAGGCAGATTCTTAACCACTGGACCACCAGGGAAGTCCCTGGACTGTATTCTCAATTGGACTTTTTAGTGACTCTTATCTGGAAATAATATTAAATACTGTTTACATTGTTACATTTATGCCGATTACACTCAAGTTCAGTAATTTGAGTTATCATGTAAAGCTTTTTATACTATGTTTACACTATAAAATAAATATTATGAAAGATATGCAATATAAAAAGATGGAAATAAAAAGAAAACAATAATAAAAGTTATATAATTATGGGTCATCAATTTAATTTTTTATACTTTTATGTGTTTTTTTTTTTTATGCAGTAAGTTTATATTTATAATCATAAAATACATGAATAGAAATAGATTTTGTGTGGGTTCATGTATCTATGACTGTAATCATCCCTCTGCTAGGTGGTATAGAAGGTTGTCAGGATTACTCTACTGAATGATAACCTTACATTTTTATTAGAGAACAAAACATCAACACGGGTATATTTTGGAAAATAATTTATAAAATTAATATATTTCAATTGGAAAGGAAGTGCTTGCTAGTAAAATTAATTACAGTCATCTTTTAGAAGGAAAAATATAGGGTTAACTTAAATGTTTCCAAATTCTTAGATATATTAAGGGTACAGCTGTCTCATTTTTCAACCTTTAGAATGAATAAAATAATGGTCAATAGTAAAAGACTGGCTACTTTAAAGAATCATAGGATCATTTAATTAGTATCATTTCCCCAATTTATCCTCCCTCCCCCCCACCTTTTGTGTTGCTAGTAGGCAGTTCTAAAGCCTGCCGAGATTTTATCTGTTAGATTTTATTCTGTATTCTCATCATTGCACAAAAGATTGGGAAAATGTCCTATTATATTGTTCATTTGGAAATTTAACAGGTATAGGGGACTACAAGGAGAAATGCAGTTCAATATCAAGATTTAGATATGAATGAATTTTACAGAAAGAAGTGTGAGAGGACTGACATTCTTTTCCTTGCTTATTACTCTGACCTGTTCATTTCTTTTTTTGATACTGGTGAGGAGTCTTTCACTTGTACAATTAGTTTTATGAAATGCCATTGATGTCATTCTGAGAGTGTCTTTTTATTTTCAGTAGACCCCCTAGCTATAAAGCTCCAGTGTGTTCTTTGCACTTTGGTTTCTTATTAATTTCTACAGATTCATAGAATGTTAGAACTAGAAGAGCCATTAAATGTCATCAAATCTAGTGCTTTATTTTTAGATGATAGAACCAAAGTCAGACAGATTAAATAATTTGCTCATGATCAAACAACTAGTTGACATCATCTTTAGGCATATAATGCAAGTTGTTAATTCCTCAGATAATGACCTATCTGTCATCTGGCTAGTGGTTTTCTGGGTGATTCTGTAGAGTTCTATGCAGTGAAGTTTGAATGTGCACACACACACGTGTTAGCAGTGAGTATGTCTTGTGTGTGTGTGTGCATGGTTTGTCTACAATCACAGTTTACTTCTGTTTTGATTTAGTTTCTTTTCCTCTCATATCTTGTAATATATGCTCGTGTTATTTGACATATCAATAAAGAAGCTGGGATTCCTTGGAGAATTATCTTGGACAGATAGCTTCAGGGTTACTTGTAGCCTGTACTTGCCACTTTTCTTTTCCAGCTGCAAAGTTTATTTGTGCACTCACGTTTCTGTTGTGTCTCCTGGAAGCGATAATACTTGTCCACATAAGACATACGTTTAATTCACTATGAGTGCCATCAACTTCCCAGCTTCTTTTTTGTTCTCTTTCATGCCTCTTTTGTAGCTCAAAAATGTGCAACAGTTGTCATGTGTTGATCCCATGTATCTGGTATTTTGAGTACATTATTTTTAATCCTCAAACAACTCTGACACCTAAATATTCTTTTCCCCAATTTATAGCATTAGAAGTTGTGCTGAGTAAAAAATAT
This sequence comes from Aethalodelphis obliquidens, assembly GCF_003676395.1. Taxonomy (NCBI): domain Eukaryota; kingdom Metazoa; phylum Chordata; class Mammalia; order Artiodactyla; family Delphinidae; genus Aethalodelphis; species Aethalodelphis obliquidens. The sequence goes on along the minus strand of NW_020837945.1, from coordinate 91,232,151 downwards.
AGTGGAATACAAGTGTAGCATCCATTTCAGGAATTAATACAGGTGTCTTGAAGACTTGGTGGGTGGAGTGTTAAATATGGGAGGTAAGTACATACTGAAATACTGAGCATGGAAGAACTTAAATTTGATAGTATTGAATATATATCACTGTTCTTAACCATCTTGCCACCTCCACCCTAAGTGAGACCTGAATATCTATCTTCTTGGTCTTAGTCTATTGCCATATTCGTGGCTTTTTTGAATACTGGTTAAATTTAAGTTCAACATCACGTGTACAGAAAAGGCAGTTCAACTAAGTGCCAAGTCCTAAAGGTGGCCTACCCTAAGAAATTCCAGTCAGAATGACCTTCAAAAGGGGCAAAAACTGAACTCATTCAGTCTTTAAATATGCTTTTGGTCACTGACCCTTATCTCTGTTCTAGTCTGCTACGCTTGCTTTGCTTTCTTCCTGCTGGACTGATTCCAAGGTAATTAACACACACACAAAATACCTATAAAGGTCTTCATCACAATAAAGCAGAAATCAGTTTAACAAAAGTAATGGTTATATAGGATGGAACGTATTATAGTTCAAATCTGAAGACATCAAATATAACCTCATAGAGTAAAATGCTGATATTCTACACTAACTGATGATTAAGTTTTGCCCTTTTTGTTTTCTTTTCACATAATTGAGATATAATTATTTCCTTATCTTGTCTGTAGCTCTTCATTTAACAAATAGATGGCTCCTGTCCTACTACTAATGCAAATGATCAGTTTTGTTCAACAAATACTATCCTCAACAGTTTAAACTCCTATCATTACAATCCCCATAAATGTTCTGGAGAGCTGATTTCCCCATTGGGAGGAATGAGTTAATTCTCAGTTAATGAGAAGAATTCTAATAGAGCATCATCATTACCTGTGAGAGATTTGTTTCAAAATCATTTAACACACTTGCCAAGAAAATTGATAATTCATTGTGCTGGAAAGATGAATGAGGGCATATATTTCTTTTTACAGTAATGGGAAAATTGTTGAATTTCCTTTGCTAATATCCCTAGGCTCCTCTCAAAAAATGATAGGCACACTACACATATAAACACAGATTTGTATAGTAAGCACAAGTAAATAACCAATACTATAAACCTTATAGTAGGATTTTTACAGGCATATGATGACTTTTAATAAACAGCCACCATTTTAGCTAATTGCTGGTGAAAAAAATTAGTAATAGAAAAAGGTATAAATCTCAAAGCCCAAATTCAACTGGTAATGGGAGACCCATAGCAATAAAGTCCAAAACATGGAGATGATAATATCTCTCAGAGCAGGTAACCATTGGAAGGTCCTATGAACAGTACCTGGAGGATAGAGGGTATTAACATCAGGGGAAGGTATATGTCTTAATAAGAAATTTGGGGTCAAGAGAATAAGTAGGTATTTATATAATAGCTACCAGAAAAAAATGGCAGTTGGTCCAGGAGTACAATTTTAGGAAACAGAAGTTCAATCCTGGAGAAAAATGTTAAGAATAAGCTCTGAGAAGCTCATTCTAGTAGACGCTGAAAACTATTTGTAGACCCAACATTCAAGTATTGGGAGAAGGAACGGGAGTACTTAGCAAAAGCAAGGCTCTGGAAAGCACATCTTGTAGGTTGGGAACCAACGTGAACCAGCTCCTTAGGGTGAGGAGAGGGAAGATCAGGTGAAGTGGACAGAGCCAGAGTGTCTGAGGGGTCAGAGCTCAGGAGCTCTGCTGAAGGAGGCAAAGAAAGGTCATTTTACTTCAAAAGGAACGGAAGACTGAAAAAACACAAAGGCGAGGCAGGATAGAGTCAGGGTGTTGGGCCAAGAGCTTTGAGTTGACCTGAGTGGGGAGGCAGGCAGCTCAGTTGACCTGAGTGGGGAGGCAGTGTTTAGAATCTTATAGGTATGTGGTGTGTGAGTGTGTCAGCTTAAATCGTCATTGGGCGTCCCACAATGAGCTGGATAAGCTTAACTGTTCCAGTCCTTTAAACTTCCCCCCAAAAGGACATGAGTTAGGTGGCACTGAGGCTGCACGTGGCAGATGAATGGTCCTAGGTGTAGATTAAAGGACTGATTAGGGGACCTAGAGCCAGGCAGCCTGGTGAGAGAGGGGCAGAGACAACTTGCTCTGTTTGTTCTTCTTATTGAAGCCATTTGTTATTGAAGACATCGTGATGAACATTTTTTAAGCACTGCCTGAAGAGAAAACTTTTAAATCCAGCTCTTTTCTTTTTTTTTTTTGGTCTGGAGGTGCTAAATGGGATTTTCACAGTAATGAGGCTGTTCTTCAAAAATGACCTCATACTTTACAATTTGCTACCAATTAAAGGCTTGATTGATGTAGGGCAACACTATTTAGCAGATTTCTACTTTCTGAAGAGGTCAGAGTGAACTTTTGTTTGCATAAGTCAATAAAAATGACGAAGTTTGTTTGAAATGATTCATCACATAAGGATTTGGATTTAAAAATAACTCCAGGAAAGCTAATATTATTTTTGGAAAAGAGGTAAATACATTATTGGTGGGCAAAGATAACTGTCCATGTAATGGATTTCTTTCCCTAAATGACTAGTTAAGTTTTTGTTCTGGGAACTATAGAATTCACCAAAATTAAACCTTGTAAGATGGTTAACAGTATGAAAGATTGGCATTTAGTAGTCTTAAGCATGTCTCTTTCTTTCATATTCAAGAAAAATATTTCTCATTACACAGTAATATTCTCCCATTATGGAAAAATTGAGAATGCCTAAGTGTGGAAAATAAAAGATATCTTCATCAGTCCCATCACAATATGCCTATCAGTGTGTCTTTTGCACAAGCATGTGTACTTCAAGGAAAAAAGTTGCATTTATATTATGTATTATTTTACCCAGTTTATTTAACCTAACTTTATATCATTAGGTTTTTTAACACATTCTTCCTAATTATGGTTTTACTTATTCTTGGTAATTATTATTTATAATGATTGCATAATATACTATAAAGTGACATGCTGTAATTTATTTAACCCCTTCTTATTGTATGTGCAAATTAACTCCATTTTTTCCAACCTTATAAGTAACACTTCTATAAAGAACCTTGTGCATAAAATATATTTCATATTTAGAATTGTTTCTCTTTTGCTTTTTTAAGATTTTTATTGAAATATAGTTGATTTACAATGTTGTGTTAGTTTCAGGTGTACAGCAAAATGATTCAGTTATACATATATATCTATTCTTTTTTGTATTCTTTTCCATTATAGGTTATTACAAGATATTGAGTGTAGTTCCCTATGCTATACAGTAGGTCCTTGTTGGTTATCTATTTTATATATAGTAGTGTGTACAATTGTTTCTTTAGATTCCCACAAGTGGGATTAACATGATAAAAGCTTGACTCAGTTTTTAAATATCTTAATAAAAATGTCAAATATCATCTTTCCAAAAGAGTATTTTACCACTTTTTAAATTTTGCCCAGTTAGAAGATATTTTTTCTTCTTTCTCCAAAAGTCTGCGCATGGTGTAAGAGGCCATGCCTGGGAGATTAAGTTGGCTGGAGATAGTAAAGGGAGTCTCAAGGCAGAGGGTAGAGTGAGAAACAAATGTCAGAAGGGAAAGGAAGTCTGAGAGAAGACTGGGATTCAAGAAGCCAAAAGGAGGATGAGGCAGATTGTCACGGTGCCTGTTCTAGAAGACTGGATACAGAGATACACAGACTAAGAGAAGTACCCAATAGTGACTCAGTCGATGCTGAGAAAAACTGACATGGGTCATAGGCAATCACCCAGAGAGTCACAATTTCTTGTCCAAAACCTTTGGGGCCAGGTATGTTTTAAATCCAGATGTTTTGAGATTTTTAGGGCTTTTTTTTTCAGATTTACATATTATGGTAATATAGTATATAACACCCCAATAGAGTTTTGGGAAGCACAGGTAATAAAACATAAATATTTTTGCTGCCCAACATGTACCTCTTGGTGTAAGATACCTTAAGATTCTAAGTAGAGATGCGGTTTTGCCATCAGATGAATTTACTGCAAAGTTAACAAAAAATGATTTCGGTTTTCAGAGCCTTTTGGATCTAGGAAATATAGATAAATGAATATGAATATGTATGGCTATTGGAAGTCTGGGTTTAGAGCTGTGATGCATACATAGGAAACTCACAGGGCCTAAGATTTTTAAGGTTTTTTTCTAAAAGAAATAATGGGGGTTTTATTTCTCTTTCCCTTTGTTTTTTATAAATACTTTTTCAAAGGTCATATAAATTAAGTATTTTACGTATACTTTGTTGTAAGAACTGGAACATTTTTCTCTCTGAATTTTTTAACCCAATAAGATATTAAAAACCTATACAAATTTTACTCTCTGAGAGTCAGGGATATTTTGTCTGAAAAGTCTCCTTGTGGAAATTAGATTTTCCAAGCAAATACTTTGATTAAATATTGAGGAGATATAAACTATCATATTTAGGAAGAAGGTAGATTTACCCTCAGATTTATTCATTTCTTTGGTATTTACTGCTTCTGTTTAAAATATATTCTTGTTCTGATAATCATAAAACAAAATATTGGTGTTGGATATTTGTGTAATACCTGAAAAAGTGACTCAGTGAGAAAAAGAAGTTTGGATTCCTTTCCACTTTGTAATTTGTGTTGTGGAAATGTTCTTTTTTCCCTCTTTATACATAATACAACTTGATCTTTCTTAGGAATACAAAAGTAACCATTATCAGATAAGAAGGATATGAATATATAATCATAAGCCCAGAAGAGGTAATTTTCTTTCCTATGTCTCTGCTGTTCTAATAGAGACTTTTCCATCTACATTATTTGCAAATGCTGCATAGATAGTGAATCATAGATCTTCCTTTGGCATCATCTTATATTTCATTTTTCATATTCAGATAATTTTTTCTACCCTAACTCATTCTTTGTATAATTCAGATTCATTACCACTAACCCTATCTTTATTTGAAACAAAGAGTAGATACTTCTCACCAAATTATATATGTTCTCATGTTTGAAGATTGCATGGGTCTTCAACTCTCATTTCTCCACAGTGAAAAACATTTCTTTAAAAAATTATGCATTTCAAATTATTTCTATGCTCTTTGTACTTGGGTTAAAAGCAAAGTTAAAGTGGGATCGTAAAAGGATTTCAGGTTGTCATGGAGAATAAAGTTGAAATTAGAGTCCATAAATATGTGGTCTGGATACAGAGGTATACTTACCCAGACTACCTGTCAAGGAAGGACCACTACCCAGCTTTAGAGAGTGTGTTCAGCACTTGGCCTCCAGTTGTCCGCTCTGTCAGAGTCTGCTTCGGCTGCAGAGGGCTACCTCCCTAATAACCATCTTGAGTGTCCTTGCTTCTGGAGAAGCCATGCTGCAAAATATGGTGATATCAACCTGAGAAGTTTTTCAGCAGCTCTCAATAGGCCAAGTTCAGATATATTAGGCGGACCGCTGCTGCAATTTGGGGTTCAGGGGTCATATTAAGCAAGCGAAGCAGAGAAACAACTGAGAATATAGGCAAGATATAATTTCAAGTGTTGGATATGTAGCCTACTTGATCATAGAGGAGAATGTGAAGACAGGAGTTGTCTGAGAGAGAGAGAGAGGGAGAGAGAGAGGGAGAGAGGGAGAGGCAGTCCAGATGATTCCTTAGACTAAAAGTAACAGTGGGCATAACAAAGCCTGATTGAGATATTCAACATGAACTGTTCTAAGAAATATTATACATTTATTTCAATGCAGAAATCTATACATGTCATAAGAAAGTACAGATAAATCTGCTGTGGTGTTTAGAGATATGCGTGCTCAGATTGGGTAACAAATGTGCTGACAAAGTTGATCTGATACCACAATATTAGGAATATTCGTCCTGTTTTCTCTCCCCAGAATTTTCAGTCTAACCAAGCAATTAAATGAAGTAACTTTGACATATTTGTTTAATGGTTTAATGTGCTCTGCTTCCAGAGAGTGTTTATTGTATAACGAGGGACTCCACCTTTTTATGCAAAGGATTAAGGTATTTTAGGCACTGACAGAAGCAGATGAGGATGTAATTTAGCAGGTTAGGAGAACCTTCACCATCCCTCAGAGAACATTTCGTATATTGCTGTTTTCTCTGAAGACTTAAAAGTACAGTGTCCATGAAAAACACCATGGGTATTTGCCTTCTTGTCTTCAGTATTTGTTGATGAGCTCCTAAAGTCTTGTTTATTCTTTGACACCCCACACCCCTGCCCCAGTGTCCAGCGCAAGGCCACAGCACATATGAAGTTCTCCATCTGTGATTGAAAACTCAATGTTTTGTAGCTGTAGCAAAGTGGTTAGCCTAGTACTATTCTTGTCCTCCCTGAATAAATTTAAACCTTTCTCATTTGTGCATCTAAGTTTGAAAAAATTTCCTGAAATGAATTAAGCGAAATGGCAGTTGCCATTGTTAAACCCAAAGTGCTTTAGATTAACATGTCGTTGATGATGATGTATAACTTTGAGTCAGCCATGTTTTACTTTTAAAATATCATGTATTTCCTTATATAGAGAAATACTGCCCTTTTAATATAAACTGAGATCTTGCTACTTACCTTACAAAACATTTTACTTACTTTTAATCCTTTTAACAACCTTATGAAAAGTACTATTATTGTCCTCTTTTACAAATGGGGAAGTTGAGGCATGGAGCTGCGAAGTAATTTGCTTGAGACTTCTAGTAAGAAACAGAACCTGGATTTAAACGCAGGAGTCTGCATCCAGAGTCAGTGCCTTTTCCCACTATGCTCTACAGCCTCAATACTTTGTTCAAAATACAGTCTGAATACTTTCTCATACATTCACTGAACTGCAACCTATGTCAAGTAACATTTGCAGTCTGTCTCATTCAGTATTTTATAGAGACAAGTTCGTTCTATGGATATGTCTTCACTGGATTCTCTGAGGGTGATAAATCTTCTGTTAATATTTGATTCTCACATGATTTTGGCTACTTGAAAGGTATTTTAACTTGTCAAATTCTATTTGAAGAGAGATATGAATACCTGTCATTAGTATATCTTTTCATCTGTGCTACAGAATATTTTTTGTACATTGTCATATTTTAACTTTTAATAATGCATGATCATGTATATATTGAAAAGACTTTGTCTTAAAATACTTTAAGTTGGATAATTATTCTTTCTAGAGGCAATAATACAGGCCATAGAGCTTGGAAGACTTGCCTACAAAAGTCTGACAGTGGACACTACCATGTTATAGTATATAACTTTGGGCAAGGCACCTGCCTCAATTTCTTACCACAAAACTATTATACTTACCTTAAAGTATCAAAGCAAAAATTGAATAATTTTACACAAGTGCAGACTCTCATTTTCTATCTCTCTTGTATATTTAATATCAAGAGTCCATAAATGTTCTCCATGTCTTTTTTTTTGTTTGATTTGTATTATTTTTTTATACAGCAGGTTCTTAGTTATCTATTTTATACATATTAGTGTATATATGTCAATCCCAATCTGCCAATTCATCCCACCACAACCACCCTCTGCCTCTGAGCTGCCCTCCATGGTGTCCATAAGTTTGTCCTTTACATCTGTGTCTCTATTTCTGACTTGCAAACTGGTTCATCTGTACCATTCTTCTAGATTCCACATATATGCATCAATATACAATATTTCTTTTTCTCTTTCTGACTTACTTCACTCTGTATGACAGTCTCTAGGTCCATCCACATCTCTGCAAATGACCCAGCTTCACTCGTTTTTATGGCTGAGTAATATTCCATTGTATATATGTACCACTTCTTCTTTATCCATTCATCTGTAGATGGGCATTTAGGCTGCATCCATGACCTGGCTATTGTAAATAGTACTGCAATGAACATCGGGGTGCATGTGTCTTTTTGAATTATGGTTTTCTCTAGGTATATGTCCAGTACTGGGATTGCTGGGTCATATGGTAATTCTATTTTTAGTTCTTTAAGGAACCTCCATACTGTTCTCCATAGGGGCCGTATCAATTTATATTCCCACCAACAGTGCAAGAGGGTTCCCTTTTCTCCACACCCTCTCCAGCATTTGTGGTTTGTAGATTTTCTGATGATGCTCATTCTAACTGGTGTGAGGTGATACCTCATTGAGGTTTTGATTTGCATTTCTCTGATAATTAGTGTTGTGGAGCAGCTTTTCATGTGCCTCTTGGCCATCTGTATGTCTTCGTGGAGAAATGTCTATTTAGGTCTTCTGCCCATGTTTTGATTGGGTTGTTTGTTTTTTTAATATTGAGCTGCATGAGCTGTTTATTTATTTTGGAGATTAATCCTTTGTCCACTGATTCATTTGCAAATATTTTCTCCCATTCTGAGGGTTGTCTTTTAGTCTTCTTTGGAGTTTCCTTTGCAGTGCAAAAGCTTTTAAGTTTCATTAGGTCCCATTGTTTATTTTTGTTTTTATTTCCATTACTCTAGGAGGTGGGACAAAAAAGATCCTACTGTGATTTACACAAAAGAGTGTTCTTCCTGTTTTCCTCTAAGCGTTTTATACTGTCTGGCCTTTCATTTAGGTCTTTAATCCATTTTGATTTTATTTTTGTGTATGGTGTTAGGGAGTGTTCTAATTTCATTCTTTTACATGTAGCTGTCCAGTTTTCCCAGCACCACTTATTGAAGAGACTGTCTTTTCTCCATGATATATTCTTGCCTCCTTTGCCATAGATTAGTTGACCGTAGGTGCATGGGTTTACCTCTGGGCTTTCTATCCTGTTCCAATGATCTATATTTCTGTTTTTGTGCTGGTACCTTATTGTCTTGATTACTGTAGGTTTGTAGTATAGTCTGAAATCAGGGAGTCTGATTCCTCCAGCTCCGTTTTTTCCCCTCAGGACTGCTTTGGTTATTCAGGGTCTTTTGTGTCGCCAAATTTTAAGATATTTTTTGTTCTAGTTCTGTAAAGAAAAATACCACTGGTAATTTGATAGAGATTGCATTGAATCCATAGATTGCTTTGGGTAGTATAGTCATTTTCACAGTATTGATTCTTCCAATCCAAGAACATGGTATATCGCTCCATCTGTTTGTGTCATCTTTGATTTCTTTCATCAGTGTCTTATAGTTTTCTGAGTACAGGTCTTTTACCTCCTTAGGTAGGTTTATTCCTAGGTTTTTTTTTTTTTTTTTTATTGCACTGGTGAATGGGATTGCTTCTTTAATTTCTCTTTCTGATCTTTCATTGTTAGTGTATAGGAATGCAAGAGATTTCTGTGCCTTAATTTTGTATGCTGCAACTTTACCAATTTCATTGATTAGCTCTAGTAGCTTTCTGGTGGCATCTTTTTTTTTTTTTTTTTTTTTTTTTTTTGCAGTACATGGGCCTCTCACTGTTGTGGCCTCTCCCATTGTGGAGAACAGGCTCCGGACACACAGGCTCAGTGGCCATGGCTCATGGGCCCAGCCGCTCTGCAACATGTGGGATCTTCCCGGACCAGGGCATGAACCCGTGTCCCCTGCATCGGCAGGCTGACTCTCAACCACTGAGCCACCAGGGAAGCCCTCTGGTGGCATCTTTAGGATTCTCTATGTATAGTATCATGTCATCAGCCAACAGTAACAGTTTTACTTCTTTTCCAGTTTGTATTCCTTTTATTTCTTTTTCTTCTCTGATGGCCGTGGCTGGGAATTCCAAAACTATGGTGAATAATGGTGGCAAGAGTGGACATCCTTGTCTTGTTCCTTATCTTATAGGAAGTGCTTTCAGTTTTTCACCATTGAGAATGATGTTTGCTGTGAGTTAGTCATATATAGCCTTTATTTTGTTGAGGTAGTTTCCCTCTATGCTCACTTTCTGGAGAGTTTTTATCATAAGTGGATGTTGAATTTTGTCAAAAGCTTTTTCTGCATCTATTGAGATGATCATATGGTTTTTATTCTTCAGTTTGTTAATATGATGTATCACATTGATTGATTTGTGTATATTGAAGAATCCTTGCATCCCTGTGATAAACCCCACTTGATCATGGTGTATGATCCTTTTAATGTGCTGTTGGATTCTGTTTGCTAGTATTTTGTTGAGGATTTTTGCATCTATATCCATCAGTGATATTGGTCTATAATTTTCTTTTTTTGTAGTATCCCTGTCTCGTTTTGATATCAGGGTGATAGTGGCCTCGTGGAATGAGTTGAGGAGTGTTCCTTCCTCTGCAACTTTTTGGAAGAGTTTGAGAAGGATGGGTGTTAGCTCTTCTCTAAATGTTTGATAGAACTCACCTGTGAAGCCATCTGGTCCTGGACTTTTGTTTGTTGGAAGATTTTTAATCACAGTTTCAAGTTCATTACTTGTGATTGATCTGTTCATATTTTCTATTTCTTCCTCGTTCAGTCTTGGAATGTTATACGTTTCTTAGAATTTGTCCATTTCTTCCAGGTTGTCCATTTTATTGGCATAGTGTTTCTTGTAGCAGTCTCTTATGATGTTTTGTATTTCTGCGGTGTCCATTGCAACTTCTCCTTTTTCATTTCTAATTTGATTTATTTGAGTCCTCTCCCTCTTTTTCTTGATGAGTCTGGCTAAAGGTTTATCAATTTTGTTTATCTTCGCAAAGAACCAGCTTTTTGTTTTATTGATCTTTGCTCTTGTTTTCTTTGTTTCTGTTTCATTTATTTCTGCTTTGATCTTTATGATTTCTTTCCCTCTACCCACTTTGGGTTTTGTTTGTTCTTCGTTCTCTAGTTCCTTTAGGTGTAAGGATTTGTGTTTGTTTTTTTTTAAATTTTTTTTTTGTTTGTTTTTTAATTCAAGGTTTTCTCTTACTTGCAGACAAAGCACAGCATTCTTCTCTCAGAACATCACTAGCCAGGGTGTTGAGAATTAACTCAGCTGAGTGGCTTTACACTCCCAGACTACCAGTCTACCTGGCTATTAGGTAAAAAGTTTCATAGCTCAGAAATACATCATATGAAATGTTAGTTCAAGGTGTGTGTGGACACAGTGTTTAACTGCTGCAGCAGCAGAATGTTAAGGCAACATCAGAACACAGAGGTGTTTATTTGAGATGTTTTTTGTTTCTTGAAGTAGGATTGTATTGCTGTAAACTTCCCTCTTAGAACTGCTTTTGCTGCATCCCATAGGTTTTGGATCACTGTGTTTTCATTGTCATTTGTCTCTAGGTATTTTTTAATTTCCTCTTTGATTTCTTCAGTGATCTCTTGGTTGTTTAGTAACATATTGTTTATCCTCCATGTGTTTGTGTTTTTTACCTTTTTTTCCCTGTAATTCATTTCTAATCTCATAGCGTTGTGGTAGGAAAAGATGCTTGATATGATTTCAATTTTCTTAAATTTACCGAGGCTTGATTTGTGACCCAAGATGTGATCTATCCTGGATAATGTTCCATATGCACTTGAGAAGAAAGTGTAATCTGCTGTTTTCGGTTGGGATGTCCTGTAAATATCAATTAAATCTGTCTGGTCTGTTGTGTCATTTAAAGCTTGTTTTTCCTTATTAATTTTCTGTCTGGATGATCTGTCCATTGGTGTAAGTGAGGTGTTAAAGTCCCCCACTATTACTGTGTTACTGTTGATTTCCTCTTTTATAGCTGTCAGCAGCAGTCTTATGTCTTGAGGTGCTCCTATGTTGGGTGCATATATATTTATAAATATTATATCTTCTTCTTGGATTGATCCCTTGATGATTATGTAGTGTCCTTCCTTGTCTCTTGTAACATTCTTTATTTTAAAGTCTATTTTATCTGATATGAGTATTGCTATTCTGGCTTTCTTTTGTTTTCCATTTGCACGGAATTTCTTTGTCCATCCCCTCACTTTTGCTCTGTATGTTTCCCTAGGTCTGAAGTGGGTCTCTTATAGACAGCATATATATGGGCCTTGTTTTTGTATGCATTCAGCAAGCCTGTGTCTTTTGGTTGCAGCATTTAATCCATTCACATTTAAGGTAGTTATCAATATGTATGTTCCTATTACCATTTTCTGAATTATTTTGGGCTTGTTTTTGTAGGTCCTTTTCTTCTCTTGTGTTTCCCACTTAGAGAAGTTCCTTTAGCATTTGTTGCACAGCTGGTTTGGTGGTGATGAAATCTCTTAGCTTTTGCTTGTCTCTAAAGCTTTTGATTCCTTGGTTGAATCTGAATGAGATCCTTGTTGGGAGACTAATCTCGGTTGTAGGTCCTTCCCTTTCTTCACTTTAAATATATTGTGCCATTCCCTTCTGGCTTGTAGACTTTCTGCTGAGAAATCAGCTGGTAACCTTATGGAAGTTCCCTTGTATGTTGTCATTTTTCCCTTGTTGCCTTTAATAACTTTTCTTTGTTTTTCATTTCTGTCAGTTTGATTACTGTGTGTCTGGGCGTGTTTCTCCTTGGCTTTTTCCTACCTGGGACTCTTTGTGCTCCCTGGACTTGGGTGGTGGCTATCTGCTTTCCCATGTTAGGGAAGTTTTCCACTGTAATCTCTTCAAATATTTTCTTAAGTCCTTTCTCTCTCTCTCCTCCTTCTGGGACCCCTATAATGGGAAAGTTGGTGTGTTTAATGTTGTCCCAGGAGTCTCTTAGACTGTTTTCATTTCTTTTCATTCTTTTTGCTTTATTCTGCTCCATGGCAGTGAATTCCCCCATTCTGTCTTCCAGGTCACTTATCCGTTTTTCTGCCTCAGTTATTCTGCTATTGATTCCTTCTACTGTAGTTTTTATTTCAGTTATTGTATTGTTCATCTCTGTTTGTTTGTTCTTTAATTTTTCTAGGTCATTTGCATGTTTTGGATCTTTGCCTCCATTCTTTTCCAAGGTCGTGGATCATCTTCACTGTCATTATTCTGATTTCTTTTTCTGTACACTTGGCTATCTCCACTTCATTTAATTGTTTTTCTGGAGTTTTATCTTGTTCATTCATGTGGTACTTAGTCCTCTGCCTTTTCATTTTGTCTGTCTTTCTGTGAATGTGGTTTTCATTTCACAGGCTGCAGGATTGTAGTTCTTTTTGCTTCTGTCTGCCCTCTGGTGGATGAGGCTTTCGTTCTCCATGTCTTAATGCACATAACTATTCCCGTTTGTTAATCATGCAGAGATAAATTTCATGATATATATTAGACAGTAGCAGTTGTTATTCTACTTGACCCTAAAAGTTAATTCTTTGCATTTAAAATATTTAATCACGGTGTGCTTTTTGCCATTTCTGAAAACAGGGTAGTTGAAGAACTGCTAACTCTGTCCTGTACCAGTCATAAACAGTCAACAAAAATGGCATGATTTTGTCTGGCATCTCAATACAGATTTAATATTGAAAGTTCCAGTCATTTAATTGTTAATGTTAGAAAAAATAAAGAGAAAATAATAATCTAGCATTCACTTTAAAGTTCACTTTTGTAGAAAAGCTAATATTGAATAACGGAGGCCCTTTAAAAATTGGCATATAGATGTTACAGAAAATAATTCATTAAATCCCAAAGTACCTGTAAATAGAATAGTGTCTGGCAGAGTTTGGGGAATAAATGTATTAACCTCAAAGCTGGTGTTCCTTCTACCATACCATGCTAGCTTGCTCTGCACAATAGATATTATTGTAGAAAAAGTAGTGTTTTTTTCTTCTGTCTTCATGAAAAATTGAATTAAAGGAGGTTTTCCTAAATTTTCATTAGGAGAAACTAAGCAAATTCATAAAGGAGAACTTTAAAATAGAGCTTAAGATAATTTTTTTTAATTGGGGTATAGTTGTTTTACAGTGTTGTGTTAATTTCTACTGTATAGCAAAGTGAAGTAGAGTTCCCTGTGCTATACAGCAGGTTCTTATTACTTATCTATTTTATACATATTAGTATATATATGTCAATCCCAATCTCCCAGTTCATCCCACCAACCCCCCCCCCCAAGATAATTTAAAAGAATAACAAAAATGTTAGATCTTGGAGATGATATTTTTCAAATTATTCTATTTAATTTCTTCTTGGGTTATTAAAGAAGATTTCTTGGGTTATTAAAGACTTATAAAAGAGTATCTTTCTTGAATGGTGTAACCAACAATCATCCAGCATGGCATGCTTTTACAAGTTAGAATTAATTCTAAGTAGCAGCTTCATGGAACTTTAAAGTATGCAGGGTTGCAAGGGAGAAATAGAGCCTAGGTTAATTAAGCTACATTCTTGTAATTTAAAGGTAGCAGCTTTACAAAGCCTCCAATCTAAGATTGATTATTGTAGACAAAGTCCATCAATGGATACATCAAAGATATGTATAAGTCGATTTGAGCCTGTGTGTGTTTACTTTTCCTTCTGATTATAAAAATAGTGCATACTAGCTGTAAAAACTAGTTATATAGAGAAAATGTAAAGAATAAGAGCAAAATCCTCTCCTGATTGCACAATTCAGAGATAGCCACTATTAGCACATTTGACTATTTCCTCTGTTTATTCTTAATAAATGTAATCCCCACATGCAGAATCATGCTATACACAGAATTGAGCATGCTGCTTATTCTACTTGATTTTTTTTTTCCTCTGTATTTTTTACTCTCAGATTTACTCTCTAAATCCCTGATTTAATTTTCTCCAGCACCAGTTATGGTATTTAACATCTCCAATGCTGATTCTAACTTCACTATTGTGTTTTTTGATATCTTGACATTTTTACTCATTTTGAGAAGCACTCTTTGAATCTCAGCCTATGTCTGACTTCATACAAAATTACAAGGTTTCAAAGAGACCTTGTAACCTTATATATTTTCAGAACAATAGTTTCAATATTCTTCTTCACTTACTAGTATTAAATCTTTTTTTCTTAAAAAAATCCCTTTTATTTATTTATTTTTTTGTTATTCACCACCATTCTCTCCTTAATTTGCTGCATTTTTTCATACATATTAAATTTTAAATCTTTGAATTCATCTTTGGATAGAGAGGAATTTTGGAGGATCTAGTATTTGCCAGTAGGCAGGATATTTGCCTTGGATCCCTTACTGTTCATTTAGTGGTGACAAAATTTCTGTAGCCAGTATATCCCATGTTTGGATGACTGTTGTAAATCAGTGTCCATTTACCTCCTCTATAACAATATCTGCTGTGCACATTGACATGCCAACACTCCTTTTAGCTACCTGGATTTTTCATTTAGTAAATTGGTCATATCTCTTCAGTTAGAATAAATACACTTCTGTTTCCCAGTATACCTACTTATTGGTGGCATTCAACAAATATAGACCCACTAACAGATCTAAGTATTAAGGACTTTGAACAGGTTACCTTTAGAATGAACATAGTTAGTTTCTATGGGTTTGGAGAGCAGCAGATAAAACTTACAATAAACAAAATTATTTTTTTCTTTCTTTTGACCTTCTTGAGCCTGTATTTATAAATCTAGCCTCAAAGATAAAGCTCTTTGGACATAGTAGTGAAGTACATTAGTTCTTGGCTAATTTACTGATAACTAAAGCATTAAATTTTGTATTACTCTGTGAAGCTCCTTGGTAGTTTTTCACCTGGATTATTATTGCTATTGCAAAAATGTATAAAATTATTTTGGAAGTAATGATTTACTGTTCTTTATAATTATGGTATTTAAAATTTCTTTAAAAATATATTCTAGAACAATCCTCCCTACCATTTCAAAGAATTTTGAATTTGAAGGGAATCCTCTCTTTTGACAAATATAATAAAGTTGCTATTAAACCTCCTTTATATTATTTCAGACCTACAGTTGGAATCAAGTACTGACTGACTCCTGTGGTTGTGGAAATTGTTTTATATGTTTTTGTAGCATACAGATTGGATTAATATAGTATCTGTTTTCGCCTGTGTCAGAACTCTCATTGTTGAAAATGTGACACATACATTTGGTAATAAGTATGATTCATGGTTCCCACAAGATAGTGAAAAATCTCACCAGTTGAAGTCTTCCTATTGATTTATTATTATGAACTGTTTTTGAATTTTAAATTTGGTTGATGTGTATCTGTTGACTCTTAACTAATCTGTATACAGATTAAACAAAATAAACTCAGTCCCACTAAGATTTATTCTAGATAGTTATTAGATCATGAAGAGAGTTTCTGGTCTACCCAGAGATGAGATGACTATGGAAAACTACGCAAAACTCTGAAATAAGCATCCGATATCTCCTCGACTTTGGTAGGAAAATGAGTAAATAACAGTATTGTGCTTATTTGAGATTTTAGTCTGAGCTTTCCCCTTTCTGCCCTCTGGTGGGACTACTAATAAATAACTGGCAAGCTAAAATAATTTAGCTTGTAGTGAGAGGATGCAGAAGAAAAATATAGATAAATCAGAGGTGAAATTAAACTCAGAGTTTGACTTATCTTACTTTATAATGTTGGGCATATCACATGTACTACTAACTATACTGGAAGAAGTAGGTTTTGAAGAATGGATGGCTTCAATCATATGAATGACTAGAAAAAATAATTTTAAAAGACCTAAAGTTACTGTTTTCCTTCATTGTGTGTGTGTATGTTTTCCCTGTAGCCACGTGATGACAAAATAGTAGTAGGAAAATCAATCAGTTACCTTTTTTGGAAAAAAGAAAAAAACTTGGTTTTTTTTTTTGCTTTTTTACTAAATTTAAATAAATTCTGATTTACTGGCATCATGTAGATCATAGTCTTCTCAGGTCTGAAATGCATCACTCACTTAATCATAAAAAATGTGCACAAAGTAGCTTCATTTTAATACAGTTTCCAAATTATTTGCAGTTCTTGATAGAGAGGAGCACTGATTTTGACTGAGACATTCTTTTAGGAAAAGGTTAACAAATACCTTCTGAAGTAAATTTAGAGTTAAGAAAAGCAGATGTGTCTTTAAATATTAGTGAAACATCAGTATTTTACATTTAATTTCTTCAAATATTTTTATGGTTATCAATTTTTAATTTAATCAAGACAAAAAATGGAACTATGGTCTACTATCATTATTTCATAAATTGAAGCCTATTTTAATATCAAAAAGGAAGGAGAATCTCCAGTTTTAAGAATTGCATCTAATTTGATGATGTGCTTTATTAAAACTCACTGCATCTCAAAATCAACATTTTAATGGCTGCCTAACACCGACTGTATTATGTAACAAACATTTCACAGGCTACCTAAAACGTTAATGTTGCATCTTTTTCTAAAAAAAAAAAAAAAGAAAGAAAAATTTCTTCCTATTCTTACAGAGTCATTTGGTTAGTTGCCATGACAGCAGGATGTCATTTATTTGAGAGAAAATAGTGAAATAATTTGGGTTTATAATTATTTATCTTTTTTTTTTTTTGCGGTACGCGGGCCTCTCACTGCTGTGGCCCCTCCCGCCGCAGAGCACAGGCTCCGGCAGCAGGCTCAGCGGCCATGGCTCACGGGCCCAGCTGCTCCGCGGCATGTGGCATCCTGCCGGACCGGGGCACGAATCCCCGTCCCCTGCATCAGCAGGCGGACTCTCAACCACTGCGCCACCAGGGAAGCCCTATTTATCTTTTTTTATTAGTGATGTTAAATGTTTGAGTTTATATTCCGTCCATTTAAAACATAGTTATGAAAGTGTTTATCCATAGCCCCAAAGTAGTAGCTTGAACCTGAACAGATTCAATCCATCACTAGAGAAAACCATGTCTTCCTTTTGAAACTGGATTAGTGTGGTCTGGTACTTAAAATCTTGGACTTCAGAAAGCCACCTGCTTTTGCTGAGGTATTCAGAAAAAGATTCCTGGAAGCTAGACAGGCTTGTGCAGTGCTCAAACCCATTGCTTACGTGTTTGACAGGAACATCTGGTAGCACAGATGCTTAATTCTAGAGAGCCATAATTATTTTGAGAGAAGGGAAAAGTTGTCTTACACAGTTATTATCATGCTCTGACCGCAGGTATTAGAAAGAGACAATCATTTTGTACTTCCCTGCCAGCATATGTTTTCTCAGTTTGGGAGATGAAATTTCTAGATCATATACAACAATGAGATTAAGAACCGTTGTGTGTTTTTAAGCAATAGAAAGTTTTCAAAAGAGCATAAAGATGTGATGGAAATGTTTTGTTGTCTCCAAGCGCCTGTTCCAAAGCCATGTGAGCAAGGTGCCAAAAATTCAAAGGCTAGCCTTTTCAAAGAGAAGTTGATGACAGTAACCTCTCTTGGTTTCACACTCTATCCTGGAGCCACTCGTAAATGAGACTGTCAGATTTTGTGCCAGTGAAAGGAGTTTGTCCTAGCTTTGTTTATCTCTGCTGTTAAGAATCCCCTTTCCCCATTTTTCTCTTTCTCTGAGACAGATTATTATTTGAAAGGATATGACAGATGCCAATGCAGCTATATGTTGTTTGTCTTTTAGAAGCAATATGTTATATACTGAGTGTGCCCACAAATATAATGGTCTGGATTCACTTGGTAACCTTCACCTCCAGGACTCAGAAAGTGAGATTTGTCATTTGGTATCATAGTAACCAGTTTAGATAGCCTGCCTTAATTTGCATCTGTTTGCCAGAGTTAAAGGGAACAGTAATGGTCATTTTTAAGGACTCTAAAGATGAACAGAGTGGGCACGTACAGACTTTACTTCTCTGCTGCTCACTCAGGAAATCTGAATACAAGGCTGCCATTCATCCATTTATACATTCTTTGCTTCATCAAATATTAATGATAGCCTACACTGTATAAGGTGTTCTGGTAGGTGCCAAATATACATCAGTGAATGAAACTGACATAATCCCTGCCGTCCTGTAGTTGACAGGTTAGTCATAGGAGTTATAAATTCAAACGCCTTTAGGGCCAAGTAAATAAAGAAAATGAGGGAAGCTGTGAATAAAAGCTTATAATTAGTGGTAGAGGCAGTGGCTAAAGGAGAGTGAATATTCTACTGGACAGAATTCAAATTCAAAATTTATTTAAACGTTGAGGCATCCCTTAAATAAAGAGACACACCTGGGGGTCTGAGTAATTTATGCAGCTCTCTGCTCCTGAGGTTGAGCTTCTGGTAGTGAATTAGAGTAGGGATGTCCCAGTGACTGTGAGAACTTTGTCTGCATTAGTGAGCTGCTTCTCCCATTTACCACTTATCATGTCATCAGCCATGTGCAGTCAGGGACCTGGAGGAGCCAGGATGTTTTCAAGTCCCTAATCACTGAGTAACTATATTATGCCTAGCTGAACAGCCAGCCACCTTAGGCACTGCAGGTCAACCACTGCTTGGTGCCCATGTCGGGCAGGCTGGGCTTGCTGTCTGCTCTGGTCAAATTCAGCAGTTCTGGCCTATAGCCTGGTTTTCTTTTCTGCCATTAACATCCTATTTATCCTCGTAGACTGGGAATTGTCTTCTAATTCATAGCAGATAGTTTGTTTTCTAAAGGGTGAACTATCCTGAGACTACTTTAATGTGGATGTAGGTCTGATTATCTCTAGGTCAGAAATTGCCATACTTTTTTGACTGAGCATCACAGCAAAATAGAAAAACTAAAGATAATTGATGACATAGTAATGATTTGACTACACACTTTATGTATACATTATACCACTCTTCCAAATATTGTGTGAATTACAAAACTTATGCAAAAGAATGGAAGTTTTTAAAAGGGTGAAATATCTTAATATTTTATTTGCACACTTTAAAAGATTATCATCCATTTGCCTCTCATCAAAGGCTAAAAATTAACAGCAACAATAATACTAATATTTATTGAGTGTTTATTACCTTCTAGATACAGTTAACATCCAACAAATTGAGCAATTACCAAGTATATTTTTTAACTTTAGTATAAAATAAAATTGCTAATGTCTATTACCACCATTCTTTTTCATCATTCAACAGATAAAAAGTAATGTTCTCCTTCCAGTTTGTATTTGTTTTTAATAGCTTGTGTCAGTTGAGTAATGCCTTGTCTTCTGGTATAAGCTGGATTTTCTTTGATTAAGAGTTTATAAGTATGGCTATACTATAGAAAGTTATCAGCAGTAATTTCCAAAACTTTGAACAGAAAAACTGGCATATAAGTAACACAGTAAAGATACCTAGATTTCTATAATATACATAGAAACCTTTACCCGTGTTTCTAAGATCATGGAACTAGTTTTTGTTCTTGTCTCTAACAGATAAACTAAACCTTAGACAAATTTTTTGCATGATTTGAACCATCAAAATATTGTGACTAAAATGCTAGGATGTCTTTGATGGTTTCCTTCTACAATGGAACCTGAGAAATTAGGACTATAATACTCATAATATGTGGGTACTTAATTCCTAGGGAAGATTAAAGAGAACTAAAACTGATACATAAAAATATTATAGAAGTAAAATGAGGATTTGGTAGTGATAGGGAACATAATATGGATATTCAAGAATTTCTACATTACATAAAATTCTAACATATCTAAATAGGGTCTCAGGTAAGGTCTCTCTTTGAGAAGAGATTTTAGAAAGTACCCAAAAGAGCCATGAGATTTCATTATTAAATAGAAATTACACATTCACAAGTATCAACTTTCTTCCAAGCTTGAGGTGCAAATACACATATATCTCTTATTTTTCCAGTTTATTGTTTGAGAACCCACATGCCTTATTAACAGGAAATATACCACTTAACTTTTAAAGATCTTCCTGCTGAACTGCACTAAACCTTAAAGGTTTATACAATTCAAAAGATGTCCAGCTTTTCTGCCAAAATGGGCAAAGAAGTTGCTTTTCTGTACCAGGTCTCATCAGTGTTGACGACTAGATTGCCCTTGTAACATGGTGTTCCCTGATGCAGTGAGGTTTTCCTCACCTAGAACCATTTCAACCTTAATTCCATGAAAGGACAATTGCATCTTCTCAGTCTAACAGCAGAGGTTGCCCTGTGCTCAGGTCCTTATGGAGGACCCATCTTCATATGTAGCTTTTTTGGTTCACCTATGAAGCTTCGTCGATGGATGCCAGTCTACCAAAAGGTCACTCTGTCAGCACTAGACGTCACTTGCTCTACATAATACAGTTAGAACTACTGTTAACTGGGTGCAGTCTAGGGTTGGAATAGCATTACGTTTTAAGCTTTTAAAACAAAAACACTTAAATGAATCCTCTATTGAGAGAAGAGATCACCACTCAGTATCTGAAACCAAGAAAGTAAAGTAAGGGAGTGCTTTGCTGGTCAGGCAGTCTTGCTGAGCAAAGCAAACTTATGATCTCATTTAGATCACTGGCACATGAATAACAGACTTGGGAGCAGGTTAACTGAGGCCTTAGAAGCTTTCCACTGGAGTGAGTCTGCTGCTCATTGGCTGACTTTCAGAGGATGTGGCTGTCATGATTGGTTGGCTTTCAGAGACTGTTCATTGAAGTGAATTGTCATTGATTAAAATGTTAAAACCAGTTCTGAAGCTTAGAACAATTAGATGTTTCCTAGGATTGTGGGAACTTTTTTCTTCTCTTTCCCCAACTCGTTGAACTTTCCATGCTATTTTTACCAACTCTTCTGAGGGGATTTGCCTGAGTATACTCAAAATGACTCCTTATTTAACAGAGCCTCCGAAGTGACTTATTTTTCTAACAGATAGTTCCTAGGTGATTCCAATATCACGTACTTGTTTTTCTAAGGACTGGAGGATGCATTTAGTGCTTTCAAGGTGATTTTTCTGGTATCTTTGTGACTCAAAAAATACTATAAATTTTGTTTCTGTTGCATTATCCCACTAGGCTATGAAAACTGAATCCATTAATTTTAAGCATAATATGGTAAATCATCTGTCTACTCTAGGAAGGTAAATCTTAATTTTCATAGAGGCATAATAGTACTATAGTTAAGAACTGAGATTTTAAAAGAGTAATTGTCTGCTACCTACTTGTTGGTGACCTTGAGAAATTTAACCTCTCCATGCCTCTCTTTTCTCATCTGTAAAATGGATATAAAATATTACTTTGTTATTGAGTTGTTATTAGGATTAAGTGAATTAATATATGCAAAGTGTTTAGAGCAGTCCTGGTATATTGTGCTCTAATAATAGCATGTGTTTAATTTCACTATTAATATCAAAGGCTTTAAAAGTCATTTTTGCATCTGGGTAGTTGAGAAGAAAGGAAAGAAGCTTTGCAATTTGTCATTACATTTATTATATATTTCTGACTTCTGAGGAACAATGTAGGACATCTTTGACACCTAAACTGTGAAGAAATGAGAATGAAGATAAATTAAACAAAATATAACAGAAGGATCAAAGTCCCAGATATCTATTTACCTCTGATGAAAGCCACTCTGTGAGTTAGAGAATTCATAGCAATTCACAGTACTTTCCCTACTTCAAATCCCTGTTATTTTAGAGTTAATATAAGTTCAAAATGAAAAAAGGGCAATGTTTGAGTAACAATAAAGGGAGGGCATGTCAGAAAGGGGAGTCAACGATGTATGAGTGAGGAGGAGTCCCTCAGATTTTGTCATCATGGGGATATTACAAATTGCCTACATTCACATGAACTGCAGGATTTTTCAAACCCATCTGAGTCAGTGGTTCTCTATACTGGCTGCACCTAACAAACCCTTGGAGAGGTTTCCAAACATAAGATGCTCTAGCCCCACCTCACATCTCTGGGGCAGTGGGACCTGGGTATCAGGAATTTTTCAAAGTTCCCCAGAGAGTGCAACCAGAGCAGAAAATCACTGAATTATTCCAGGTGTGCCTTGGCTAGTGGGTGCCTACATTTGCAGTAGCTGCAGCTATTGCCCCTTTGACACCTGATTCTTTACCAGGTCTCCACCTGCTTCTCTGAACTTTAGTATCTTTGATTCTTTAAAGCTCAAAGTGAAAGAAACAAACCTGGCTAGCTACACACAAGCTACAGAGTCTCGACCACTGCAAAAGTAGTTCAGAAACTTCTGGTAATAAAGGAAGTGGTGATTAATGACAATCTTTATATTGGGAATTAGTTCCTGGTACTTTAAGTGTGTAGCATGTTGTTTTTTTCTTTTTTGTTGTTTTTTTTGTTTTTTTTATACAGCAGGTTCTTATTAGTCATCAATTTTATACACATCAGTGTATACATGTCAATTCCAATCACCCAATTCATCACACCACCATCCCCACCCCTCTGCGGTTTTCCCCCCTTGGTGTCCATATGTTTGTTTTCTACATCTGTGTCTCAACTTCTGCCCTGCAAACCAGCTCATCTGTACCGTTTTTCTATGTTCCACATACATGCGTTAATATACGATATTTGTTTTTCTCTTTCTGACTTACTTCACTCTGTATGACAGTCTCTAGATCAATCCACGTCTCAACAAATGACTCAGTTTCATTCCTTTTTATGGCTGAGTAATATTCCATTGTATATATGTACCACCTCTTCTTTATCCGTTCATCTGTCAATGGGCATTTAGGTTGCTTCCATGACCTGGCTATTGTAAATAGTGCTGCAATGAACATTGGGGTGCATGTGTCTTTTTGCATTATGGTTTTCTCTAGGTATATGCCCAGTAGTGGGATTGCTGGATCACATGGTAATTCTATTTTTAGTTTTTTAAGGAACCTCCATACTATTCTCCATAGTGGCTGTATCAATTTACACTCCCACCAACAGTGCAAGAGGGTTCCCTTTTCTCCACACCCTCTCCAGCATTTGTTGTTTGTAGATTTTCTGATGATGCCCATTCTAACTGGTGTGAGGTGATACATCATTGTAGTTTTGATTTGCATTTCTCTAATAATTAGTGATGTTGAGCAGTTTTTCATGTGCTTCTTGGCCATCTGCATGTCTTCTTTGGAGAAATGTCTTTTTAGGTCTTCTGCCCATTTTTGGATTGGGTTGTTTGTTTCTTTAATATTGAGCTGCATGAGTTATTTATATATTTTGGAGATTAATCCTTTGTCCGTTGATTCATTTGCAAATATTTTCTCCCATTCTGATGGTTGCCTTTTCGTCCTGTTTATCGTTTCCTTTACTGTGCAAAAGCTTTTAAGTTTCATTAGGTCCCATTTGTTTATTTTTGGGGTTTTCTGTTTTTTGGTTTTTTTTTCAATTAGTGTGAACCATTTAATGAGTTACTCTGTTAATGTGTCTTTGTACTTAAAGACTCATGGAAAGTATTGGGTAGAGAAAGGGACTAACGTGCATTCTCTGCCTACTGTGAACCAAGTCCTGTGCTAAGTTTTTTTTTTTTTAACATCTTTATTGGAGTATAATTGCTTTACAATGGTGTGTTGGTTTCTACTTTATAACAAAGTGAATCAGTTTTTATTTCCATTACTCTAGGAGGTGGATCAAAAAAGATCTTGCTGTGATTTATGTCAAAGAGTGTTCTTCCTATGTGTTCCTCTAAGAGTTTTATAGTGTCCAGTCTTACATTTAGGTCTCGAATCCATTTTGAGTTTATTTATGTGTATGGTGGTAGGGAGTGTTCTAATTTCATTCTTTTACATGTAGCTGCCCAGTTTTCCCAGCACCACTTATTGAAGAGGCTGTCTTTTCTCCATTGTATATCCTTGCCTCCTTTGTCATAGATTAGTTGACCATAGGTGTGTGGATTAATCTCTGGGCTTTCTATCTTGTTCCATTGATCTATGTTTCTGTTTTTGTTCCAGTACCATATTGTCTTGATTACTGTAGCATTGTAGTATAGTCTGAAGTCAGGGAGTCTGATTCCTCCAGCTCCGTTTTTTTCCCTCAAGACTGCTTTGGCTCTTTGAGGTCTTTTGTGTCTCCATACAAATTTTAAGATTTTTTATTCTAGTTCTGTAAAAAATGCATTGGAAATTTGATAGGGATTGCATTGAATTTGTAGATAGATTGCTTTGCGTAGTATAGTCATTTTCACAATATTGATTCTTCCAATCCAAGAATATGGTATATCTCTCCATCTGTTGGTATCATCTTTAATTTCTTTCATCAGTGTCTTACAGTTCTCTGCATACAGGTCTTTTGTCTCCCTAGGTAGGTTTATTCCTAGGTATTTTATTATTTTTGTTGCAATGGTAAGTGGGAGTGTTTCCTTAATTTTTCTTTCAGATTTTTCATCATTCGTGTATAGGAATGCAAGAGATTTCTGTGCATTAATTTTGTATCCTGCACCTTTACCAAATTCATTAATTAGCTCTAGTAGTTTTCTGGTGGCATTTTTAGGATTCTCTATGTATACTATCATGTCATCTGCAAAGAGTGACAGTTTTACTTCTTTTCAAATTTGTATTGCTTTTATTTATTTTTCTTCTCTGCTGTGGCTAGGAATTCCAAAACTATGTTGAATAATAGTGGCAAGAGTGGACATCCTTGTCTTGTTCCTGATCCTAGAGGAAATGTTTCAGTTTTTCACCATTGAGCATGATGTTTGCTGTGGGTTTATCATATATGGCCTTTATTATGTTGAGGTAGGTTCTCACTATGCCCACTTTCTGGACAGTTTTTATCATAAAGTGCATGTTGAATTTGTCAAAAGCTTTTTTCTGCATCTATTGAACTGATTATATGGTTTTTATTCTTCAGTTTGTTAATATGGCATATCACATTGATTGATTTGTGTATATTGAAGAATCCTTGTATCTCTGGGATAAATTCCAATGATCATGGTGTATGATCCTTTTAATGTGTTGTTGGATTCTGTTTGCTAGTATCTTGTTGAGGATTTTTGCATCTATATGCATCAGTGATATTGGTTTGCAATTTTCTTTTTTTGTAGTATCTTTGTCTGGTTTTGGTATCAGGGTGATAGTGGCCTCATAGAAAGAGTTTGGGAGTGTTTCATCCTCTGTAATTCTTTGGAAGAGTTTGAGAAGGATGAGTGTTAGCTCTTCTCTAAATGTTTGATAAAATTCATCTGTGAAGCCATCTGGTCCTGGACTTTTGTTTGTTGGAAGATTTTTAATCACAGTTTCAGTTTCATTACTTGTGATTGGTCTGGTCATATTTTGTATTTCTTCCTGGTTCAGTCTTGGAAGGTTACACCTTTCTAAGAATTTGTCCATTTCTTCCAGGTTGTCCATTTTATTGCCATAGAGTTGCTTGTAGTAGCCTTTTAGGATGCTTTATATTTCTGCGGTTTCTGTTGTAACTTCTCCTTTTTGATTTCTAGTTTTATTGATTTGAGTCTCCTCCCTCTTTTTCTTGATGAGTCTGGCTAATGGTTTATCAATTTAGTTTGTCTTCTCAAAGAACCAGCTTTTAGTTTTATTGATCTTTTCTATTTTTTCCTTTGTTTCTATTTCATTTATTTCTGCTCTGACCTTTATGATTTCTTTCCTTCTGCTAACTTTGGGTTTTGTGTGTTCTTCTTTTTCTAGTTCCTTTATGTGTAAGGTTAGATTGTTTATTTTAGATTTTTCTTGTTTCTTAAGGTAGGCTTGTATAGCTCTAAACTTCCCTCTTAGAACTGCTTTTGCTGCATCCCAGAGGTTTTGGATCGTCTCGTTTTCATTGTCATTTCTCTCTAGGTATTTTTTTTATTTTCCCTTTGATTTCTTCAGTTGTCTCTTGGTTATTTACTAGTGTATTGTTTAGCCTCCATGTGTTTGTGTTCTTTGCGTTTTTTTTCCCTGTAATTTATTTCTAATCTCATAGTGTTGTGGTCAGTAAAGATGCTTGATATCATTTCAATTTTCTTAAATTTACAGAGGCTTGATTTGTGAACCAAGATGTGATCTGTCCTGGAGAATGTTCCGTGCGCACTTGAGAAGAAAGTGCTGTTTTTGGATGGAGCGCCCTATAAACATCAATTAAATCTATCTGGTCTATTGTGTCATTTAAAGCTTCTGTTTCCTTATTTATTTTCATTTTAGATGATCTGTCCATTGGTGTAAGTGAGATGTTAAAGTCCCCTACTATTATTTTGTTACTGTTGATTTCCTCTTTTATAGCTGTTAGCAGTGGCCTTATGTATTGAGATGCTCCTATGTTGGGTGCATATATATTTATAATTGTTATATCTTCTTCTTGGATTGATCCCTTGATCATTATGTAGTGTCCTTCTTTGTCTCTTGTAACATTCTTTATTTTAAAGTCTATTTTATCTGATATGAGTATTGCTATTCCAGCTTTCTTTTGATTTCCATTTGCATGGAATATCTTTTTCCATCCCCTCACTTTCAGTCTGTATGTGTACCTAAGTATGAAATGGATCTCTTGTAGACAGCATACATATGGGTCTTGTTTTGGTATCCATTCGGCGAGTCTGTGTCTTTTGGTTGGAGCACTTAATCCAGTCACGTGTAAGGTAATTATCAATATGTATACTCCTATGACCATTTTCTTCATTGTTTTGGGCTCGTTTTTGTAGGTCCTTTTCTTCTCTTGTGTTTCCCACTTATAGAAGTTCCTTTAGCACTTGTTGTAGAGCTCGTTCTGTGGTGCTGAATTCCCGTGGCTTTCGCTTGTCTGTAAAGCTTTTGATTTCTCCATTGAATCTGAATGAGATCCTTGCCAAGTAGAGTAATCTTGGTTGTAGGTTCTTCTCTTTCATTACTTTAATTATATCATGCCATTCCCTTCTGGCTTGTACACTTTCTGCTGAGAAATCAGCTGTTAACTTTATGGGAGTTACCTTGTATGTTATTTTTCGTTTTTGCCTTGCTGCTTTTAATAATTTTTCTTTGTCTTTAATTTTTTCCAATTTGATTACTATGTGTCTTGGCATGTTTCTCCTTGGGTTTATCCTGTATGGGACTCGCTGTGCTTCCTGGACTTGTGTGGCTATTTCCTTTCCCATGTTAGGGAAGTTTTCGACTATAATCTCTTCAAATATTTTCTCTGGTCCTTTATCTCTATATTTTCCTTCTGGGACCCCTATAATGTGAATGTTGTTGCATTTAATGATGTCCCAGAGGTCTCTTAGGCTGTCTTCAATTCTTTTCATTCTTTTTTCTTTATTGTGTTCTGCAGCAGTGAATTCCACCATTCTGTCTTCCAGGTCACTTATCTGTTCTTCTGCCACAGTTATTCTGCTATTGATTCCTTCTAGTGTAGTTTTAGTTTCAGTTATTGTATTGTTCATCTCTGTTTGTTTGTTCTTTAATTCTTCTAGGTCTTTGTTAAACATTTCTTGCATCTTCTCGATCTTTGCCTCCATTGTTTTTCCAAGGTCCTGGATCATCTTCACTCTCATTATTCTGAATTCTTTTTCTGGAAGGTTGCCTATGTCCACTTCATTTAATTTTTTTTTTGGGGTTTTATCTTATTCCTTCATGTGGTACATAGCCCTCTGCCTTTTCATCTTGTCTATCTTTCTGTGAATGTTGTTTTGTTCCACAGGCTGTAGGATTGTAGTTCTTCTTGCTTCTGCCGTCTGCCCTCTGGTGGATAAGGCTATCTAAGAGGCTTGTGTAAGTTTCCTGATGGGAGGGACTGCCGTTGTTTCCTTGTTTAAGAGTCCTTTTCTATTTGTTTTAGGCTGGGTCTTGAATACAGCCATGTCCTGTGTGATTATTATTCATGCTGATGTCTTAATAAATAGTTTATATTTCTCCAGATATTTATAAGTATTGCATTTAGAGGATCTAGGTGGTGTGTCCCAATGAGTGTGTATTAGAATCAAGAAGCTTTTAAGAGATACAGATCCTTGGGCCTCAGCCTAGACCACTTGAATCAGAATCTTTGGTGGGAGGAGACACAGACGTTGAAATTTTGTTTTAAAATTAAATAACAGTGCATGAGAATAATTTATTTAGGAAGTTTAGATAAAACAATTGTGAAAAAGCAAAGAAATATATGCTAAGTGAAAAAGAAAATAATGCAGTGTAAAGTTTAGTAAAATTTGAGGGGAAAAAACAGAATATATTTTTACAGAAAAATCCTAGACTCTCTTTTTAGGTGATTATTAATGAAGTAATGGGTTGAATTCAGACTTGTTCAAGGAGGTGGAGTAAAAGAACTTTTGAGGTTGTTGTTAGACCAAGGGTTCATATTTCTAGATTAAAGTGATTGTCAGGAGTGTTTTTCAGTATTTTGATGCTATCCCAATACCAGAGTGAAATACTGAAGTGAATCATAGATTTAAAATGAGACCGTAAACATTTGGAGGCATGTTAGACGCCATGTTCTTTATTCTTGGGCAAATCTTGAGATAAATAGTTCTACTACCTCAGTGAAGGTAATATTAATAATTTCTTGCATGAATGAAGTTTATTATTTGAAGATGAGGTATGTGATTAGTATATACTTAATTACACATAATGTGATCAGTGATTGATTATGCTTATTATTTCTTACATTGCTTTTATATGTGAGCACAACATTGAAATCACACTCATCAGTGGCTTTGAAAAGTATTAAAGAGACTCTAGAATATGATGTAATAAATTGTTTGGTGTATCCTGTGCTTTTGTGTTATTTTAGAGTGTTCAATGATGAGATACTGATTGAATTACTAAATCTTATTCGTTCTTAAGATACTAAAAGTTCATAGTAGAAAAAGTAGTAGATTCTCTGTTCTTCCGAAATACTGGCTGGAGGACTTCTGGAACTAGCTCTTACCTAATTTTAACAATTTAGAACTTCTCATGCAATCACATACCTAGTTGGGTACAGCTGACTTCCAGAAAAGCAGGGGAGATATCTCTGTAACTACTGTGTTCAACTTTTAAAAAAAAGTATTCTAAATTAATTAGTTATTAGAGTTATAATTAAATGATATTATACTTGTAAATACGTCGACACACGGAAGGGATTGAGTAATGGGTTCTATTAATATTTTGATTCTGTGTGATTTTGGAAAACAAACAATTTTGAATTAGTCTTATTATTGGGAGAGGTCGAAGGCTCTAAGCTTGATCTGGACGTCTATTATCCCAACCATATTTGTATAGTATGTTACAGGGTCAGCTTGCTGTCACATGGCATTTTTCTATCTACAAAAAGCTACCTGAAAATGAAGAGGAACAGAGAATCACGCCTTAACTAGGATTCTCAAGTTGACTGCAGTCTCTCTATGTTTAACTGGAAGGTTATCTTATATCTTAGTTTCTATCCTTTGGGGCAAAAATAACTTAATGTAATTCCAGGTGATGATTAACAATTTCCTAAAAAAAACACAGAACTGCTGTTGATCGACATAGAGAGCACAGTCTTTCCCACATTCTGAAAGTGCTGTTCATTTAGTCAAAAGCAAATTTTCCTGAGAAATGAAAATTGACAGTTCAGCCTAATACCTCACTCACAACAGCCAAAAAGTTATAGAAGTGGCTTATATTTTCCCTTTGTAAAATATATATATGTATGTACTTTATGAAAGAAAATGATAGTGATCTTTTACCTAAATATCTTAGTTTTGGAGTTTTCTTTAGATGTGGAACTAGAAGTCAGGTGGGATCATTTATTTCATCAGTCATCAAGCATTTGTTTGTGCAAGGCACATTCAGCTTTTAGCTGAATTACTGTCTTTAACATGTGCTTCAGGTACATGTCAGTAGGGTTACTGATTTTGTGGCCTCATCTGATGGGAAGGAAAGTCAGTCCTAAGTCTCAAAATAAGGGTCGTTTTCACATCAAGCAGAAGAAGCAAGAACACAAACTCCAATGACTCTTCATTGTGGTTTATCATATTCCATTCAGCACAAACATTACACGATTCTGAACTGGTAGATCAACAGGTGAAGCAATCACTAGGAGCCAGGAGCTTGATGGCACAGTGTATTGGTGAGACAAGGAAATGGGTTGGACCTGTCTGAGAACTGGGGGATAGAATTTCTGGATTCCAAGTAAAATGGTTAATTTTATGTGTCAACTTGATTGGGCCACAGGGTGCCCAGATATTTGGCCAACATTATTCTGGGTGTGTCTGTGAGGGTGTTTCTGAATGAGATTAGCACTTGAATCAGTAGACTGAATAAAGCAGATTGCCCTCCCCAGTGTGGGTGGGAATCTCCCAGTCAAACACCTCAGTAGGCTGAGTGAGAGGGAATACCTCCTGCGTGACTGATTGAGCTCTGACATCAGGCTTTTCTGACCTTCATACTGGGACTAAAACATTGATTCTTCTTGGCTCTTGAGCCTCCTGGCTTTTGGACTGGAATTTGCAGCATCAGCTCTCATGGTTCTCAGACCTTTGGAGTCGGACTGGAACTATTTAACGGCTCTGCTGGGTCTCCAGCTCACTCACTGCAGATCTTGGGATTTCTGAGCCTCCATAATTGCATGAGCCAATTATTCATAATCTACTTTTATGTAAACATTTATACATGCACACACACACCCTATTGCTTCTGTTTCTCTGGAGAACTCTAACATACCAGGTTTACCCTAAAATCTTAAGAGAGTTGTTTTATTTTCAGAACATATCAGAAAAAAAAATAATTAAAATAGATGATTTATTTGGCTCTATCAAAGCAAATAATTAGAATTGAAGGAGAGGGTCAAGTCACCAGTGAACAGTGAGAAAAATTAAAACCTGTTTCCATGTTTAACACTGTGTTTTGAATCAGAAGAACCTGGGTAAGCTCTCTGACATTGCCTCTTAGTAACTTTGATTTCAGGGAAGTTTGTTTCTTTAGGTTTGTTTTCTCATCTATAAAATGAATATTTGGGACTATTGCTGATTCTCAACCCATTAGTATCACCTGGGGAACTCTCTAAAAATACTGATGTCTGAGCCTATTATCAGAGGTTCTGATTTAATTAGGCTGGTGTGGTGGCTAAGCACCAGAATTTAACTTGATCTCTAAGTGATTGTACTCTGCAGCTGGGCTTCAGAACTGCTGGACTAAATCCTAAGGTTCTTTATGTATGAACAGAGTTAGTACTGACATGAAGCTAGTGCTGGTAGAGGATTAGTATACACTGAACTCAATTCAGATAATATTTTAAAATTGTTAAATGCTTATTTTCTTTGGAAACTTAAAAACAAGTCATGATTCTAATTTTTCTGTGGCAATGTAAAATCTGTATATTTTTAATCTAAAAGAAAAAACCATGCATTTCGTTATTAACAATGACTTTACTATTTCATTATTTGTATTTGTCTAGTACTCAAATTCTTGGCATACATGAAATTTTATGTTTATAAAATTGGTTAAAACCAA
Organism: Aethalodelphis obliquidens; assembly: GCF_003676395.1. Classification (NCBI taxonomy): domain Eukaryota; kingdom Metazoa; phylum Chordata; class Mammalia; order Artiodactyla; family Delphinidae; genus Aethalodelphis; species Aethalodelphis obliquidens. The sequence continues at coordinate 91,200,219 of NW_020837945.1, read as the reverse complement.
ATTTTATCCTATTTGGTTTTGCATTACTCAGCTCACAGATTGTTTGCCCTCTTTATGTTATTTGCTATTTTGACTTCTTTTGTAGTAACTGAAAAAAGAATATAAAATTTATGTTACTATTTTTTTCACCAAAATACACACACACACACACACACACACACACACACACACACACGGCAAATCATGTTTTCAATACTAGTAATATCTTGGAACAACACAGTATTCCCAATATTGCCAGTATTATATTCATCCATCAATATAGAATGAATTCTGATCACTGTTTGAAATTTGTAAGAACGATTAAAATGTACCTCAATGGTTAAAAACTAAAGTAAATCACAGAAAACTTTTCTTTCTGGAACTCTAGTGTTTAAAGTATAAATAGCAATAGGTTTGGCAGTGAAGATTGTTCTACCAAGAAAAGGGAACAAATGGAGTTTCTAATCAGGAAAAACAAACTTCTTGAAATGGCCAGAAAATGTGAATAAAGTTAAGTGTGTTTGAAATCATTGCAATTTCATAGTGAACAGCCATCTTGTAAAGATACTACCCTTAAAAATGATCATATGCTTATTCAAACATATTTTCAGAAAGAAAATTTATTGGAATTTCACAGTTAGTGTATTCTATTTTTGAAATATGTTAATTAATGAACATATGATAGATTTATTTCATCTGAATTTTTTAAAAATTTTGTTTTGGAAATCAAATTGAGAGGTAAAAGAAAATGTATATTAATTTAAGTGTTCAATTTGGATGCCAACAAAAGCATATAAATTCAAATCAAATTTGTCAGCTTAATAAGGATGGATAATCTAAAATTTTTAGATTAATTTATTCTCAATTTTATTTGCAGATATGCAGTTAGCTGCAAGTGCAATGAAAAGTCAGTCATCTATAACTGTAAGATTCTCACAAACATGTAAAAAGAAATGTTAATGAAAAGGAAGTCTTGGGTTCACTGATATTGAGAATATAACAAAGATTAACTTAGCCAGGGTTACAGAAGCATACCTGCAGCCAAAAGTAGTTGACTTGGGTACTGACTATGTCTAGGCCTATAAAGATGCCATGAACAGAAGTTGAAATTTTATCAGAATTGTAGCCAAGTTTAGGAAAGAAGCATCTAGAGTTCTGTTTTGCTCTCTCTCTTTCTCTCTCTGTAATACACATCTTTGATTTTAGCCTTGATAAGATTTTTGACAGGAAGTGAAAGAATTTAAAATCTCTCTAATATGTCCATCCTTTGTAGGGCCAGATTCACACAATGCACCTGGGATAACACTGACAATTTTTCAGAACCTTTATAGGTAGTGTAAAACTGTGACATGAAGGAAATTCATTGGTCTTGACTACACGGGACTACATTGGACTTATTAGCAGTACCTAAGGAGTTTCTGGATATTACTGAAATAGTGGAGGATGTAGCAAATTCATTTTTTTAAAAAATTGAGTGAATAATATTAATGGTTAATAACATTAGCTACCAATTTTGAATTTACATTTTTTAAATTTGCTTTACCAGAGGCTAAATATTATAGTAATTCTTTATGAAAGGCATATAAATTGTATATATGTATATAAAGTTATATATATATGAAGTTATATGGTTATATATGTATATATACTCTTTCCGTTTAAAAAAGTATAAGCAACATTCAATTGTTTATCATCTGAAAGAAGTAAAGGTTAATTTAGAAACAGAAAAATTATGATCCTGAATAATCTCTAAACAAAGTTGAAAAACTTTTACCCTTTCAGGAGAGATAAAATTTTGGAAAATAATTCATGCCAATTTGGAAATTATTTTTTTCTATATTTTACCAGAAGGTGTCCATAAAATTAATATTTATCTCTGAGGATTAGCTTTCTATCAGTAAATTCATATTTGCCTTTTGGGAGAGAACAAAACACATTTCGGAATTGCCATTTTGGTGGGCTACTTATTTAAAGAAAAAATTATTCATGCCGCTCAGTAAGGAAGGTAAGGCAGACTTTATTCAGGCTTATTGTCTCACTATCTTAGTAGGTACAGGGACCACTGCAATGGGGTTTTGCAGTGAAAGACAGAGGTTAGGCTCAACTCCGAATACCAGAAAAAGTAGGAGTTTATAGCCAAGGAACAGGATTTGGGTCAGTGGATGGAATATTAAGAGGCCACATCAGTGATAAGGGGAAATTCTGGCTAAACTGACCCGACAAGTTTCTTTCTGAAGGTAAGCCAAGGTGATCAGGAACCTGATTAGAGGATGAGGAAACTGATTAGATATTGAGGGTGATGATTTATTGAGGATGGACGATTCTAGTTAAACTGACTTCACAGGATTCTTGCTAAAATTGGCCAGTACAGAGAGGAACGCAGAAGCTCAAACGTAAAAGCCTAGTTGAAAAAGAGCTCAAAGGTGTCTGAGTAGAGTTTGGTCATGGAGAGAATCTTTGTCATTCACTAAATTAATCGAGTCAAATAAGTGCAAGGATTTTACAAAAAATACAAATGAAAGCACGGGACTTCAGTTGTACCAGAGCCACCAAAAGGTTAATGTTATCTATGATCATTTAATTTTAATATTAATTGTAAAGTCCTAATGTTTAAACACATTTGGTGTAAAGTATAAACTGAGTTTTAGGGAAAAGGCTGTTAAATTTTCCTTTTATTCTGCTTCTTAACCAAGAATTAATATCATATCACCTGTACCCCTAGATTAAATGCTTCGATATTTCTTTGTTCCTATGAGAGACCACATTCTATTTATCCAAAATGTTTTGTGCACCCACCCACCGCCAGCATATTGAAAATTTACATTGCACTATGTTGTGGTGTCTGCATAGATGCTCAAAAGGATACAGACTGCAGATTGAAATCCCATCTTAATGTTTAACGGGCTGTGGGAGAGGATGCCTTTTGCCATGTTTATGAAGGAATACCAGAGGTTTCTATTTTCTTCAGCTTTGACTGATTACATCTCTTTCTCATACATAGTTAATTCAAATAATTTTTGCCTCTTCAGTATATAATATGAGCCCAAAAGTTGCACTACATCCTTATACTGTTTGCAAACTCTCTAAGTGATTCTTGCCAGGAGCCAGCACTCAAGAGGGAAGTTAATATTCTAGGATATTCAAATAGCTCAATTTGATTTCATTTTCAAAGGAAGCTTTGTCAAATTAAAGGTATAAGAGAGGCGTATCTCGAAATTTTTGTTCATATTAATTTGTATGTTTGATTCTTTGTTGTCTTTTCTCTGTTTAGGCAAACTGAGATACCTATATAATATTTAAATATTTTAAATTAAAAAAACTCTGTTGCATTTTTTAGAACATTTTCTGACCATATACATATATAAGATCTCAGTCTCCGAGCATGCAATGATGTTTACATAGGAATAAAGCCTAGATGAAATTATATTGCCTGGAACTGACCACTTATTTCTTTTCTCCAGGCTTGAGAAAGGATATCACAAATAATCTCTGTGATTTGACCATTACAACCTATATTGGTTTCTGAAAAGTATCTGAAGTGAACTAGTCTATACTTAGTTCATAGAGGTAGGCAAATCTTTATGTTATGCTTCAGGTATATATGAAATGAAACTCATGTTACAACTGGAGGATATAGCAGAGTAGAGTGGAATGACTGGAAAAAAAATGTGGCTAGTCTTCTACTTTAAAAAGTTTATCCATGACACAGAGGGAAAGTTCAGGATGTCTGTGGGAACTCTTTCTACCTGCTAATGATATAAACTTATTGAGAAAAAAAATCCATACTCCTTTCAAATGATGAATGGCACATCACTCTGAGACAATTAGGTGAAAAGTTATACAGCAGTTGTTTGCAAATAGAGTAACTGATTTTTTTCTCCCCTCCAAGAGGTTTCTTTTTGTGCAGTATTGTCTTTTAAATGGGAAGGGATTAGATATATTAAGATTTTAAGGTAGCTAACATGGATAGGCAAAATATGAAAACTTAGCTTCAAACTGAAATTGGTATAATAAATAAAAACAAATAAATGTGAGGGTGGAGGAGAGCCAGGAATAAGGCTAAGAGTGCACACCATAATATTCTACCCATCTAGTGAGAGTAGGGGAGATGCATGACTCTGCCTTTCTGCATTTGCTTATTACCATGCAACTATCCATACTTGACTAGTATAGAGAGACCCATGGATTCTTAGCACTGATATTTTTTCACTTCCTATCATATTGTAAATTGATTTATTTTTCAGTCCATCTATTTGAGTTCACGTGGTAGGTTACATAGTTCTTTTTCTGTGCTTCATTGCACCTTTTGGTTTGTACAAGCCTTGGGTGAGAACCAGAGGGGCAGCTGCTCATATGCTGGGGAAGGAAATTCAATGATTCATGAACATACACAGGAAAGAGTGAAGACAGTGTTTGTTCTCAAAGACAGTGCACAAGCTTCCACTCTCAATGATGCAGAAATTTGAATGTGCAACAGGTTCTCCTCTTAGCATTTTGCCAGAAACTTCTAGTTTTGTTGGAGACCATAAGGAAAACACTATACAGATTCACACGCTTTATATGGGAAGTTAAAGTGATGGCGTATCTTACTATGTGTGGTGGCGTTTTCTTTTTAAATCTAATCAACATGAGTACCAATCTTAGGTCCACTGCCAAAACGTTATTTTTAAAACAGCCTTTTATTGTTTTATAATTAACAAAATAAATGCATGTTCATCAATATATCCATGCAAGAAGAAAAGGAAAAGAACCAATAGTCCAATTTCTCATTCCCTCTTAAAAAGATATATATATATATATTTATATTTATATATAATAAACATGTAAAATGTAAAATTTTTAGTCAACCATATAGGGTAGACACCTTTCTATTAGGAATGGCTCTTGTTTCATCAACATTCTGTTCTTCTTCTTTCCCTCAAATAATGATAAACAGAAGAGAAGAATCTGGGAAACTGGATTGCCATAATAATTTAATTTCTTTAGAATAATTTAATTTCTAAAGAAGAAAAGTATTGATTTTACTATTTACAGCATTTCAAAAGTTTCCTAAGGGGTTAAAAAAAAGAGTGCATAAGAGACAAGTATATATTAAAAACTGACTTGTATAAAATGATTCAATAATATCTGTTACTCTGGATGGAGAGTTGTTAATTGGCAAGAGCTATAGACATGGTGTGGAAGTGAGAGTATATTGTAACAAATTAAAATGTGTTGATGGATTGAAAGAAAAGTCATGCCAACATATTTTTTCTATGATAGCCATAAGAGCTAACAGAGTTTGGGGGCATCCCCCAAGAAGGACTTTGAAAAGCACAATAAGCATTGTCTAATGTGTATCCCAGGTCTGCAGGTCCATCCTGTATAACTAACGCCCTGAACTCCAATCAAGTGTAACAGAAAACAAAATGTTAGCAGCAGATAAACTGTAGAAAAAGGTGGAGGTGTACTTATTTGTGTACCAAATCCCAGAATTTGGAAAAAATATATTGGTGTAGGACAGTAACACAGCAATTTATGTAAAATGTGTAAGAAATGGTTTTGACTCACCTCTCAAAAAAGTGTTCCTTGAAATTAATGAACTTGGGATGTGATGCTAACGATGTGCCTATAATCATGTTTACATTTTACAGTGTTCATCACGTAAGGTCCTACACATCCACTGCTGTGGGATGCACACCCCATGCTGACTTACCTTTCCTGTATCCCTCTCTCTGGTGGATACACACAGAGGAACCTCAGAGTGTGCTCAGTGTCTTCTTGCCTGGTAATGCTCTTTACTCTGTTTAAGCCACCATCTTCCTCCCCTCATTGCTGTTTGCTGCTATCTTTCTGTTCAACTCTCCTTCATTCAACAACATGTGGACTGAGCGCTAGCCTCACAGTCTTTCTCCTGTTACCATTTTCTGGCTCTTTTAATATCACCATCTTCAACATTCAATGGACTTTTCTTTTTCGTTTCTTAATCTTCTGAAGTTTCGATTTTTTAGCTTATCTAGTTTAGATACACACTCAAATGGTCATATACTGGGATTTTCAACTGCCATTGCCTTCGGAGTCATGACTTAGAACATCTTACTTCTCAAACACAACTTGCTCAGTGTTACTCCCCTCCCTTTCCCCATTCACATAAACCAGTTCTACACACACACACACACACACACACACACACAAACTACTCTTACTTTCCCTTGTGCTTCTGGTTCTCCTCCCATTTTCCTACTTCCCAAAGTTTTGCAATGATCTGTCTTCTCACCCTGCTTCCATTTCCTCCCATTCATTCTTCACTCTCTTCAATATGTCTTCTACATCTATGCCAGTGGTAGAACAATAATAAATATCACTAATGCCTTTCGATTTGAAAATCCAGTGGACATCTTTCTGGCTTTATCCTACTCAGTCTCTCAGTAGCATTTAAAACTCCTAGCAACTTCTTCTCATTAAGAAACTGTTCTTGTTGACTTCCAAGACGCCGTATATTCTTCATTTTTCCATTACTGTTGGTCTTCTCTTTTTAGATGATCTCATCCATTTCCATGAATTTAGTTGCATTTCTCTGACAGTGATTCCAATATTTACATGCTTGTCCTTGTTCTCTTCAAAATCCAAGTATCTATTGTCATAGATATCGCTACCCTTTGACCTCTCTAACTCTCTCACGGCATCTCATGTATGTATGTATGAAATAGAACTTTTGATTTCCTCCTCACAGTGCCATAATGCTTACCCAGTCTTACCTGTTTTAATGAATGACATCACCTTTTGCCTAGCTGCTCAACCTCCAACTCACATCCAATCAATCACTTAATCCTTTCATTATGTCTTCTAAATATGTCTGAATCTGCTGCCTTATATTGATATGTTTTTCCACTAATTGATCGGTGACACGTAAGCTCTCTTAGTATTAAAGCTTGCCATCAGATCTTCCTGCCTACATTCTTGCACCCTTCTAATCCAGGGGTCAGCAAACCTTTCTTATAAAGGAACAGAAAATAAATATTTTAGGCTCTGTCAGCCAAAGAGTCTCTCTGTTGCCACTACTCAGCTGTGCCATTGTGGTGTGAAAGAGGACATAGACAATATATAAAAGAATGGATATCGTTGTGTTCTAATAAAACTTTATTTATAAAAGAAATGGTGAGCCTCTGCCATGCTGCAGCTAGAGGGAATGTTCTAAATGCAAATGTTATGTCACTCCCCTGTGGAACACCTGCCTTCAATGACTTCTTAATACATTTAAAATAAAATCCAAACTTCTTATGCAGCTGTCAAGGCACTGCAAGGCTTGGCCCTTTCTTACCATTCCTATTTTATCTGAGGTCACATCCTCCAAAATCACCATTTTCATTTAGGCTTCTTAAGCATGAACAATGTTCAGGATCAGCTATGTAATTGTCAAGGCCTAGTGAAGAACTAAAATGCAGAGCCCTCATTCAAAAATTAAGATTAAAAAATGGAGCTCTGGAAAGTGGATTCAGGTCCATTAGATTTCTTCTCTCCAACATGAGCTTGTAGATATTTTATACTACTTACTGAGTGAGAATATATGCTATGGGTGCCAGACCCATGAATAATCTTTGGTATTTTGCTATCAAACATTTATTCACTGGAATTTTATTGTTGTTCTAACATAAGATTGAGACTTTTGGGTTACCCATGAAAAACAAATTAGTAGAGGAAAGCACAATAGGATATTTTGTAGCTCTATGGATTTTTTAAAAGTATGAGTCATCCAGATTAATTCTAAAATTTAAATTTATTACCATCAAAACCAACCCCATTAAACCCCAATGAAGCATTGAGTTGGCATTTTGGCTGATCTTAATTGTTAATTTGGATCTGCTACTAAATGCTACTGTTAGAATGATATAATCTTAAATACAAAAAAAAATTATTTAAGTAAACTTGAAGGACATGCTTTCTCTGAAAGATTTCTTCAGACATATGCCTCTAATTGATTTTTGCAACCAATCTACTTAATGCTTTTAAAGTACTTATAACTACATTTTTCTTATTTTTGGAAATTAGTATATAAGAGAGAGCTATTTCTGGGTTTAGGACAGCTGGATTTGAATTCTGGTTCTGCTACTTACTAGCAGTCACCATGGCCAGGTAATTTAGCTTCTGGAAATTTCAATTTTCCATGTGGAACAGCCCTGGAAATCCTATACATATAATCTCTTGACACGTATAAATGATATTGCTATTGTTGATGATGGCATCATGTCTAATGATTTTGTAAGACTCCAGAAATATGGCTAAAAAGTTTCACTGCTTTTGGTTCAATGTGACATTTTAATTTTATAGGTATTTTTTCTAATTATGGGGTTTTATTCCTTTTTATTTTTTCTGTATTGCTTTTTGCATTCTGTCCGTGATATACCCTTTGTCATATTCTGTACTGCCAGTTTGGAAATATCTCAGTTTATCATTATATAGGTTCATCCAGACTTCGATGATAGCTATTTTGTTGGATGGGGCTATTCCAGTGATTTGTTACATGTTGCATAGGAAGAGATAACCTGGAGACACACATTTGTTAACTTACTGATAGAGCTTGCAGTTGCAGGTGGTGGTTTACACAATTTAACATCATTTTCAACTCTCTGCTTGAGAATATTTTAAAGCATTTCCTTGATATGAGTGAGTTCTACACAGTTTATTCCCTTATGTTTAACTTTTTACAACCTGGTTGTATTTCACTTAATAGAAGTGTTCTGATAAGCCTACTTTGTTGACAACTTTTAACTCCATTTAGATTTCATACTGCATTGCTTTGTTTTTATTAAGTGACTAATAGGCAGTTTCTGCTATTTAAAGTACTGAAATGAATTCCTAATTCCCAAACTATATATTTCTCTTTTCTTCTTTAAAAAAAGAATTATAGGATAAAAATTGCAAAATTATACTATTTTCTTGCTAATTTTCTATATTTCTAAATCAGCACATGAAATTAAATTGGTGAGTTGAAAGAGGATTTTCTGTTAAAATCTTTAAAGATAAAATAAAAAATATATATACACACAATTTGTGTGTGTATGTGTGTGTATATATGTATATATACCATTTGCTTAGAAGAGAGATAAAAGGCGCCTTTATCATTTTCTTATGTGACTTCAATAGTAAATAATCTATACTCTGTGACTGTATAACTACTACTATTCCATAAATTCCAAGAAAGTTAGCAAGGATTCACATGGAAATTCATATATAAAGATGTTCATTGGAATATTATTTACAATAGAGATAAACTGGAAACAAAAATTAATAAGCCATATTGGGGGAATGATTAAATTATGGAACAGCTGTATACCTTAATGTGATATTGCCATTAAAACATGTATTCATTGACATGTATTCATGTCATAGTTGCACATGTTTAGAATATAGTATAAAACCTATAAGAATATTAAAATTTTATATTCAGGATGATTCAAGTATGGAAAAATATAATATATATGAGAAACTGGATGGAAATAAAACAAAGTGCTAGTAATGGCTACCATCAGAAAGTAATACAGATGATTTTACATTTTTTATTATATTTTCCCCTGCTTTCTCAGTTTCTATAATGTATATGTAAGAGTGTAAAATAGGACAATTATCATTAGGTAAAATGCAATATATATTCAGAATAGTTTTATTTTTTCTTTTGTATGTTATGATACTTTTACCTTTTCAAAGATTTAAAAATTCTTACATCTCAGGGTTATAATTAGGTATAAAAGGAGCTATTATTGTTTTTCTATTATACTGCCTTATTAAGTCATAAACGTATATCATAGAGAAGCAGTGCATACTGAAACCAAAAGAATTGGCAATTTGGGACTACAGTATAGAGTAGTAAGTGACTAAGCAAGTCACCATGTTTCTCCTTATAGAGTCACACATAGTGACTGGAACGGTTTTGTGTTGCCTTCCAAATATAGTTGTGTGTATAGTACACAGATTGTTCTTTAGTCATCTTAAACAAAACCTACACTTAGAAATACTACAGTACCAATAGTAGCTGGCATTGGGAGAATGGAAGTTACATATTTGCTCATTAGTCATTCATTCTTCTATGAAACATGTGTTGAAAATCCTCAGTTCTAGCTATTGTGTTGCCTGCTGGAAGAGCAGAGTTCTTATTTCTTCTGACTACACTGGATCTTAGATTTTGCTAATCTATCAAACTACTCCTCCTTGCTCTATTTTCCTCCTAGTCCATATGTAATTTATAGAGTAGATGTTACTGTCATAGTTGTGCTTTTAAAACATATAAGATAAAATGGATAGCCACTTTACTTTAAGGATGATGGGGTTTTTGGTAGTTAAATTTCTTATTAAAGGTGTTTTAAAAACAGGCTCCATGTGACCTGGGAAATATAATCTTTAGAGACAAGCCCCTATTTTTTACCAAATTTCACTCATTTATTAAAATTTATTGAGAATATGTTACGTGTCTGGCACTATCACAGATGCTGAATTTTGTTCAGAATAAAACTTATTTCACTGCTCAAGCGGCTTTATAGTTTAAAGGGAGAATGGAATGGAGATTTATCTATTAATGCAATTTATACTATATTTGTTTCCCTTTGTGTAATAGCCTTTAAACAGGTTTTATATCTGCTTTAGAGAAAAATTTTTATTTTCTGGGCCAAAAGAAAAAATAAAATGATTCTACACATCTCGAAAAGAATCCTTATGACCCAGATTTGTCTTGTGGAAGACCGCTATATTTCAAGCCATTATATGCTGACTGAAATATGAAAGTTCAATAATTGGGTCCTGAGTAAATAGATACATGAAACTTATCACTTAAACACGAAACAAAATATTATCAAAGAAGCCATAATCCCCACTATAGTGAATGTTCTGGGTCAAAGATAGCATCTACGTCTTACATGAAGATGTTGGGAAGTACCACTAAACATTGCCCAGTGAAGATTCTTTGTACTTGGTGGGGGAGGAGCACATCCAGTTAGCATCTTAGCAGAAATGCTAATTATATTATTTTGATAACTACTCTGTGATGCTAATTAGAAATTTTCCAGGAAAGGAGCCGAAGTACAGTTTTATTTTTGCTTTTTTTTTTTTTTTTTGCGGTACGCGGGCCTCTCACTGCTGTGGCCTCTCCCGTTGCAGAGCACAGGTTCCGGACGTGCAGGCTCAGCAGCCACGACTCATGGGCCCAGCCGCTCCGCGGTATGTGGGATCTTCCCGGACCGGGGCACGAACCCGTGTCCCCTGCATCGGCAGGTGGACTCTCAACCACTGCGCCACCAGGGAAGCCCCGAAGTACAGTTTTTTGGTGCCCTATCAAATAGAGCCATTCCACCCTGGCATCTTTTAAAAGTATTTCAATGAGATTTTTCGAATAGTTTGAGAGAAACGAGAGTGACTTTATCTTAACCTTTATTTATTCACCATATTATATTTGGTACACATTTTCTAACTTTCTGAGTCATTAGCTGATCTCCTACATTAACTAAAAACATGATTAGTAGCACTGCTTTATTTTCCTTTTCCCTGTTGTTCTGTTTAGCATTCCTCTTCTTCAGTGTATTCAAGCTTCCTAGCTGCAAACACCTTGATCAATGAAAGTTGTATCCAATGTCTTCAATGTTCTCAGCATAGTTTTGTATATAGCAGCATACAGGTTTTAGTATCAGCAGATGTATTGAATTTGACTTCTGCAACTTTAGTCTGTGGATTTGTTTTCTTTGATTTTGACTCATCTAAGAATAATTAATACCTTAATAACAGATGTCAAATGTATTATACTTTTGAGTATAATTCCTCACTTTGATTTTTGTACTACTGGTCCTCCAGTTGCATATACTTAATGATTTTCTAAGGGAAATTATTATATTATTGTACTCTTGGTCATCTTTAAAACACTATTTAGAACATAAATTTTAGAAGGATTATGAATTGCAGTAATATACCGTTAATCCCACATATTACACACAAAAAAATGTACTATAAAATGTGGGCACATTTGCTTACACTAATTTATTTTGTGCTTCAAATTATTGACCAATCCAGATAACCAATGTTTTAAAAATCTTTCTTATTATTACAAGTTAACCAGTATTTAATAGGCCTCCCCATCAATCAGCCAGTACTAGTACGAGTTACCATGGTTAAGTAACCGTATATATTACCATCTAAACAAATATTTTTGGCTACCACATTTTAGCACATCTTGATGGATGACAGTCACATTTTTGCAGCATTTCCATCTTATTTAAAAAGTAATGTGCAATTATTTGAATATCTAATTGCATTTTTCATATTGTCCTCAATATTTTATATAAGAACATGAGAATGGAAAAATTATATTGCTGACACAAGTAATAAAAAGCAATTATCTTGTACTTACTAAAAGAGAACAAATATGAGAATAATTAAGTATGGCAATGATGACATATTTTTAGGCTCAATTTGATACCCATTGGACTTAACACAAATGACAGGTATTTTTAATTGTGATGAAAAATTAGAAAAATTAAAGACCGTACATAAAATTCTGGTAACATATCAATAGAGATTGAATATATTTTTTTCTTTCAAAAATTTGCAGATAGAAACCCAAGCAGAGATAAATCTACTGCTCAAATTTTGCCCATTAAATTTCTTGCACAATATTAGGAGGATACATACTGTGGCAGTTAGCAGCTGAAAACTCAATGAAGGTAATCTTAAAAGCAGTACTTAATTCTTTTTTTTAATGTACAATTTTTTCTTACTTTTCTGCTTTTCATTGTGTTGTTGCAAGTTTCGTGACCAGATATTGTAGAAATCAGTTTGATGACATTTGTACAAATTCTAAGAAAACTCTTGGCTTTTGATTAATTAGTAAATAGGATACATTGTCATGTAAATGTGCAGATCTAAAATAATTACCTTTTCTTCTAGAAATGAGCATGCTTATTTAGTACTTTGATAGGATTTAGCGTCTGGAAGAGAAAACCTGTCTGCATCATTTTGCCCTTCATTTTGAGCTGTTTTTTCGAACAGAGTTTTTTTTTTTTTTTAGGTTTTCAACTTAAATTTCAGGTCATTGACAACTGATTGCATATTTTGAATATGCAGGCAGCTTTCTCATTGTCTCATCCAGTCTAGTTATTCACTACATCCTACTCTTTCAACTTTTGAAGAGAGCCCTTTTATAAATAGTTTAGTTCTTTCTATTAGCTTATATTTTGTTCTTTCTATTAGCTTATATTTTTGTAAGTGTCCTTTCTTACTTGACATTTTAACTGCTCTGTTCTTTAAATTAGTTTTACAACATCTTAACCATCTATTTTTGTAATCTTCTGTTAATTTCATGTAGTTTTATGTTTTTCACATCACACCATATTGTAGGTATATGTACGTGGATTTTTTTTTTTTTTTTTTTTTTTCAGTACGCAGGCCTCTCACTGTTGTGGCCTCTCGCATTGTGGAGCATAGGCTCTGGACGTGCAGGCTCAGCGGCCATGGCTAACGGGCCCAGACGCTCCACGGCATGTGGGATCTTCCTGGACCGGGACACGAGCCCATGTCCCTTGCATCGGCAGGCAAATTCTCAACGACTGCGCCACCAGGGAAGCCCTGCACGTGGATTTTTAAAATGTGTTTAGTTTTTATTCAAAGTACCCACTGCTTTCTTTCTGTTTCAATAATTAATCAAGTGATAGGGAATAATTGAGCTGGACTTTGTTTTTCTCATTCACTTTCAATAGTTTAATTATCTTACCTGATTTTTAGCCGGTGATATATTTCTTTCATATGCTTACTCAATCTGTACTAGTGGATTTAACATTAGGTTCCAAACATACAGAAATTATCATCTAAATATTCAGATGTCATACTGGGAAGAGAAACATACAGGCACAAAATTAGCTGTAGCAGTGAATCATAAAATATCTGCTTTATTTGTAACACATATCTTCAAATTATTTCTATGCTTGCCATCTTTTTTATTCAGACAGTTATTTATGTGCTGGCAAATATACATTATGATATGCTATTCATCTGGAAATTGTTTTGAAAAGACATTCTATTTTGATGGTATAAAAGACAATTTTTACAAAGCACATTTTCATCAAGAACTGGTTTATTTGAATCTGTGCATTTCATACTGAATGATTTTTATGTTCCATGGGTAAAATAATTATAAATATATCTTCTGTGGCCATAGAGCTGTAACTCTTCCCTGCTCCCTTGGAAAACATCTTTTAAAAAAAAAATTAGATTTCTCTGCATTTTAATGAATCATTTCTTGTCAGACAAATGCATAGTTATTTGTCATTATATCAGTTATTATGTTATAATAGCAGCATATGAGTTTACTAAATAGAAGAGAAATATTTTGCATAAGCTTCACGAATAGTTCTGTGAATCTTGGAGCAGTCTTACAGGATGACATATTTAAGGCCCTAGCCCTTAGGTAGGTTTGCACTTAAATCAGGCATTGTCAGAAGGGATATTGGAACTAGATTCCAGTAAACAAATAATGCTCCCCTCGCCACCACCACCAAAGATGGCTCCATTCTAATCCCTGCAACCTCTGAATATGTTACCTGACATGACAAGTGGAACTTTGTATATGTGATTAAGTTAAGGCTTTAGAGATGAGATTATACTGGTTGTTGGATGGGCCCAATATAATCACAGGGTTCTTAGAAACAAGAAGGCAATGAGTCAGAGAAGGAAATGTGATGTTGGAAGCAGCAGGGAGAGAGAAAGAGAGAAGGAGAAAGAATATGAATGACTGAATGAATTTGAAGATACTACACTACTGACTTTGAAAATGGGGTAAGAGATCGTGAGTGGAGGAATGTAGCAATTTCTAGAAGCTGGAAAAGTCAAGGAGATTGATTTTTTTCCCATAGAGACACTGGAAGAAACACAGCCCTGTCAAAACTTGACTTTGGTTTTAGCCCAGTAAAACACATTTCGGGCTTTGACCTTCAGAGCTGAAAGATAATAAAGTTGTGCCATTTTAAACTACTAAGTTTGTGGTGACTTGTTACAGCAGCAATAGGAAACTAATACAACAATTAATCATATATAAGAGGATGACTTGTAGAAAAGAAAAGCCAGCCAAAGTATAATAATAAAGTAGATAAAATTAATTCCTGGGTATCTTTCTCCTTCTCTTGGATGTTCTCTAATAGAAATGAACCATTTCTCTGGACTTTTCCTCCATGTCCCAGCACAGACATCTTATCTAAATCACTACTCCTTTTCGGCTGCAGATTCCTTTGTCTGTTTTGGTTTACTACCTTTCTGTTTTCCAGCCACCTCCATTATACCGCTCTCTCACCCCCATCACTATAACTTTGTGTTTGATCTCTGTGCCTGCAACCCATAAAGTAGCTATCTGTGTGCTGTGTTTTCATGAGAACTTCCCTGTTGCTGACAGTCTCTTCATACCTATTCTCTAAACTAATAGTAAGCTATTTCAAAACTATTCATAGAGAAATTTTTATTCAGACCTACATATAGAGAGGATTCTAATACAAGCCTACTCACAGAAAGGGAGCTTAGGGTAAGCAGGTTTTTTTGGCCCTATTTCTATCACTCGTTTAAAACTACTAGAACTAATTAAAGAAAGCGTTGGGAAGAATAGCAATAGTTGACTATTCAAAGCAACTGATGAAAAATTTTCGAGGAAGGAACAATTAAAATAAATGTAAAAATTTATTGGTGCAGGCCATAAAAATGCAAAATATGAAGGAGCCTCTGTTGTATAATGTACTCTGACTTTTTATTTCAGGTAGCAACAAAAACAGTGATAGGATCTATCCTGACCACTGTTCTAAATAATTTACAAATGCATTTAATGAACGCTTAGAACTCTGTCCTCATGTAACACAAGAGGAAACTGAAGCAGAAAGAAGTGAGTTGATTTACCCAAGGTCATGCAAGTAGCAGGGTTGGCAAAGTGTGTGTATTTGTGCATGCATGCATTCTAGGTACTCACAAAATAACCTACAACCAATAACATTATTTACTAATGCTATAAGGTATCCTCTGCTATTAGACTCTTAGTTTAATTAAAAATACCTCTTGCACTGGTTGCGGTATAACAAGCATGGAGACTGAAACCATACTGTCTGTATTCACTGCCCAGCTCTCACTGCTCAGATTCAAAGCATTGTTTCCCAGACAAGTCATTTGACTGTACTGTGCCTTAGTCGCTTGGGATATTACAGCTGTGTGTTGCAAAGAACTCAGGAGGGTTAGGGGAGTTAATCTATGCAAAATATTCTGGAACATTGTTTGACACAAGTTAAGTGCTGTGTCATTGTTAGCTATTATAATGATCATTTTAATTGAAGTAAAGTTATCTAATATACATGTGCATTTTAATAGGAAAAAGTAATTATACACATACTTCTAAAAATACTTCTTTCATTTGTCCCAAATGTACATTTTGGTCTCCGTTATCTTTAATCACTGTCAAATCAAATAATCTTAGATAAACTAATGTGGTCAATTATGTATTTATGTGCAACAAAATTGAGATTGGTTCAAAGTAGAAGTGGTCAAGTTAGGCTATTGTAGAGTTGAGTTTTCCTTCTCTCTTAAGATAGCAAGGAGACTCATACAGAAAATGAATGTGTTACTGCCAGAATAAGCAATGATTTTACGTTAGTGATTCTCAAACTCTACCTCAGAATGATCTAGAAGGCTTCTTAAAACACGGAGTGCTGGTCCTCATCTCCATAGCATCGAATACAGTAGGTCTAAGGAGAGGCCTGAGAATCTGAATTTCTAAAAGTTCCAGCCAGTGATGCTGCTGGTCCAGTGGTCATCCTATGAGAACCACTGCTTTAAATCTTTAAGCTATAGCAGAACCAATTCTGTGACAAACATAAAATTTTTTAAATGATTTTTTTTCTTGGCTTCCATTTTAAATAACTCTAAGTGACACAAGCTAACCCTGTATGAGGTTAGAAACTTTGGACACATTATCTCCATCAGAATATCTATCGGAATATTAACATTATAGATTCACTAGGAAGTTTCCTATTGAGAGAGATAAAGGGCTACTTTTTCTTTTTTCATTTGGTAGTTCTATTTTTTAATTTTTTTTAATATCTTTTTTTGGGTATAATTGTTTTACAATGGTCTGTTAGTTTCTGCTGTATAACAAAGTGAATCAGCTATACATAAACATATATTCCCGTATCTCCTCCCTCTTGATTCTCCCTCCCACCCTCCCTATCCCACCCCTCTGGGAGGACACAAAGCACCGAGCTGATCTCTAAAGGGGTACTTTTTTAAAAAAATTTTTTAAATTAATTTAATTTATTTTCTTATACAACAGGTTCTTATAAGTCATCAATTTTATACACGTCAGTGTATACATGTAAATCCCAGTCGACCAATTCATCACACCACCATCCCCAAGCCCCCTCAGATTTCCCCCCTTGCTGTCCATATGTTTGTTCTCTACATCTGTGTCTCAACTTCTGCCCTGCAAACTGGTTCATCTGTACCATTTTTCTAGGTTCCACACACGTGCATTAATATAGGATATTTGTTCTTCTCTTTCTGACTTAATTCACTCTGTATGACAGTCTCTAGATCCATCCACGTCTCAACAAATGACCCAGTTTCATTCCTTTTTATGGCTGAGTAATATTCCATTGTATATATGTACCACTTCTTCTTTATCCATTCGTCTGTCGATGGGCATTTAGGTTGCTTCCATGACCTGGCTATTGTAAGTAGTGCTGCAATGAACATTGGGGTGCATGTGTCTTTTTGAATTATGGTTTTCTCTGGGTATATGCCCAGTAGTGGGATGGCTGGACCATATGGTAATTCTATTTTTAGTTTTTAAGCAACCTCCATACTGTTCTCCATAGTGGCTGTATCAAGTTACATTCCCACCAACAATGCAAGAGGGTTCCCTTTTCTCCACACCCTCTCCAGCATTTGTTGTTTGTAGATTTTCTGATGATGCCCATTCTAACTGGTGTGAGGTGATACCTTATTGTAGTTTTGATTTTCATTTCTCTAATAATTAGTGATGTTGAGCAGTTTTTCATGTGCTTCTTGGCCATCTGTATGTCTTCTTTGGAGAAATGTCTATTTAGGTCTTCTGCCCATTTTTGGATTGGGTTGTTTGTTTCTTTAATATTGAGCTGCATGAGCTGTTTATATATTTTGGAGATTAATCCTTTGTCCGTTGATTTGTTTGCAAATGTTTTCTCCCATTCTGAGGGTTGTCTTTTCGTCTTGTTTATGGTTAACTTTGCTTTGCAAAAGCTTTTAAGTTTCATTAGGTTCCATTTGTTTACTTTGTTTTTATTTCCATTACTCTAGGAGGTGGATCAAAAAATATCTTGTTGTGATTTATGTCAAAGAGTGTTCTTCCTATGTTTTCCTCTAAGAGTTTTATAGTGTCTGGTCTTACATTTAGATCTTGAGTCCATTTTGATTTTATTTTTGTGTATGACGGTAGGAAGTGTTCTAATTTCATTCTTTTACATGTAGCTGTCCAGTTTTCCCAGCAGCACTTATTGAAGAGACTGTATTTTCTCCATTGTATATCCTTGCCTCCTTTGTCATAGATTAGTTGACCATAGGTGCATGGGTTTATCTCTAGGCTTTCTATCTTGTTCCATTGATCTGTGTTTCTGTTTTTGTTCCAGTACCATATTGTCTTGATTACTGTAACTTTGTAGTATAGTCTGAAGTCAGGGAGTCTGATTCCTCCAGCTCTGTTTTTTTCCCCTCAAGACTGCTTTGGCTATTCAGGGTCTTTTGTGTCTCCATACAGATTTTAAGTTTTTTTGTTCTAGTTCTGTAAAAAATGACAATGGAAATTTGATAGGGATTGCATTGAATCTGTAGATTGCTTTCGGTAGTATATGGTCTGTTAGTTTCTGCTGTATAACAAAGTGAATCAGCTATACATAAACATATATTCCCGTATCTCCTCCCTCTTGATCAATTTCACAAAATTGATCCTTCCAGTCCAAGAACATGGTATCTCTCTCCATCTGTTGGTATCATCTTTAATTTCTTTCATCAATGTCTTATAGTTCTCTGCATACAGGTCTTTTGTCTCCCTAGGTAGGTTTATTCCTAGGTATTTTATTTTGTTTTGTTGCAGTTGTAAATGGGAGTGTTTCCTTAATTTCTCTTTCAGATTATTCATCATTAGCATATAGGAATGCAAGAGATTTCTATGCATGAATTTCGTATCCTGCTACTTTACCAAATTCATTAATTAGCTCTAGTAGTTTTCTGGTGGCATCTTTAGGATTCTCTATGTATAGTATCATGTCATCTGCAAACAGTGACATGTTTACTTCTTCTTTTCGAATTTGTATTGCTTTTATTTATTTTTCTTCTCTGATTGCCGTAGCTAGGGCTTCCAAATCTATGTTGAATAATACTGGTGAGAGTGGACATCCTTGTCTTGTTCCTGATCTTAGAGGAAATGCTTTCAGTTTTTTCACCATTAAAAATGATGTTTGCTGTGGGTTTGTCATATATGGCCTTTATTATGTTGAGGTAGGTTCCCTCTATGCCCACTTTCTGGAGAGTTTTTCTCGTAAATTGGTGTTGAATTTTGTCAAAAGCTTTTTATGCATCTATTGAGATGATCATATGGTTTTTATTCTTCAGTTCATTAATGTGGTATATCACATTGACTGACTGGTGTATATTGAAGAATGTTTGCATCCCTGGGATAAATCCCACTTGATCATGGTGTATGATCCTTTTAATGTGTTGTTGGATTCTGTTTGCTAGTATTTTGTTGAGGATTTTTGCATCTATATTCATCAGTGATATTGGTCTGCAATTTTCTTTTTTTGTAGTATCTTTGGTTTTGATATCAGGGTGATAGTGGCCTCATAGAAAGAGTTTGCGTGTGTTCCTTCCTCTGCAATTTTTTGGAAGAGTTTGAGAAGCATGGATGTAAGCTCTTCTGTAAATGTTTGATAGAATTCACCTGTGAAGCCATCTGGTCTTGGACTTTTGTTTGTTGGAAGATTTTTTTTTTTTTAATTTATTTTATTTTGGGCTGCATTGGGTCCTCGTTGCTGTGCATGGGTTTTTTTTTCTCTGGTTGCAGCGAGCAGGGGTCACTCTTCGTTGTGGTGCACGGGCTTCTCATTGCAGTGGCTTCTCTTATTGTGGAGCACGGGCTCTGGGCGCGCAGGCTCAGTAGTTGTGGCACACAGGCCCAGTTGCTCTGCGGCATGTGGGATCTTCCCAGGCCAGGGCTCGAACCCGTGTCCGCTGCATTGGCAGGCAGATTCTTAACCACTGTGCCACCAGGGAAGCCCTGTTGGAAGATTTTTAATCACAGTTTCAATTTCATTACTTGTGATTGGTCTGTTCATATTTTGTATTTCTTCCTGGTTCAGTCTTGGAAGGTTATATGTTTCTTAGAATTTGTCCATTTCTTCCAGGTTGTCCATTTTACAGGCATACAGTTGCTTGTAGTAGTTTTTTAGGATGCTTTGTATTTCTGCAGTGTCTGTTGTAAGTTCTCCTTTTTCATTTCTAAATTTATTGATTTGAGTCCTCTCCCTCTTGATGAGTCTGGCTAATTATTTATCAGTTTTGTTTATCTTCTCAGAGAACCAGCTTTTCATTTTATTGGTCTTTGCTATTTTTTTCTTTGTTTCTATTTCATTTATTTCTGCTCTGATCTTTATGATTTCTTTCCTTCTGCTATCTTTGGGGTTTGTTTGTTCTTCTTTCTCTAGTTTCTTTAGGTGTAAGGTTAGATTGTTTACTTGAGATTTTTCTTGTTTCTTGAGGTAGGCATGTATAGCTATAAACTTCCTTCTTAGAACTGCTTTTGCTGCATCCCATAGGTTTTGGTACACTGTGTTTTCATTGTCATTTGTCTCTACGTATTTTTTGATTTCCTCTTTGATTTCTTCAGTGATCTCTTGTTTTTTTAGTAACGTATTGTTTGTGTTTTTTATGTTTTTTTCCCTGTAATTCATTTCTAATCTCATAGCATTGTGGTCAGAAAAGATGCTTGATATGATTTCAGTTTTCTTAACTCTACTGAGGCTTAATTTGTGACCTAAGATGTGATCTATCCTGGAAAATGTACCATGCGCACTTGAGAAGAAAGAGTAATCTGTTGTTTTTGGATGGAATGTCCTATAAATATCAATTAAATCTATCTGGTCTGTTGTGTCATTTAAAGCTTCTGTTTCCTTATTTATTTTCATTTTTGATGATCTGTCCATTGGTGTAAGTGAGTTGTTGAAGTCCCCCACTATTATTGTGTTACTGTAGATTTCCCCTTTTATAGCTGTTAACAGTGGCCTTGTGTATTGAGATGCTCCTATGTTGGGTGCATATATATTTATAATTGTTATATCTTCTTCTTGGATTGATCCCTTGATCATTATGTAGTGTCCTTCTTTGTCTCTTGTAACATTCTTTATTTTAAAGTCTATTGGAGTATTGCTACTCCAGCTTTCTTTTGATTTCCATTTCCATGGAATATCTTTTTCCATCCCCTCACTTATGTCCCTAGGTCTGAAGTGGGTCTCTTGTAGATAGCATATATATCGTCTTGTTTTTGTATCCATTCAGCAAGCCTGTGTCTTGTGGTTGGAGCGTTTAATCCTTTCACATTGAAGGTTATTATCAATATGTATGTTCCTATGACCATTTTCTTAATTGTTTTGGGCTTGTTTTTGTAGACCCTTTTCTTCTCTTGTGTTTCCCACTTAGAGAAGTTCCTTTAGAAATTGTTGTAGAGCTGGTTTTGTGGTGCTGAATTCTCTTAGGTTTTGCTTATTTGTAAAGCTTTTAATTTCTCCATCGAATCTGAATGAGATCCTTGCCAGGTATAGTAATCTTGGTTGTAGTTTCTTCCCTTTCATCACTTTAAGTATATCATGCCACTCCCTTCTTGCTTGTAGAGTTTCTGCTGAGAAATCAGCTGTTAACTTTACGGGAATTCCCTTGTATGTTATTTGTCGTTTTTCCCTTGCTGCTTTCAATAATTTTTCTTCAATTTTTGCCAATTTGATTACTATGTGTCTCGGCACGTTTCTCCTTTGGTTTATCCTGTATGGGACTTGCTGCTCTTCCTGGGCTTGGGTGGCTGTTTCCTTTCCCATGTTAGGGAAGTCTTCGACTACAATCTCTTCAAATATTTTCTCTGGTCCTTTATCTCTCTCTTATCCTTCTGGGTCCCCTGTAATGCAAATGTTGGTGTGTTTAATGTTGTCCCAGAGGTCTCTTAGGCTGTCTTCAATTCCTTTCATTCTTTTTTCTTTATTGTGTTCTGCAGCAGTGAATTCCACCATTCTTTCTTCCCGGTCACTTATCCATTCTTCTGCCTCAGTTATTCTGCTCTTGATTACTTCTAGTGTAGTTTTCATTTCAGTTATTGTATTGTTCATCTCTGTTTGTTTGTTCTTTAATTCTTCTAGGTCTTTGTTAAACATTTCTTACATCTTCTCAGTCTTTGCCTCCATTCTTTTTCCGAGGTCCTGGATCATCTTCACTATCATTATTCTGAATTCTTTTTCTGGAAGGTTGCCTATCTCCACTTCATTTATTTGTTTTACTGGGGTTTTATCTTGTTCATTCATCTGGTACATAGCCCTCTGCCTTTTCATCTTGTCTATCTTTCTGTGAATGTGTTTTTTGTTCCACAGGCTGCAGGACTGTAGTTCTTCTTGCTTCTCCTGTCTGCCCTCTGGTGGATGAGGCTATCTAAGATTCTTGTGTAAGTTTTCTCCTAAAGGGCTACTTTTAAATGCCACTTCGTTAAGTGAATGATTTAAAATATATAATGTTATTTTCATAGGCACTCTTCACCAATATTCACCACGCTGTTCCTTTGTCTAGATATGACTACCGTCTGTGATGCTGGACAAGTTTACTCTTTAAGAATTGTTTTTATATTAAGGTTTTCTGGGGTGCCTTCTCTGGTACACCAGATGTTATTATCCTTTTATTATGTGTAACACATAAAATATACTACCGTTTATGCACTGACCAAGTTGTAGTTTAATTGGTTAATTTATACATTTATTCCCCTTTATAAAGTGTGATCTCTTATTTGTCTTACAGTTCCAGCAACTAGCTCAGTGCCAGGAATAAGACAGGCCCTAAATAAATGTTAAGTGAATAACTATCTAAGTAAATAAATTATACTTCGTGAGTTGTGATAACTTCTGACCTCTGTTAAATATAAATAGATAAAATCTCTCTCTCTCTCTCTCTCTCTCTCTCTCTCTCTCTCCCTCTCCCTCCCTCCCCCTCTCCCCCCTCCCCCCCACATGTATACATACAGCGAGGGGTGGGGTATGATGGCTACCAGAGTTCTCGTTATCAAAACCAAGATCACTATTCAATACTATTACTCAGGAAACGTCATCTCACATTAATGGGATCCTCATGAAAGAATAAGTAGCCTAAAGTAGTTCACTGGTTCTTCTTAGAAATTCAAAATACATACATATTTCCTTCTTTTGTAATATGAATATCTGTGGAGTGCTCCCGGTTGCCTGGAAA
Source organism: Aethalodelphis obliquidens (assembly GCF_003676395.1). NCBI lineage: Eukaryota > Metazoa > Chordata > Mammalia > Artiodactyla > Delphinidae > Aethalodelphis > Aethalodelphis obliquidens. Next base: position 91,176,738 of record NW_020837945.1, on the reverse strand, counting down.
CCTTTAGATACTTGTAAAGCTTCATAGCTATTTGTAGGTTCCCCAGACATGTGTTACTCCCAGAGAGAATTAAGTCATAGCCACTGTCATTGTTACAAGGATTTTGACTGAATTGCTGGCAAATTAAAGTATAGCAATTACATTTTTATTTTTATCATAGTTTACTTTGTTGAATTTAAGCTACTTTATTAGCTACTTTAGCATGATTTATACTGGTTCAGAATTTCCAGCAACACATTTTAGATTAGGCTGAGCCTTGAAAAACATGATTTCTGACAATCAGAATGATGAAACAGTATTGGTATGCATAGATTTTTGTTTGTATTCAAGCACATTCACTGACAGCAGTAACTCAGATTTTAAGCACATTTCAATTCCTACAATTACGTTGATTGCTCAGATCAGCTTTTTGAGGCTCATTTTAGCAGGCCATAAGGTGTTTGTTTATAGATGCTGATGGGGGAACTAGGAAAAGGTAGAAGGGTCCTAGGAGGTAGGGTCGTCTTCCCAGCTGGCAAACAGCTGCCTTCTCGCTGTACCCTCTCGTGGCAGAGAGAGGAAGTTTTGGTGTCTCTTCCTCCTCTCATATGAACACTAGTTCCATCATGGGGCTTCACACTTATGACCTTATCTAAAACTGATTATTTCCTAAGCCCCCACCTCCTAATACATCACATTGAAGGTTAAGCCTTCAACATATTAATCTGGTGGAGGGGGCATAAACATTCAGTCCATAACAGTGTCTGTTGTGAATCGATTATTTAGAATTATTGAGATAAAAAGAGTAAAAAGAATATAAAATGTCTTTTTTCTTGATGTATGAAAATGTCTAATACAATTACAAGTTATTGAAATAGTCAACGTGTAAGAGATAACTTTATTATAGCTATACATCCAATACCACCTTTTCATTGTTTTATCATCATTTGGAAATCTTTTGCCATTACAGAAACTCAGTAAAAATGGGCAAAAAGTTATAATTTTCCTGGCTTAATGATTGATAACAAAGGAGTGAAATCAAGCCCACAAGTGATCCCTCTGGGTAACTTCCTAGTTCAGCTCCCATGCAGTATATCTGTTGTTATATTCTTGGTAATAAATAGGAAGGAGATAGCAAATTTAAATTTATATTACTAATTCATGGAATGAGAAAGAGGACTGAGGCCATTTTTCCAATTACCATTTATTTATCATCATCATCATGAATGTTATTATTTTAATTATGATTTATAAAATAAAAATTAACAATATTATTATTGTTTCTAAAATGTATTATTTGGCTGGCACTTCTTTAAATGCTTTAATCCTTATAATGGGTCTCTCAGGTAGATGCTTTTATTATCCTCATTCTAGAGATAACAAATGTGAGGTTATCTGTGAATCACCATGTTATATAGCTGCCTGTGAGTGAAATCCTTGACGAAGTGAAAAGGTGTTTCACACCTTCCATGACATTTGGATGCAACTGGATGCATGACATTTGGATGCAACTGTGTTCTTTAAGACCTTTGTCTATTAGCATTTTGGTGAGTGGGTGGGGGATATGGCACTGGACCAAAATATGTCCCCCTGTAAGGTAGATCCATTGATCCTAGCTTTCTCACGTGGTATAGTAAAAAATAATAATAATTGGTATAGTAAAAAATGATAAGTTTTAAAAAAAAAACAAAAAGGAGAAAAGTGAAAAAAAACTTTTATATTTGAAACAGCTCATTTCACACCCCTTGAATTTTTTATTTTCCAGGATTTTTACTTTGATAGACTTCAGTGTCCTGTTATTTCTTACCTTGTTATAGAGTATGAGGCCCAGCATATGACAAACAGTTATATTTTAACTAATATATTGAAAAAAGCTGAGTTTGAGAGTGCTACTTTTGGTCATCAGGTGAACATATTTTCCCCACCCTCAAAATGAAAATATATGTTTTCCATCCTTTTTCAAGCTCTTCAGATTTTTGCCTTTATTCTTTGTTGGTATCATTCCTCTGATTGCCCCGATTTTCTCACGGTGTCATTCCTTAGAAGGCAGACTCTCCTGTGCTGGGATTGTTGACGTCTCTACGTGTTCTTAGGAAGTTCCCTTGACCCTCTTTGCCTGTGTGCCCCATTTCTTAAAATTCTTTGTAGGGCTGATGCCATCTGGCAGAATAGAGTTTGAATTGGAATGATTTTAATTCTGTTAGATTCATTCTCCTTTAGAGGCTCAGAATTCATTTTCCGTTTAACGTTAAGCAAGGCTTAAGGTGCTGACTGAGCAGTTGAGTCATCTAAGTAAATGTCGTAGAGGGATATTATAAATAGGTTAAATCCACAGATAATGACCCAAATTCATTTTAAGTAATCATGTACTTTCTGCTGCATCTTTTAGCAGTATTGTGACTTTTTAGTACAATTGACTAAGCATATTTGAATTCTTATTTTATTTAATGACCCCTTATCTTCTTCTGGAAGTTTTGAGTAGTGAAATTTTACCACCAAAATAAAGCAACAGGCAGTTGGAGAATCTCATGTGTGTGTACAGGTTCCTAAATTTTAAGTGAAGTTAATTAAAGCTACTTGCTCTTCACAGTTCTTTATAGATTGTTGTGGTGAATGAATGCTTTGAGTTCTATCTTGAAGCCTACTGCAGGGTAGAATAGAGAAAACTGGGTTTGGAGTGTGACTAAGTCAGCTGAATGCTGATTGTCATTTACTCTAGCTATGTTGTCTTGGGTAAGTAACTGAAGTTGTGATTCATCTTCTGAATTTTTTCTTATACAAAGCAAGGATAACAACAACTGCATCACCAATCTTATTCAAAGGATACGGTTAGGTAATGCACATTAGGTACCTACTACTGTGCTTGGCAAATAATTGCTTTAGAGTAAATAATAGCAATTATTATCATTTTAACTACTGTATGATAGCTTATATATTTTGATTGTTGTTTGGGACTCTTGCTCCTTTTGCCTCTGAGCATTTTAAGGATGAGGGATAGGAAAATTCCTTGGTTTTTCTTGAATCTGGGGAGTGATGTTCAGTTTTTGAAGCATAGATATTACCTGTCATGTGTCACTCTGGGAAAGACTCTGATGCCGAGAATGAGAACCTAGAGAACAACTGAAATACATTGAAGACCTACTAAATGGAGTACTGGGGAGACCACAGAAAATCTTATCCATTTTGGTAAATTGGGACACCCACTTGATGTTATCTACAAAGCTGAAGATAGACATGATCTATAATCCACCAATGCTATTCCTGGTTGTACACCCCAGAGAGACTTGTCCACATATGAACAAGGAGATGTGTGCAAGAATGTTCTTGACAGTGTAGTTTATAATGGGAAAAAAAAAGGAAAACATAGATGTCCCTTTCTAGCTATGTAGGTAAATTGTAGTATACTCATAGAGCAGCAAAGAAAATGTATGAGGTAAGTGTTTTGGTGTTAGCATGGACGAATCTTAGAAACATAAGATTGAAAGAAAAGAAAATTATGCAGAAGGATGCATGCAGCATGATATATTTATATAATGTTTTACTATATCAAAGCAGTATTGCATAGATATATGCTATATATGTGTAAAAGCATAAATTCATGCACGGGAATAATATCAAATTCAAGATAGTTTTCTTTGGGGAGAGAGGAGTGTGATCATGCAACTGGAAATGACATTTCTTAAGTTAGTATTTATTATATCATTCTTTTAAGCCTTTTGTATAAGTAAAATATTTAGTAAAATAATATAGTGCAATATGTCAATTATAAATATACAGCCAAAAATAAACCCTTGTGACTTACTATTTGTTATTTTCCTTTTTTCTTTTACTATGTCATCATTTTCTTAAAAATTATACATTCAAAAATGTATTATTTTTATTTTGAAACTTTAAATATTCTATTTGGTACTTATTGGGTGAGATTTCAGTATCAAATTTTAGACGTCATCTAATTTTCACTCTTAGTAAATTATCTCTGTACTTCTTTCAGCCTGATTATTGAACAGCTGGAGGTGTCAGCCTGTGATATTGAATGACATAACTTAAATATTTAACCATTTGAGTGATGTCTGACATATTGTAAATACTGAAGAGATGAACTTAGATAACTAAAATGATGAAAATTATTTTAATTTTAGTGTCAGTCTTCATTATTCAGTAATCTTGCATATGACCATTCTATATTCCCAGAAAATTCTCTTCCTGTTGTGGCATTCCAGATGCAACCTTGACCTTCTCATTGTCCCGCAGGGCTCCCAGACACCAGTCAAGAACTAACTGTAAGACCTTTGTCATATGTCCCTACCTTTTCCTTCTAATTTCCTTCTAATTTCCTGTCATATGTCCCTACCTTTTCCTTCTAATTCCTTCTAATTCCTTCCTTCTCCTGCTTTTCCTTTGACTTAAAAATAATTACTTGACTAATTTAAAAATAAAAACATCCAAGTGCCCCCTTTGTTTATGTCTTTAAGGAAACAACCAAGATTATAAAATATTGATGACCCATTATTTTAAAATTTTACCTTAAAGAAAGAGGTAAAGAAATTAATACCTAAAGTATTAAGCTGTTTCTTTATTAACCATAACTTGCTTTTCTTTTATTGCCTCTAAGTTTTAGCATCAAGTACAGAATGCTTTCTGGTCAAATAGTGGACGCTTTGGTTACCTCAAGGTCAAATGCCTTGAACTCTTTATTTCTGAAGATCTGGTAGTTTTTCCATCTCTCTACCAGCACAAGTAGTTTCCAACTAATTAAAAGGCTGTCCTGACTGCCTTTTTCTAGGAGTCAGAGCCCTACTAGTTATTACTTCATGAACAGTAAGAGAAAATTCCCCAAAGAAAAATAATACAATACAAAACAAAGACCATCTTAACAGCCCTTTAGTCCATTATTTTATTTTCTGACTTCATTTTATAATAAATAAAATTTAAATTCACAGTGCTTGGTAACATCTGAAAGTTGGTGTTTCTGGTATGTCACCCTAGCTGCTGCAGTTGCTAAGGCCTTGATGACTGAATTACCCTTCATCTAGGAGATGTCTTTCTACATTTCGCTGACAACTGTTCATTCGTGCGTGCATGCGTGCAGTCTGTCACTTATTTCATAAACATTTGTAAACACCAATTGTGTGTCTTGTAATTGTTGTCCTGCAGAAAGTAGCAGGGATCAGAATTACATGGACATAAACAATTTCATAACAGTAGCAAGTGCTGTAACAGAAGCACTGATAACAATGGTGTAAAGACTCAAGGTTGATTATTGCCTACATTTGTTTATGGATCCTAGCATTTACATTTTTTGGTCACTTTGAATGTTATGATGTGTTCTAACTTTTCTTTAACTCCCCCAACTATTATAAGCTTTAGATTTGAATCTGTTTTCTTCTATTATTATTTTTCCCTCACAAATCTTTGATTAGGCCCAGAATACTGTAGAATAAAATTCTTGCAAATTATTATATATGTTTATATCACCTTAATTATATAAAGACTAAACATTTATTCTAGTTCAATTAAAAAAATTTTCAGTATATAAGGCAACTGTGAGTTATTAATTCTAGTATGAATTATCCCATGAGGACATATGAGAATGATCTGATCAGTAGGATATGTACCCACTCAGTAGGCATTGAATGCCTTCCATATTATGTGCCAAGTACAGTCCTGGGGCCTGAGTGGAACTGAGACTATATAGATGAGTGAACATAGTCCTTGCCCTCAAGTAGTAGATAAATACATAAACACATTATTATTGTGAAGTGTAAGTGCTTTAATTGCATATGGTCACTTGCAGGACTAACGCATTGCTTCTCCATTTTGTCTTAAATATTTTGCTTAGTTAGTATTTATTTTGCCTGTGATCTGAGTGTACAGTATTCATATGCTCTTCTTACCTACCATGGGTTAATGCATCAAACAGAACTCCGATTCTGGGTCAGCAAGGAAAAATCCTCCACACATCAAAAGCTCTCTTTATTCTGCAATACATGTTGTTGACTCATTATGAACTCTCTTTCTGTCATTAATTTTGTACTCTCGTAGGCAATTTTGACCTATACCTGATTGCAATAATGCAACTGATGAAAGAAACAAAGGAAAAATATTAGGCATGATCTTAAAATGTAAATTGTATAGCAGTTCCAAGAATGTTCATGTAGTTGAGACAACAAGTGAATATAATCAAGTAATTAGGGAAGAGTAGGAGTCTTTTGCTTTTATGGAAGTCATAAATTCATTGCAACTCAGAGTTCAATCAATAAATATATGAGTGGTGACCTAAGACATTCTGGCCAGGGGGATGCTCTGATTAGGGGAAGTTTTGAAAGAAGAGAGGGACAGTTGTCAAGCATGATGTCAGGGACTCCTCTCTACAATAATAACCCCAGAGGGCATGCCCTGAATCAAACGATATATGTGTATATGGATGAAATGCTCTCTGGGTGCAGAGAGAAGAGAGATCTAATTCCAGTAGGGGAGTCAGAAAGGCTTCACTAAGCAGTAAGTTCTGGATGAGTCCCGAAAGGTAGTTATAGTCTGTGTGTTTTGATTTTACTTTACAGTAAGCAATTTTGAGGAGCTGCTGTCTAAGGTTAAACCTTTTATGTAACAAGTATTTTTATTGATTTGTTGAAAAAGTGGATGGAAAATGCAAGGCTATTATGATCCCCACTTTTAGAATCTGCTTGAAATAAGATGGTTCTTATCTATTTCTAAGGAAGGGATGGGAGTCAGAGCACCCTGACTTCATCTCCAACAGCATTATTGAGATGTTGTGTCATCAGTGGTCTCCCAAATAAACACATTCGTTTCAACCAAAATAAAATAGTTTAAAAATACATCTTAAAAATAAAGACTGAAAGTTTCAATTAGTTATGTAATTGATTAATATATTTGGTAATAAATCTCATTTAGCTTTTTCATGTGTTAATTGTCTTATATTAGCCATAAAATAGGTAAAACAAATATTGTTAATGCATCAGGTTTTACCATAGTGTTCTGGAAATTATTGAAAGGGGTGTACTCCATCTTGTGGCAAGATGTATTTGAAAGGAAAAAAACCTCAGGATTAATCTATGTGTGTTTATAAATAAATATAAAGCTAGTTTCCAAAATAGTGGTTCAATTAACAAAACTAGAGCTTTACCATCAGAAAGTTAAGTCTTATGTTTTCAAGATTCAGAGGGGTGATTTTTTAACAATTTGATTTTTGTGCTCTGAATGGAATTATATGCTCTTATCATTTCATTTGTAAGTTCATTTTGTTATATCAGTTGAACAGAAACTTGGTTTTTACCTTGTCACATTTGAATAACTTAATATAGGTCTGTTTAATGTATTTTGTCATCACTTCCTAGGAGATTTGCAGCTAAAATTTGGTTCATAATAAGTGTAGAATGTTCACTAATTTGCCTTCTGAGTTTTAAGTGAATTGGTCATCAAAGACAGAAGAAAAAGAATTATTAATTACTGTTCCAAGCAAAAAAAATCACCACATGCATTTTAATTATTACAAAATTATTAATTTTTAATAATTATTAAAATTACTATAATTAATTATAATTAAATAATTATTTAATTATTACAAAAGTCATTACTTGTGTATTTTTTTCTGAATCATGGCTAACATTTATATTAGCTGTTCTTGGCACCGTTTCGGTTTGCTCCTATCCAGTATATATTTCCCAAGTTAGTAGTTTTTTGTTTGTTTGTTTTTGTTTTGTTTGTTTGTTTGAAATAATGCTCTTATCAACATATCTGTGATATTTAACATTGTCCAAGTCAATTTGGAATTGTTTCTGATGATATCAATCAGTTTATGATTTTAGTTATAGCCAACGTATAATAGAATAAAAAAACTATGCATTTTAGAGCTGGAAGAGACCTCGGAAATCACTTGGTCTATATCTCTTACTTTCCAAATACAACGTGACTCAAAAAGACCAAGAGACTTTTGGAAGTCATGTATATATCACTGGATTGAAAATCATAAAAGAATACTATCCTGCTTAGATTTTTGATGTTTGGAAAGTCACCTGACTTTTGTGAACTTGATATTTTCCAACTACAAAATGTCAGGGATGCATGTTTAAGCATGTGTAGTAGAACAACAATTGAATTAAATGTCAGTAGCCCTGGGTAGATTCTGGCTCTGCCTCTTACTAGTTATGTGTCCCTTGTCAGATTATCCTTTCTGAGGCTTGGTTTCCTTTCTGTGAAATGGAGACATGTAAGCTCACAGAACTGTTTTAAGTAGCAGATGTAATGGTAGGTGTGAAAGTATTATCTCTGGAGGATTTTTCTCAACGACAACACTGTTCTTCCTCTATATGGGCCCTTTTGCTTTTGTAATGATCAGAAGCGGGGAAATAGACACTCTAGCATTAGCCCTGCTTTCAGGCCCAAACCGATTATCCTATGTCTATGAATATCCTACATAGACATCAACTCCTCATGTACTGTTGTAGTCTCCTTCCTCTGGCACAGGGAGTAGTTAGGAAACAATCTCGACATTATCTCCCTCCTCTCTTCTCCTTCAGGATCTAGCTCTCTTCCGTCCTTACCACATTCCACACTTCACTACCTACTTCAAGAACTGGCGGCAAAATTCCCAAAAGTACTTCATGAAAAAAAAACAACCCTCCATCATAGGTCACTGTTTGGTTTAGAAAAAGTTTTGAATTCTTCTATTTTATCAGTATACTGCTTTGAATCACAAAATTGATCTGCTCTTTCTTGGACCTGATTTTTTCAGATATACCACAGGAACATTGAACAAAAATGTATTTAGAATACAAAAGATAGAAAACTATTTTATGAAACATTAATCACTATTTCATAAAACCAAATGTGGTAAACATTATACCCTTAGGACTTTTTAAAAAATAGAAATATTAAATGCTAATAGCCCTGTCTTGGAGCACATGTATGTATGTCCTCATGATACTGTAAAGTATATTCTATACATACATGCATATTGATGTGTGTAAACTGAAGTGCGGAGAAAGGTCATTGTAAAGAACTTTGTTAAAATATTGAAAGTAAATTTCATTACCTCATATTTTAGCAGACGTTATTTTTAAAAAATGATATTTAAAAACGAAGACTTTTAATTAAATAATTCTTACATTGAAACCAAAGTTAACAGGTTGAATGAAATTTTGCTTATGGCATCTGCTGCCATTTTTAGTAGGTGATTAGTCATTTTCTTTTTCCTGCAAGTATCTGACAGAAACTCCAACAGAAATGAATCATAGTTTCAAGCTGTTGCTTACCTCATCTCCACCAAAAAGGATAGCCTGGAAATTATCCCCAAAAATCCAAGAACGAAATTCTGAAAATGCCTTAAGGGGCTTTGACAGAAGTATTTAGCAATCTGAAAATTACAGCAATCTGTCACATCAACTTGTGACGAAAGGTAGGCTACAGCAACTTAGAAACGATGTGGCAAGAAAAGTATCCAAGTAGAAATCTCTCTTTGAATATTTTAAGGCACATTAAAGACATATTTGCCCTTATAAATATTGCGTTGTAATCGGGTTAACTTTTACAGAGGTGAGCTCATTATTAATCAAGCATTTATTATGCAGATTAGATGAGTTTTTTAAAAGCCAGGGCATTAATAATTATGATTCAGTCAGTGAGTGTTCACAATATTATTACTGCATATGCATTCAAAAATTTTGCTTAGTTTGTTAATTTTGCTTAAATATCTTTCTATTTAAGGGATCACATCCTTGTAACTCTGAAATGGTCATAATATTAAAAGCATCAACTCATTTAATAATGAAGTTTTCCCCTCAATCATGTTAATATGGGCAACAGACTTAAAATTTAAGAAGCTTCCATTATTGTACAAGAATAAAGTTCAGCTGGAGTCACCATTTAAACAATGTAGGATTATTCCCTTAAAGCTTAAGCTAAGTGAAACTTTCATTTCTAATTCTCTCTCTCTGTCATTCTCTGTCTCTAAGACTGTGTAATCCCCCAGCATAGATGATCATGCACTATTCTTTTAAAATTTCTTCTCCTTTATTATAAAATCACAATATGTGTGTAAACGGGTTAATGCTGCATGGAAAACTGATTTATACCACTAATAGTACTTTATTTGGATAATAACTGCAGGAGACAGTGAGTCATATAATATCTCCCCTTCATTTATTTATTTATTCATTTAAAATGTATTTTGAAGAACTTATTGTGTTCCAGGCACTGTTCTAGTTGCTGGTGGGGAGAGAGGCAGTGAATAAAACAATTTCCTGATTTTATAGTATTTACATTCTAGTGGAGAATTTAGACAGTAAATAAATATATGAGTAAATATATGTCAGATGGTGCAAAACTATTTTTTTAAAGTTATGAAGAAAATCAAGCAGACATTTTGGGATGGATCAGGTAGTGAGGAGAAGGTGTGGGATAATTTTTCATATAAGATGGTATGTGAAGGCTCTTCTGATAGGCGATTTTTGAACATAGACTGAATAATAACCATGGTCTGTGTCAACCAGTACCCTGAGCTGGGAGCATACGTGTGTTTAAAGAATGGTGAGGTGGTCTGAGTGACTGGTGTTGCAAGAGCATGAAGGTGATGAAGTTAAGGTGGTGAAAACGAGGAGGACAAAAATTAGAGGCATTTTAAGGGCTCAGGCTTTAACTTTGAATGAATAGGGAAATTATTAGATAGCTTGGGATAGAAGAATGATATGATATGATAGATTTTTAAGAGGGTCACTCTGGCTAGTTATTAGAGAAGACACGAGCTGGGCAAGAAGAATAGCAGCTGAGAGACAAATTACGAGGCTACTGTAGAAACCCAAGTCCAAGATAGTGATCCTTTACATCAGAGTAGTACTGTTGGAGGTGGAGGTTCACATTCCAAATACATTTTAAAATTAGATCCAACAGGATTTGTAAGTGGATTTAAATTGGGATTGAAAGAAAAGAATTTAGTCGATTACAGTAGAAAGTTTTTGGTCTGAGCAACTGAAAGGGTGGAATGGTCACAAAGCTGAAATGGGAAAGACTGTAGTAAGAGCATGTTTGCATGCAGGGTGCTTGGTCAGGACCTCTGGCCACACTGATTTTCAGGGCTGTACTATCAATCCAGTTGGAGATGTTGAGTATGAAGCTGGATATTTGCATCTTGAGTTTAGGAGAGAAGTTGAGATTAGCAACAGAAATTTAGGAATGATCAGCATATTCTTGGCCCATGATCCAGCCATGAGCCTGAATAATATCTGAGGATGGAACCATGGGGCACCCCAACTTTCACAGGTTGAGGAGATGAGAAGAAACTTGCAAATGAGATGGAGACTAACACTGTCTGGTTTGCTTTTTAGTTTTCTTTGTTTAAAGAAGAATTTTCTTGGCAAAAGTTTTGTTTTGCTTTACATTTTAAAGAAGGAAGTCTTTGTGATTCAAGGACTTACTTTAGTGTATGAAGAACCTTGATTCCCTCGCTGAAATTCTTTAAAAGGACTTTCAGTTTTGGAGAGGAATATTAAAAAAAGAAACCCTGGGTATCACTTTAAAATATTTAATTTTTTTTTTTTTTTTTTTTTGCGGTACGCGGGCCTCTCACTGTTGTGGCCTTGCCCGTTGCGGAGCACAGGCTCCGGACGCGCAGGCTCAGCAGCCATGGCTCACGGGCCTAGCCACTCCGCGGCATGTGGGATCTTCCCGGACTGGGGCACGAACCCGTGTCCCCTGCGTCAGCAGGCAGACTCTCAACCACTGCACCACCAGGGAAGCCCCAAATATTTAATATTTGATATATATAATATTTAATATATATTTAATGTTTTAAAATATTTATTTTGCACCTACTATATCCTTACTATGTCCTAAATCATAGTAGATACTGGAGACAAAAAGATGGATAACGCAGGTTCCCTCCTCTCAATATGCCATCACTCCATTTGGGGGAAACAAATACATTTTCACAAGTGCAAGACAGTATGATATAAACTGGTAATGAGTCAGTGAAGGATTGAGACTGTTAATCGACACTAACAATTTATCTCAAGTTATTCATGTGCTTTATCTGGAAGTGGGAATAAAAATGCTGACTCATTAGAGGGATTTAAGATTAAATAAAATGAAGCTGAAAGCATCTCATACAGTGATGGATATAGAAAATGAAGAATGGGCTCCAAAAATATTAATGACTTTACCAAAGTGTTTTTAATACTAGCATTTGTTATGCTTAGTGCAATAAGTCAAAGACAAATACTGTATGTTATCATTTATATGTAGAGTCTAAAAAATAAAACGAATGAATATAACAAAGCAGAAACAAACTCACAGATATAGGGAACAAACTAGTGGGTACCTATAGGAAGAGGGAAGGGGGAAAGGGCAAGAGAGGGGAGGGATTAAGAGGTACAAACTACTCTGTATAAAATATATAGCCACAAGGATGTAACACACAGCACAGGGAATATAGCCATTTTTTAAATAATAACTTTAAATGGAGTATAATCTGTAAAAGTATCGAATCACTATGTTGTACACTGAAACTGATATTGTAAATCAACTATACTTCAATTAAAAAAATAAATAAAAAATAACATTTAGACCAATACTCACCTTTTCTGAAAGGTAAGCCAGTTTAGGTGTGTAGTTAAATTGCCCTTATGCTGGATCCTCCTTTCCATTATTCCCTGATATGCGTTCTCATATAGATTATCTGGGGAGATCCTCATTCTTGCCTGAACATCTGCCTAACATCTCTCAGGTGCTTCCACTCTTGTGTAACCCATAATGTGCCTTCTACTCTCCATTGAACAAGTCCACCTCAGTCCTCAAGATAGATGTGACTTCTTAGGTGCTGGATTCATGTTGCATGTGACAGCTCTCTTTTAAAGATCATGAACCCCCCTAGGCCTTGAGTAAATATTACTTGATTCAAATTCTGTGAGGTTGGTTGTGGTATGCCTCAATTCCTCATAGCAGAATGAGGATAGAACTTTACTACCTCATATGTTGTCTTGAGGATTCAATGAGACTCTGCGTATAAAGCACTTAGTATAGTGCCCGGAGCATAGGCAACGCTCAAATGTTGTAGTTAACTCATGTCCTTATCTCTATGGACTCTTAGTGCTTAGAATGTTCTACTGAAATGAATTACATCTAGAGGTAGATTTAATTTTTTTTGCTGTCCTCCCTTAGTATTAGTTATAGACTCATAATGTTTTCTGTACACACATACATATATATTGCCAGTTTTTGTCAGGCAGAGGAAGCCATTAATCCTGTCCTTAAATGCTTTTCCAGGATAATTTCCCACTGTCCTAAACACATTTGCTTTATAGGTCAATCGTGGTTTACACACTGGCTTTTCAACATGTCTGATTTCTCATCCCTTAAACATCAACTTGTCTCCAAATGGATTCTTCCTTCCTCTCTGCCTACCCCAATCCTAAGCATCCTCCATATTTCCTAATTCTCATCAATATCACTTCCACCTACCTGAGTTCACTGAAATCTGCCTCTTCTTTGGATTTGGGGCATTGTCTACCACAGTCCTTTACAAAACAAATTATATAACCATAGAGCTGGAAGCCAGAAGGTACTTTGGGGTTATCCATTCTGAACTATTGATATGTACATGAAGAATTTGAGCGACAGGGAAGTAGACCGATTTGTCCAAGGTTACCCAACCTGTAATAAAGAACATTAACTAATTAATTAAGATTGATAGAACAGCTACTGTTTGTCGGGCATTGTTACAGATATCAGAGGTACAGGAGTAGACCAAACAAACTCTCTGACATCAGAAGCAGACTCTGAGACAAAATACGAATTCAGGCAGTTTATTTGGAAGGTAACCTCAGGAAGCTTCTGTAGACAAGTGTGAAAGTGAGAGGGAAGGTAGGAAGCCAACAAAGATACCATACTTATAAGATAAGTGCTGAGGGCAGTTGGGGATCAGTTGTGCTGGAAATCTCAGTGAGACAGCCTAGAACAGTGCTGCTTACATTCTCTGTGGGGAATTTGTGGGGAAGGACATTTTTAAAATAAATTTCACTCTGTGGTGGATTATTTGATACTTTTTATTATTAGATCCAACAGAAACAAAATTAGCCTGTAAGGGCTTCCCTGGTGGCGCAGTGGTTGAGAGTCTGCCTGCCGATGCAGGGGACACGGGTTCGTGCCCTGGTCCGGGAAGATCCCACATGCCACGGAGCGGCTGGGCCCGTGAGCCATGGCCACTAAGCCTGCGCGTCCGGAGCCTGTGCTCCGCAATGGGAGAGGCCACAACAGTGAGAGGCCCACGTACTGCAAAAACAAAAACAAAAAACAGTTTAATAAAAGAGCAAACTGAAGTTTATTAAAGTTGAGTCATGCATCCTAGTAGGAGTACTCAATGATGAGTAATTCAACAGAGTGGTTAGAATTTGGGTTCGTATATTATCTTAACAAAAGAACCATAATTTTGTAGAGAAGTGACAGACAAAAAGGAAAAGGATTTTGTGTATCTGGGGTAGCAAATTGTGGGAAGGAAAATATATGAGGACAGTGATGGTAAATAAGGGCTAATTTTAGCCAGGTGTGTTGTGTAGATTTTTTCTAGTGCCAGCCTCTGGATTGATAAGGTTCTAACTTATATCTCCAGTTGATTAACTTCTGTCCTTTCTAGTGGAGAGAGGAGGATTGGCACCTTTAACAAATCTATGTCCTGTTCTTAGGTAAAAGGGGGAGGGCAGAGAGCTTTTCTTGAATCTGCTTCTTCTCAGTTGCTTTCAGCTCAAAATAATACTTATGCCAAGTGATATATTTTGGGGTGGGATATTCTGTTACCCTTCACAGGCATCTGAAAGTTTATAATGTTTTCTTTGTGTATACTATATTTTGTACTTCCATTCAAAACATGATTAGCCTCTTAGAAAAGGTGGGGTTTTTTTTGTTTTTTGTTTTTTTTTTTTTGATTCTCTCTGCCCTTGGTAGACACCATGGCACTAGCTGGTCATTGTGTACTTAATGAATCAACTCTGTTATGAAGTGAAATTCCAACAGCCAATCCTAGTGACTTGGCTAAAATTAATATGAATACAATTTTGTTTTATATCCTAAAGATGCAGCTTATATTAAATTCTCCCAATAATGCATTTTTCCACTAGGCACACAATCCTCCATACTGTTGAACATTAAAACTCAATTTAGATAGATTGGAAGTAAATAATATGAAAAATGGGAAGTGCATTAATATCAGAACAAGTTTAATAGATTGTATTATTTGAAGAACAACTCTGAACCATTTTTTTGCTTTTGGAATAAATGTTTATTCTTTGAGGATTGTAAGGGTCAGTCTAGACATAGAACTGGCTAGGTTGCATTTTAGAATTTTTTGCCTTCTAAATTATAAACAACTTGTGATTTTTTAATTAAAAAATATTAAAGTATAATTGACATACAACATTATATTAGTTTCACATGTACAACACAGTGATTGGATATTTGTATATGTTGAGAAATATCACCACAGTAAGTCTAGTTAACATCCATCGCTATACGTGGTTACAAATTTTTCCTTGTGTTGAGGACTTTTAAGATCTACTCGCTTAGCAACTTTCAAATATGAAATACAGTGTTAACTACAGTCACCATGTTGTATATTATATCCCATGACCTATTTATTTTATAACTATTATTAACTACAGTCAATGTTATATACTACATCTCCATGACCTGTTTACTTTATAACTGGAAGTTTGTACCTTTTGACTCTGTTCAACTATTTTGCCCACCCCCCAACTCTGGCAACCATCAATCTATTCTATCTATGAGCTTTGTTTGTTTTTAGATTCCATATAGAATTGAGATCATACAGTATCTGTCTGACTTATTTCACTTAGCATAATGCCCTCAAGATTGATCCACGTTGTCACAGACGGCAAGATTTCACTTTTTTGTGGCTGAGTAATACACACGCACACATGCGCACACACACACACACACACACACACACACACACACACACATATATACTCATATACCACTTTTTCTATTCGCCCATTGATGCCCACATAAGTTGTTTCCATGTCTTGGCTATTGTAGATAATGCTGCAGTGAGCATGGGGGTACATGTATCTTTCGAGTTAGTGCTTTTATTTGCTTCAGATAAATACCCAGAAGCAGAATTGCTGAATCATATGGAAGTTCTTCTTTGAATTTTTTGAGGAAACTCCATACTGTTTTCCATAGTGGCTACAACAGTTTACAGTCCCACCAACAATGCAGTAGGTTTCCCTTCTCTCCACTACTTCAACACTTGTGGTTTGTTGTTTTTTTGAAAATAGCTATCTGATAGGTGTGAGGTGATATCTCGTGGTTTTGATTTGCATTTCCGTGATGATTAGTGATGCTGAGCATCTTTTCATGTACCTATTGACCTTCTAAATGTCTTCTTTGGAAAATATCTATTCAGATATTCTGCCCATTTTTTATTAAGATTTTTTTCTTTGCTATTGAGTTGTATGAGTTCTTTACATATTTTGTATATTAGCCTCTCATCAGATACATGATTTGATAAAATTTGATAAATTTCAAAGCTTTTTAATTTGATGTAGTACCAATTTTTTGTTTTTGTTACCTTTGCTTCTGATGTAAAATACAAAAAATTATTTCCCGGATAGATGTCAAAGAGCTAACCACTTATGTTTTCTTCTAGTTTTATGACTTCAAGTCTTAGGTTCAAGTCTTTAATCCATTTTGAGTTAATTTTTGTGTATGGTGTAAGATAGTGATCCCGTTTCATTTTTTGCCTGTGTTATCCAGTTTTCCCAGCGCCACTTTTTGAAGACTGTCCTTTCCCCATTGTATGTATTTGGCTCCTTGATCATAAATTGATTGACTAAATGTGTGGGTTTATTTCTGGGCTCTATATTATGTTTCATTGACCTATGTGTCTGTTCTTCTGCTAATACCATACCGTTTTGATTACTGTAGACTTGTAACAGAGTTTGAAGTCAGGGAACATGGTGCCTCCAACTTTTTTCTTCTTTCTCAAGATTCCTTTGGCTAATGGGGGTCTTTTGTGGTTCCATACAGATTTCAAGATTATTCTAGCTTTGTAAAAAATATCATTGGAATTTTAATAGAGACAATTGATCTGTGGATAGCATTGGCTAGTATGGACATTTTAACAATGTTAATTTTTCCAGTCCATGAGCATGTACTGTCTTTTTATTTGTGTCTTCTATTTCTTCCATCAATGTAGTATAGGGTTCAGTGTACAGATCTTTTAGCTCATTGGTTAAATTTGTTCCTAGGTACTTTATTGTTTTTGTTGCAATTGTAAATGGGATTGTTTTCTTGAATTCTCTTTCCAATAGCTCATTATCAATGAATTATGGGAAAAAAACAGATTTCTGTATATTAATCTTGTGTCCTGCAACGTTATTGAATTCATTTATTCTAACATTTTTTGTGAGGTCTTTAAGGTTTTCTGTATATATATTGATAATATCACATCATCTGTAAATAGTGATAGTTTTGCTTCTTCTGATTTGGTTGTCTTTTATTTCCTTTTCTTGCCTAAATGCTCTGCCTAGAACTCCCAATACTATGTTTAATAAAAGTGGTGAGAATGGGCATTCTTGCCTTGTTCCAGACCTTGGAGGAAAAGCTTTCAGCTTTTTCATTGAGTATGATGTTATCTGTGGGATTGTCATATATGGCCTTTATTATGTTGAAATATGTTCCCTCTATACCCACATTGTTGAGAGTTTCTTTTTTTTAATCAGAAATGCATGTTGAATTTTGTCAAATTTTTTTCTGCATTTATTAAGACAGTAATGTAATTTTTTGTTCTTCATTTAATGTGGGGTATCATACTGATTTTTACAGATGTTGAACCATCCTTGCTTCCCTAGTCCCACTTGATCATGGTATTCAATTCATGTATTGTTGATTTCAGTTTGCTAATAGTTTATTGAAGATTTTTGCATCTATTTCATCAGAGATATTAACGTGTAATTTTCTTTTTTTGTGGTATCCTTCTCTGATTTTCTCTGGTTTTGGTATCAGGGTAATATTGGCATTGTGAAATGACTTTGGAAGTGTTCCATCCTCTTCAATCCTTTGGAACAGTTTGAGAGAAGTAGGTAATAAGTCTTATTTGAATGTTTGGTAGAATTCACATTTTCTATTTATTCACGATTCAGTCTTGGAGATTGTATATTTCTAGGAATTTATCCATATCTTTTAGGTTTTCAAATTTGTTGGCATATATCTGTTCATAGTAGTCTCTTATGACCCTTTGTATTTCTATGTGATCAGTTGTAACATCTACTCTTTCCTTTCTTATTTTATTTGAGCCATATCTCTTTTTATCTGGTTAGTCTAGCTAAGGGTTTAGTCAATTTTTTTTTTCTTTTCAGATAACTAGGTTTTGATTTCTTTTATTTTTTCTATTGTCTTTTTAGTCTCTATTTCATTTCTTTCTGCTCTCATCTTTATTTCCTTTCTTCTACTACCATTGGGCTTTGTTCTTATTTTTCTACTTCCTTAAGATATAAACTAAAGTTTTATTGGAGACTTTTTTCATTTCTTGAGATAGTCATTTATTGCTATGTTCTTCCCTCTTAAAACGTCATCATATAAATTTTGGATTGTTGTATTTCCATTTAAATTTGTCTCAAAGTATTTTTATATCATTTATGATTTTTTATTGACCCATTGGTTGTTAAATAGCATGTTATCTAATCTCCACATATTTGCCAGTTATCTCATTTTGCTCTTATAATTGATTTCTAGTTTCATACCATTGTTGTCAGAAAAGATGCTTGATATGATTTCATACTTTTTTAAATTTGTTAAGGCTTGTTTTGTGCCCTAACATACGATTTATCCTGGGAAGTATCCCATGTGCACAGAAGAATGTGTATTCTTTCTTTTGGATGGAATATTTTGTATGTATCTGTTAAATTCATGTAGTCTAACATGTTTAAGGCTGATGTTTCTTTATTGATTTTTCTGTCTGGATGATCTATCCATTGATGTAAGTGGACTATTAAAATCCCCTACTGTTATTATACAGTAAGTTCCCTACATACAAACCTCAAGTTGCGAACTTTCAAAGATGCGAATGTGCATTTATATGTCCAGTCACATAAGTTCATATGTCTGGTGTATATTGTCACGTATGTGCATCCTCTACAAGTGGTTGTGCTTTTGTGTACTTTACAGTACTGTATACAATACAGTAGTACAGTATCTTTATTTCAAGCCCAGGATTTCTGGAAGCAAGCATAAAAGCAGGCGTGAGTGAAATTACAGCTTGCCCTCCGTCTCCTATTGCTGACAGTTCTTCAGCTCTACCATCTCCCACCTCCCCTTCCTCCTCCAATCAGCAAGTCTTCTTGTCTGTTCACTTAATGCCAGCCCCTGTATACCAGCTGTTGTATTGTACTACTGTACTTTTCAAGGTACTGTATTGTAAGATTAAAAATCTTTTCTTTATTTTTTGTGTTTGTTTGTTTTCTATGTATTATTTGTGTGAAAAGTATTATAAACCTATTACAATACAGTACTGTATACCCGACTGTGTTAGTTAGGTATCTAGGCTAACTTTGTTGGACTTACGAACACACTCTCAGAACAGAACTTTTGTTCATGTGTAGGGTCTTTTAATATTTGTTTTATGTATTTAGGTGCTTTTTTGTTGGGTAAATAAATGTTTACAAATGTTATATCTTGTTTGATTGACCCCTTTATCAATATGTAATGCCCTTCTTTGTCTCTTATAGCAATCTTTGTTTAAGGTCTATTTTGTCTGATAAAAGTATCAATACCCCAGCTTTCTTTTGGTTTCTATTTGCATGGAATATCCTTTTTCATCCCTTCACATCTAGTCTGTGTACTTACATCTGAGATGAGTCTCTTGTAGGCAGCATACAGATGGCCATGTTTTTTTTCTTTGGTGGCTTTTTGTTTGTTTGTTTTAAGTTATTTAGCCACTCCACATCTTTTTGGAGAATATTGTCCATTTTTATTTAAAGTGATAATGATAGGTATGTACTGATTGCCATGTTATTGTTTTAGGACTGTTTTGTAGTTCCTCTGTTCCTTTCTTCTTCTCTTGCTCTATCCTTCTGTGGTTTGATGAGTTTCTTTAGTGGTATGCTTAGATTACTTTCTCATCTTTTTTGTATCTACTATAGGTTTTTGCTTTGTGACTACCATGATGTTTATGTATAAGAACTTATATAACGGTCTATTTTAAATTTGTAACTATTTAAGTTTGAATGCATTCTAGCACTCAACATTTTTACTCTCCCCTACTATGTTTTGTTTTTGATGTAATATTTTACATCTTTTTATCTTGTATTTCCCTTAACTAATTATTGTAGTTACAGTTATTTTTACTACTTTTGTCTTTTAACCTTTTTACTGTCTTTATAAGTGGCTAATCCACTACCTTTACTATATATTTACTTTTACCAATGAAATTTAAACTTTTACATATTTTCTTGTTAATAATTAGTGCCCTTTCTTTTCAACTTAAAGAAATCCCTTAACATTTCTAGTAAGGACAGTTTGGTGGTAATAAATTTCTTTAGTTTTTGTTTGAAAACCTTTTTCTTTTCTATCTCCTTCAATTCTGAAGACAACTTCGCTATGTAGAGTATTCTTGGGTAAATTTTTTTTTCTTCCAACACTTTGAATATATTGTGACACTCCCTTCTTCCCTGAAAATTTGCTTTTGAAAAATCTGATAGTCTTATGGGGATTCCCCTGTATATTACAAGTTTTTTTTTTCTTTTCTTAATGTTTTTAAAGATTCTCTCCTTGTCCTTAACTTCTGACATTTTAATTATAATGTGTCTTGTTTTAGGTCTCTTTGGGTTCATATTATTTGAAACTCTCTAGGCTTCCTGGATTGGAAGTCTGTTTCCCCCTCACAACCCCCCAGATAAGGGAAATTTTCAGTCATTATTTCTCCAAATAAGATCTCTGTCTTTTTCTCTGTCTTTTCATCTCGGACTCCTATAATGCAAATGTTAGCCTCTTTGCTGTCGTTCCATAAGTCCCTTAAGCTATCTTCACTTTTTTGTTTTTTTTCTTTTTTTTTTTGTTCCAGTTGGGTGAGATCCTCTACCCTTCTTTGAGTTCACTGATAATTTTTTCTGCTTCATCTAGTTTATTGTTGAACTTCTCTAGTGTATTTTTCACTTTTGTTATTGTATTCTTCAGCTTTGCAACTTCTTTTTGGAAGTTTGTTACATTTTGTGTGTCTTTGTTGAAGTTCTCTCTGTTTTTCTCCATTCTTCTCTCAAGTTCAGGGAGCATCTTTGTGATCATTACTTAGAACCCTTTATCAGGTATATTACTTACCTCTGTTTCATTAGGTGTTTGTTTTTTTTTTCCCCCTGAGGTTTTATGATGTTCTTCCATTTGGGAAAAATTCCTCTATTTCTTCATTTTGCTTGACTCTCTTTGATGGTTTCTATGTGTTAGATGAGACAGCCACTTCTCCCAGTCTACATAAGGGTTGGCCTTATGTAGATGATGACCCTTATCATTCAACCCTGCCCTAGCTCTTGGTTGTCTCTCAGACCTTTGTGATTGTCCATGCAGCCTATTTTATTTTTAATAGCTCCTAGTAATTGAGGGTGTGCCAAGATCAGCCAGTGTCCTAAAGGGGAAGATCTCATTCAGCACCTAGATTCAGGCTGATTAGAAGCCAGATCCTCAGGCTGCAGCCTTTCAAGAATGCAAATATAGTCCTGAGACTGTAAACATAAGTCCTGCTGGCCTCCAGAGCCAGGTGATCTGGAGGTGTGTTTCCTGTGTAGCAGTCACAAAATCCGGAACTCCGAATGAGTGTATAAGCCCTTTCTGGGAGATACCAGTGAGTTGCAGTGAGACAGAGCAAAAGCACAGAGATGGCATTTCTCAGCCTACATTCCCTGAAAGCATTTCCATAGCCTCTAGATGTGTGCCAAACCTGAATCCTGCCCCTAAGGTTGAGACTAGCAAGTCACAGAAACACTGGAAGTGTGTTTCAGACCGCTCTCTGTTCAGTGTCTTGGGGATGATAGCCTTCCAAGAACTGTCTCTTTGATTATTACGGTCCTGTAGGGACCAGAAATACAAGCTCCCCTGGCCACCGAAGCCAGATGATCAAGGAGTATCCCCTGGGTGGCAGCTGCAAAAACCATGGCACCAGATGTAAAGACTAGAGCACCAGACACATTTAAGAGCTCCCATCTGAGAGAAGCTGGTGCTCTGGAGCAGGGCAGAAGGAAAGCAGGAAGATAGTGCTTACCCTTCAGGATCTCAGGAAAGGTTACAGTTGGCCCATAGTTGTGTGCTTAATTAGAAGCCAGTCTCTCAGGCTGCAGCTCTGTTGATAAACTAATAGCCTTCTTTCACAGAAAGATTGAACTCCTGGGTCTGTTGCCCCTTGTGCCTCTTGCTGGGGGTGTTAGCTGTTTAAGAACTCTTTCTCCATTGGTTAGAGTCCTGTGGGACCTGCAAGTATAAGCCTTGCAGGTATGGCCACAAGAACTGGACAATGTAGAAGTGTCTCTTGGCAGCAAAAGTCAGGGCACCAGAAAAGGGTAAACGGTTCTTTCTGAAAGTTACTAGCAAGCTGGTGGAGGGGGAGAGTACAGAGATTGTATCCACAGGCTTCTTTTCCCTGAGAGTAGCTCCATAGACTTCTATGAGTGTGCCAAACCAGAAGCCTGTCCCTCAAGACAAAGCTCCTGGGCAAGCACATAGGCCTCTTTCTCAGAAAGACTAGGGGTGTGTTTCAGTCTGCTATCTGTGCAGTGCCCTGAGAGTGGTAGTCTGCCAAGAACTGAATCTCTGATTATTACAGTCCTAGGGTACCAAGAATGTAAGCCCTCCTGGCATCCAGAGCCAGGCAGTCAGGTGTGTCCCCTGGGTGGCAGTTGCAAAAGCTGGGTTACCAGACATAAAAAATGGGACACCAGGCATGCATAGAGGCTCCCCTCCAGGAGGTGAAGGCACTGTGGAGTGTGGATGAGGTAGAATGAGAAATGTCACCTTCTGGGCTGGAGTGCAAAGATAGCACCCATCAGAAAAAAGAAAAAAAAAAAAAAAAGGAAATGAATAAAAAGAAAAAATAGGGAAAGGGGGAAAACAAAGAATGGTGCCCGCCAGGTTTAACAAGTCAGAGAGAGAACATGGAAGTAGTGCCCACCTACTGGAACATAAAAATGGCACCCACCAGAATGGGAAAAAAAGATGGAGCCTTCCAGCTTTAGCAAGGCAGAAGGCGAGCAGGAAGGTGACACCCACCATCTTCTATCCCTGGAGAGTATCCCAGCAGGCCCCTGCCCTCAGACCAGCACTTCAAAATTATGAAATGAGTCTCTTTCACATAAACTCTGGGTGCTTTTCAAAGGGTGTCTTCTCTGCTGGGCCCTGCAGTGGATGTGTCTGTGCATGAGGTCTTTAAGAGCCATTCCTCAGTTTACCACGGCTCTGCAAGTTGTGAACCCTGTTGGTCTTCCAAGTCAGATGTTTTGGGAGCTCATCTGTCAGGTGCCAGTCTTAAAAGTTGGGGTGCCCGATGTGGGGTATGAACCCTTTGCTCCTCAGGGAGAAGCTCCAGGTTTTGACCTCCCTCCCATTTGTGGGTTGCAATGCCAGGGGTGGGGTCTATGTTGAGATCTTGTCTTTGCCTCTCCTACCCACTACAGTGTGGTTTCCTTTTCATTTGCCTGATGTGATGGGATTGCTCTACTAGTTTGGAGATTTTTTTCTAGAGAAAATTGTTTCTATATTGCTGTAGATTTGGTATTTCCATGGGAGAAGTTGAGTTCAGGATCTTCTTACATTATCATCTTGGACCAGAACTTCTGTAGTGTTTTCTAATCTGTTCCCTTTTTGGGCTACAGAATCATACTGTTCACAAAGGACTTCTGTTCTAGTATTAAAAGCAAAAGCTTTGTTTAATTGAAAAAAAAGTCTTTTATTTTGTTGAGTGTTTGATCTCCTTTCTCTTCTTTTAGTGGGTCTTAAATTGAAGGTGTAGTAGGGAACAGGATATCAAAGAAAACATGCTGTCTGTTCCTAAATCAACTTAAAATGGTAAAAAAAAAATGGTTTTCTGACTTTTTCGAGATAGTGTGCTTATATAAACTGCATTTATTCAGTAGTTATAAAAGATATTGCTGATGATAAAAGCAGCAAAAAAGTATTTAGTTCAATGAAGAGTCTGGAAGTGATGCTATATTCCTTCTATCCAGTTACTACTAAACTAGTCAGGGAGGAGTTCATTTTTCTTAAAGAGCAGAAGTAGAACTAGTATGTGGTTATATTATAGTTTTAACGAACATTCTTGAAACGACAAAATTTTGTCTTGAAAATGGCTACTTGTCTTTTAAAATGCTTGTGGTAATTGTGCCTTTTATGTAATAATAAAAGCAGTGCTTTAGTAGAACTTCTATTTCTATAATTTCAGAAGATCAACCATAGAAAATATGTTGTTGTGTGCCTATTATGGTGTAACATAATCAGTAAAAGATTAAGTACATTTGAACAGATTAAAAAAAATAAAATGTATGGCTAATTTTCAATGGCGTGTTTTTGACACATGTATTTGTTATTTGGATATACATACTTGGTAGATATCTATAAGTAGCACAAAGTCCTCATAAATAATGATAATGAATATTTGTGCTATAGAACCCAAGCAAACATTTTCCCTTTTATTTAAAGACCTTGAGTCTCTATAAATACCATTCACATGAACAGCTTTCTTACTGCTTAAATTCATTTGCTCACTTATTTTTCTAGATCTGTAACAGACAATAGGGTTATAGAAAATAACAAAACATTTCCTCTCTTCTGCAATCTTAGTATGTACCTGATAGAAATTTAGGGAAACTTGTACAATACCATGTGAAAAATGTGATAATGGAGGCTTAGCTTATGTGCTGTAATAGAGAGACTTTTGCACACGTGGTGGCCTGGGAAAATTTCACTTGTGCACCTGTTGACCTATCATCTTGACAAATTTAGTACTTAACCTCAATTGTCCTTCTTTCTTTCTCGCTTTCTTGACTTCTTTCCTTCCTTCCTCTCTTCCTTTAGCAAAATATTATTATCAGTTACATTAAAACAAGTCATATTTTGTTATATGAAATGGCGAACAGGATTACATTTCTCTTTTTCTTGACTTCATTTACACACAAGGTAACATGAAGTGTGCTGTAACATGAGGGACAAATGGATCCCTTTGATTCCCAGTGGTAGTGGGATAAAGATTCAAACCTGCTGCCCCTTCTGGCCAATGCTCGTGAAATACACAAAGCCAGCAGGCTGCCAATAAGAAGAATCTGAGAGAAAGAAACAGAGATTTAAAGATTAGCTTTACCTGTAGTAAGCAGGGTAATGAAGCTGAGCAGTCAATCTTTAGAGTGTGTAGAGAAACTTACATTTCAGTGGTTTTATAAACCTATTAACTATTAACTTTTTGTTTGGTAGTGCTTCTTGTAATTTTGCAGTCAACTTTTTCAGAAACAGTAAGTTTGAAAAAATGAAAGATACACATTTAATGGAAAATTTAGCACAGACTTTCCTTTTTTTAAAAGTTGAGATGATTAACTTGCACAACATGTTTGTTGACATTTACCCTCCACTATGGAGGCTTGAAAATATGAAAATCTCATGAAAATCACAGGACACAAATGTGCTAAAGAAACATCAATAATTACTTCAAAAGTTATTAGCGATGTTAAGAAGAATTATTGGAATTTAACACAACTGCTAAGGTGTGTTTACCACTCTGTGATCATACCATTTAAATCAAATGATAGCTCTTATAGATCAAATGATGGTCCTTCTAAATTAAAGGTACTCGTTTTCAATTCCAAGCTGCGTGTATGTGTGTGCCTATCAAAAGTGAAGTGATAACTTAACTGTTGAGTTCTTTACCCTCAAGAGTTCAGTGATGTGTGCTGTCTAAAGTTTCAAGGGAAAGTTAGTTAATTCCAACAGTGTTTCTCTTTTTGCATGTACTGCATGAAGTTCAAATCAAGTTCTTAGAGTTTAAATCTGGCCAAGTTGAAACCTCAGACATTGCAGAAGTTGAATATTAATGAAAAATTTGTTTGTGATAATACTATAAATATAGGTTTTGGTAGAATATAGCATCATGGTAAAAAACAATGTTTGTATAAAATATTTGGAGCAGATAATATGTATGTCTTGGTATAAACACTGAAAATGGTAGTCATCATAGAAACAGAATATTAAAGTAGAATTTATAGATTAACAAAGGAAGGAGAAGGTAACCATCCGAGGAATAGGATAGTACTTTCAAATTTACAGATTAACAATGGCATGAACTCTGCACCTATCAATATAGCAATAAAATATGTAAAGAGAAAATAACTTGATAATGATTGTAGTAGGAGACTATTTAAAATATATAGAGACAGTCTTAACATCCTAATATTTTTTAATGTCCATAGAACATACAAAAATCATTCAAGTACTTGGCCACCAAAGATACCTTACTTTTTTTGATATTTCTCCAAGCATAACATACTAATGTTTGATTGTTATCCAATCATAGCATTATATATTTAGTCACATGAAAACATTAGAACTAAATATTAAAAATTGAATTCCTCCCAAATCTATACTCTTTAAAATATTTTATTCAAACTGGAAATCAGCATTAAAATTATAATTACCTAGAAAAAAGGGAAATTATTACCTACCAGAATCTACAGGACAACAGCAAAAGCTTCACTCACAGGACAATCTAATGTCTTCGTTATTAAAGAAGAAAGAGGGTAAATAGAAGAATTCATTACTTGATCTAAGTAATTAAAAATAAAAATAAACTACAATTACCAATGAAGAGGAGTTAATAAAGAAAAACACTTAAATGACTGAAATACAGAAAAAAGATAGTTGATATATAACTACATTCAAATGTCATTTCCTTAAGAAAACTAATTTAGGAAAAAAAGCAAAGGAAGCTAAGGTTTAAAAGGAGATATAATGTCAAATACAAGACAGATTAAAAGACAAATTAGAACAGAATACAACATAAAACTCAAGCAACAAATTCATAAACCTACAGGGAATAGATGATTTATTATCAAAATAAAAATTACCAAAGATTAAAAATATTTGAGTAGTGTGCTTCTGAAAGAAATTGGAAATGTGTTTGGAGCTCTTCCACAAAGAGGCCCTGACCAGCTATGTTTACAACTGAATTAGATTAAACATTTAAAGAAATTGTAATTTCAATGTTTATTCCATACCACAGAAAAACTTAAAAAAACCTTTTTATTTTATGAATCCAGCTTATTATACCAGCACCTAATAAACATAGTACAAAAAGTAAAACTAACTGAAACTCATTTGTGACTATAGATAGAGAAATTCTAAATAAAATGACAGAAGACACGCTTTAGTATATCTAAAATTGAATTTGCTATGTCAGGCAGTACTCCAGACTCAGGAAGACTAACATTATGATTCATTATAACAATCATTGAAGAAGATAAATCTAGATGATCACATCAAAAGCCACTGAAAAAACATTTGATAAAAATGTAGAAACCACACTTGATAACATTTCGGGTAACTGAGAAGAGAAAGAAACTACTTACGTATAATAAGATTGTTCAACAAATAAATAAACATAATTTAATTTAAAACAAAATTTTAAAACCAAATAAAAACTGTTGACTTGAAACAAATAGACTGCCAGATATTTCTCCAGCAAAGACGGATTTATTCTGGATCAGCAAAGAGTTGCAATTTGGGGTCTGCAACCATGTTGAACCATGTAGAAGTTCCTGCATGGCAAGAGAACACTTTCATAGAGGGGAAAAGGAAGTTGGGAGGGCTAAAGAGAACAAAGAGTCCATGGCTTTTCACTGGCTGAGTCCTTGCCAGGAAAGAAGAGAAAACTTTCTTTTTGCTGAGCTCTGCTCTGGCTGCAGGTCATGAGAGCCTCCCTTTCTGGTTTCCCAGCTCTGTTTAATTGAGGTTTGTGTCTAATAATTTTTTCAGAACTAAGAACTATAAAATTTAATGTCAGAAGAAGTGATCACTATAACATTGGAATAGATACAACTGCCTCTTTTTGATGATGATGATACCCATTACTAAGGAAACCCAAATGATTCAAAGGAATACTCATAATGAACTCAGTAAAGTAGCTAAGTATCTGATAGAGAAAATAGTTACATTATCCACACAAGCAGTTAACACCAAGAACTGGGATAATATTTAATTCTCAACAGTATCAAAACCAAATAAAATATTTAATGATTTCAATAAGAAAATAGTGGAATATTTATTTTTAAAACTACAAAGTATTATGAAGAATAAAAATTAAGATTTGAACAAATGGAAGACATTGTCTTCATTTATGGAAAGATTTCATATTAAAGAGACATAATGGTTTTCAAATCAATATATAAGTTTAATGCAGCTCTAGGACTTCCCTGGTGGCTCAGTGGTTAAGAATCCACCTGCCAATGCAGGTGACACGGGTTCGAGCCCTGCTCCAGGAAGATCCCACATGCTGCAGAGAAACTAAGTCTATGTGCCACAACTACTGAGCCTGCGCTCTAGAGCCCGTGAGCCACAACTACTGAGCCCACATGCCACAACTACTGAAGCCCACGTGCCTAGAAACCATGCTCCGCGACAAGAGAAGCCACCACAATGAGAAGCCTGCGCACCTCAAGAAAGAGTAGCCCCTGCTCGCCACAACTAGAAAAAGCCTGTGTGCAGCAATGAAGACCCAACACGGACAAAAATCAAAAACAAAAAAATTTAAAGTAACTATCCTTTAAAAATAAAAAGTAGCTCTAGTTAGAATTTTAAAACGATTTTTTATTAATTGGAAAAATTTTCCTAAACTTCTTATGAAGAGTAAATAAGCCAAGAAAATTATAATAAAGGATAGGACTTCCCTGGTGGCGCAGTGGTTGAGAGTCTGCCTGCCGATGCAGGGGACACGGGTTCGTGCCCCGGTCCGGGAAGATCCCACATGTCGCGGAGCGGCTGGGCCCGTGAGCCATGGCCGCTGAGCCTGCATGTCCGGAGCCTGTGCTCCGCAACGGGAGAGGCCCCAACAGTGAGAGGCCTGCGTACCGCAAAAAAAAAAAAAAAAAAAAGATAATAATGTTGGAGGTTTGCCTTATAGTAAGCATTCTATAAAAGGTAATGAAATGAAATCCAAATAAATATAGTATAGCAGCAGATTTAAAAAATTGTGAACAGAATAGAAAATTCAGTAAAGAATGATGATAAAAATAGTATTTTTTTCTACAATAAAGATAGTATTTCAATTTGGTGGCTAGTGGACAAATTTATTAATAAATGACTTTGTAAACCTGGCAAGCTATCCCAACATAAAGTTGGAATTTTAACTTAAACCATATACAAATTACTTTTCAGAAAGAGTAACACACATGTTCAAAATGCAAAAAATAATTATTAGAAAGACCTTAGAAAAAAATTATAGCAGTTTTCATTTTAAATATAGCATAAAGAACCTTAACCTATGAGGGAAGTCAAGAAAGTGGAAAATAAACAGCAATCTACTTAATTCTATAAATATAGTAAAATACATTAAAATTGTCATATAATGTAGTAAAAACAATACCAGTTGCAATATTAGTGACAAAAATAGGGTGGATATCTATAATGGACAGAGAGCCATTTCAAACTTGCAAGAAAAAGCTAAACAAACCAAAAGAAAAATTAGACAAAGACCGAATAAATCATTTACATGAAAGCAAATCTTGATGGCCAAATAAAATGTGAAAAGTTACTACTCGAATTCTGTAATTGTCAAGGGATTGCAAGGATAAATATTTACTGAGGAATCCCACTTCTGGAAATATAGTGTGGTTTAGAAAAAAAAAAAATCTACGAGTAAATAAAAAGATGAGTACAAGAATATTTCATATTGGTGAAAAAACTAAAACTAAAATTATTGAACATCAATAGAAGAATGATTGAATATGGCTTACCATAAAGTATAAAATATTAGTTTTGCAATCAGTAAAAAATAATAATAATTAAAAACATTCCGGTTGACTTGGAGGGATTTCCAAGAGATAAAATTGAGTACAGTAAGCAGGATATAGAAAAATGTGTACATTTTGATCTCTACCTTTTTTTGTAAACCAGTTTATACATTGATTTGTGTATATCTATTTGCATGTGTATTATGTGTATATGTTCTAGGAGAAAATACTGAATACACAATACATATTTTGTAATTATATATTCATATTATGTGTGAAGAATACAGAAGTTGTTAATATGCAATGTGGAATAGAGTGATGTGAGTGGACAGGAGGAAGGCAGAACAAGCAAAAGAAAAGAAAAAAAAAAAAGGAAAAAAGGAAAATTTTTAAAATGTTATGAGATGACTAATTTTACATGACTATATATGTATAAAATAATAAATATTAAAAAATAAAATATTAGCCCCTCGGTCCGTGATTCCTAACCCAGTGTTCTATTATTCTATATTACCCATAAAATTTTTTTTAAATATCTTAAATTTCCAAATATTGAAATATTTATAACTTATCTACCTTTTCTATTACTCTAATTGTAGAGGATGTGAACAGAATGTTTTTACTTATTGGCATTTTTCATGATTACTGTACTTGACTAGTGTTTCAGTAACAAGATCTAGTATTTTCCATGTTGTAAAATATAATTCACAGGAAATTAAATTTAACATTTTAAATGGAAAGGCCCATTAGCTCTGAGGATTCTTTATATTCTAACCAGGATAGAAATTCCTTAATTAGGCCAAATCATTAAAAGTTTAAAATAGAGCAATTTATTTCAGTAAAACTGGGGGGTGGGATAGAGTACTTCAATTTAAAGTGATATACATTTTAATTTAATCTATTGAAACCACATTGGAAAAACACCAAATAAGCAAGGATACTCCAAGGTCTTTATTACATTTTGTGCACATGTTCAAAAGTGCTCTCAGGGTAGAGGAACTTGAATAATGGGCAGAATTTGAATAGTGCAAGTTTTAGTGAAAAGGCAGTCCAGGTGGAAATAAGTAATGAAAGAAATCCAAGGAGAAGTAGCTCAGTAATTATGTTTGATCTAAGGCCAACATTGCCTATTAAATCTAGGGATATTCTATTTGCCTTGCTTTTAGAAATATGCCTCTATTTTACACCAAACTAATCCTGTACTTAAAACATTGACATATTACATTTATTACAAAATAATTGGTGGGCCATTCCTACAGACTCCTCACTTATATTATCATTCATATTTATATAGTGTCATACATTTCCTGAAATGACCATATCAGGAAAGTTGACCTAGGATATATTACCTCATGCTTTCTGATGCCAAGTGAACACACCCAGCGTGTTTAAGTCTATGGGGGTTGCTTGATTACCAAACAAGTTAAATGTAAGATTAACAGGTTTTGACGTGTCATTGTATTTCTTAGTGGAAAACGTATGCACAAAAAAAGCACTTTGAGTTTTCAGGTTTTGTTCTTAAAACAATGAATGTCCATTTACAAAAGTAACTGCCTAATCCAAGAAGAGCTAGTCCTCTCCTTTTGTGCTGACATACAATTCAGTCACTCACTAAAATGTCCTGCTTAAACACAACGAAGTAGCCACATGTTGGCTATTTTTAGCAGGATATTTGATGTTATTCAGACAGGGCGGTGGGATAACTGTTTCAAAGTTTGTGTTTTTTCAAGAGAGTAACTGAAAGGACATTTTTTTTTACTCTCCCTGAAAAATAAGAGTAGTTGAAGTAGAACAGATGAAACACATCAATCTAGAATAGTTGCTATTATCTGCAGTAGTAAGATTCCTGTATGATGTCTATGCCCATTAAAAAAGCAAACGCTAGTCTGTTTAGAATATATTTTGTATGTACACACTAGGGAACTACGAACTGACAATCACATTGCTCTACAAGAGCTAATTAAGCCATAGTAAGATGAAGAAATGAGTTATATTTGACTAACTTGTATAAAAGAAAACAAAGCTAAAAGTGTCTATTGGGTTTAAATCGTGTTACAGTTTGATTCTAGGGTAAAATCAAATCTGAAAATACACATTTCTTCTTTTGGAGAAATCATAGGGGAAAAACAGTATCTATTTCCAGGTATAAATAATGACATACCTCAGGAATCAGGAAACACCGCGCATTATTTCTTACATCCTTTCTTCCCTTCGTTTTCGCTCCCTCTCTTCTTTCCTCCCTTCTTCCCTTCTTTATTATCTCCCTAATTCAACACTGATTTACTGATTACTTACTTTGAGGATAATTTTAAGTCAACTTTCCAAGAAATGAGCTGCTGTAAAAGAAATTTAAAAGTCTATTTCTACACTTATGGAAATAAAAGAGCTGCTGATTTTAAAAGTTCAGGTGAAATATTTAAATAACCATAGAAGTCTGTGTGATGCTTTACAAGCCAGATGCCAAGTGTTTGGAGTACGGATTACTGAGTGTTGGCTGGTCTGTGCAGAAATGGCTTCCTGATGCAGGTGAGGGGAGCAGGTATGGGTGGTGGCACGTGGAGCATGGCAGCCTCAGATGATAGGCAGGCGTGGCAAGAAGAAAGTGCAAGCTTAAAGTAGAGTGCTTATGGTATACCTGCACTGTGCTATGCAGTTTACAAGCATCAGTTTTGATTTTAGCAGCTCAGTGAAGTAGGAATTGTTATGAGGCACTTGAGTTAATAACTTATCCCAGGTCTCATATCTGAACAGTAGGAGAACCTGTGCTAGGCTGGCTCCCAATCTCTATTCCTCAGTACTGGGGTGTGCTGCCTCTGAATCATCCAACGGGTGGGAGTACTGTAGTAGATCAGATTGAAAATGGAAGTGGGGACAAGGCTCTTACCAAACGTAAATACTGAAAAGTAGGTTTGGGACTTTGCCTTATAGACAATAAGGGAGATTGGCGGTA
This sequence comes from Aethalodelphis obliquidens, assembly GCF_003676395.1. NCBI lineage: Eukaryota > Metazoa > Chordata > Mammalia > Artiodactyla > Delphinidae > Aethalodelphis > Aethalodelphis obliquidens. Next base: position 91,143,819 of record NW_020837945.1, on the reverse strand, counting down.
GTTGTAGGGAAGTTACGTCATCAAAACACAATGTCTACTTCCCATGTCTGGAGTACACAAGGGTAGTGGAGGTCACACGAGAGCTAGTGCTCTTGGCTAGTCAACAATTAGAAACTAGCTATTTGATGCATCATAATCAAGTGAATATCTACAGCTGTTGAAGTAATGGAACCCTCTTCATGATAGTATCTACTTGTGACCTGGGCAGGAATAATCTGGATAGGTACTCTGCATTTATATAATGCATGTAGTAGGTACCGAAGACAGTGTGATGGATTGAGCAGCGGATGGGAGCTGAGTGGTCACTGGGATTTATAAAGTATAAAATACTTTATAGGGATTATCATATCTAATCATAGCAACTTAATAATGTATGTACTGTTATTATCTCCTTTTTCCAGTGAAGCAACTGAGGCTTAAAGATCTTTAATAATCTGCCCAAGATTGTTCAGTATGTAAATGACAGAATAGAGATTTGAATACTTTTTGTCTCCAGAATCACACTTTTCATTCCTTCTTCTCATATGAAGTGGGAATATCCCATTTACTTAACAACTTTTTACCTAGGGACTATAAGAGGGAATTCTTAAGATTGAATAAAATGCAGTGCTCCATAATGGTTCTATAAAAATTAGGGGATAAAAGCCTCTGAAAATAGAACTCAGTTATCATTTTATAAGAAATATATACTTAATGAAAGTTAACATGCTTATTTTATATAAATAACTGAAATTATTTTTCAAACCAAACATCAAGACGTTTGGAGAAGAAACACATTGCTTTTATATATAGAAGCTATGTTTATTGTCATCTATCTGACAGCATTTTTGCCTAATAAATCAATGTATTGAATTCATCATTTAAATAAAAATCATAGAAAATTAAACACAGTTTTTGGAAACCAGTCATTGCCATTGTGTCGGCTTTCACAGCAGAGCTGGAAATTGTTAAGTGCCTTTCAGATGAAACATTCTTTTAGTAAAGGATGGCTTCCTGACAGTTATTTATCTTGAGAAGCTATCAACCTTTGGATTAATTGCATATTTTGTACAAATGTCAGTTACTGATTTCATTTTGATGGATCTATTCATATCCTGTTGGAGCTTTAGGTGAGTTAAGGTATTGTTTATCATCAGTCTTCTTTGGCTGACCCCTGAAAAGTAAAAATCAGTTGTCATGAGAAAACCATTTTTTCTTATAGAGTCTTCAAGAGACAGCAAACATATTCTTGTGCTGTTTGATAGAACTACGAAGGTAGTACAGATATTAAGAACAAAATTGGAGCTAGTTTTGTTCATTCTTACTAAACTGGCAACTTTAAGCTATGTAGATATCAAAATGAAATGTAATTAATAAGAACATGATTCCATTTGCACACGTTCTTTGTTAATTCAAGCCCTAACCATTAAGACCCACAATTCAGCAGTATAGACCTTCTTGGGTGTTCATTTGGATCCATATACATAAGTGTTTGGTTTTGTGGTGACTTCACAATGAACAAGTGTGTAATGCATTTGCATCAAGTAATGGGACTTACTAATTCTTTACATGTTGTTTGCAACTTTAGATGATATAAATTGCTTTCCTATAATTGGGCTCATTTAGTGGTTCCCAGCAACTATGACTCTCTTCTTCCCCAACTGAAGTTACTTGACACCTACATGCAATCAAATCACCATCACAGTCTCTGAGATTAATCACTATTAAGGGGAAATATGAGAGTCTCTAACTCCATCTTTCTTTTTTTTTTTTAGAGATTTATTGTATTTTTTATTTTATTTTTATTTTTTATTGAAGTATAGTTAATTTACAGTGTTGTGTTAGTTTCAAGTGTACAGCAAATTGATTCAGTTATATATATATATATCTATATATACATATATATATTCTTTTTCAGATTATTTTCCATTATAGATTATTACAAGATATTGAGTATAATTCCCTGTACTATACAGTAGGGCCTTATTGTTCACCTATTTTATATACAGTAGTGTGTCTATGTTAATCCCAAACTCTTAATTTATCTCCCCCACCAAACCCCACTATACTCTTTGGTAACCATAAATTTGTTTTCTACATCTATGGCTCTATTTCTGTTTTGTAAATAAGTTCATTTATACCCTTTTTTTAGATTCACATATAAGTGATATCATTATGATATTTGTCTTTGTCTGACTTACTTCACTTAATATGATAATCTCTAGGTCCATCCATGTTGCTGCAAATGACATTATTTCATTCTTTTTTATGGCTGAGTAATACTGCACTGTGTATATATATATATATACACACACACACACACACACACACACACACACACACACACACACACACACACACACACCACATCTTCTTTATCCATTCATCTGACTATGGATGTTTAGGTTGCTTCCGTGTCTTGGCTATTGTAAATAGTGCTGCAGTGAACACTGGGATACGTGTATCTTTTTGAATTAGAGTTTTCTAACTCAATCTATCCGAACTTCAGTTTCCTCATCTCTGATGTTTCGGTACATATACTTTTCAGGATTGAAATGCATGTTGATAAATTATTATTAGTGCTGGTTCATCAATAATCAGAGAAATATCACCAAAAACTTGCATTTCTCCCATGTTAGTATTATGTCTATTTCCTCTAATACTGTATAGTTGTTTTTTTTTTTTTTTTCGGTACATGGGCCTCTCACTGTTGTGGCCTCT
>NW_020837945.1:90931000-91141019 GCF_003676395.1 Aethalodelphis obliquidens | reverse complement strand
AACCACTGCGCCACCAGGGAAGCCCTATTTCCTCTAATAAAATGCCAGTTCTTAAATCACAGTCCTGATGTATCACTTGTTCCTTTCTCTCGTGGCCCTTTGTCTTGCATTTCTTAGTCTTCTCTGCCCAGGGACTGAAGACTGCTCCAGATTTATAAACTCATGCAGGAGTCTTGCTATCTGGGAACCAATTACCTGACAATTGACTGCTTACCTGGATTTTTGCACATTATTTGCACATTATTCAGTGTTATGTTTCTCATCACCAGGCTGTGGCCACCTCTCAGGCCACTTCTATGGCTTCCTTAATGTCCCTTGGAGAATTCTGGCCTCAGGAATTATGCAAGTAATGCCCTCTAAACACTGGGTCAGAAATCATTTTAGTTGATGACCTCTCTCATTCTTAGAAGTGATGTGGTTGTCTGCATACCCCTAATTCAGCAATTCAGCCCTTGATTTTATGCATACAGGCCAGTCCACACTCATTCCATTGAAAACATTTCAAACAATCTATCAATCTGGGCCTGATTCTTTTTATAATTAAAATAATTCTTTTGGATAGGATAGGTAGTAAGACTGTGAGAACTGGTTTAGTCAGACAGACAGGCTGGGTAGTAATAAACATATTCCTGGAGAAAAATGTAGGACCAAATGGAATTATCTCTAAATAGAATTATTTCTTTTCTATTAATTTCTCTGATATCATGACATGTCAGTAGATCCTTAATGGATGAATAATTTTAGTGCCAATTTTTAATCATCCTTCCCAAAGATAAATGCATTTTCTAGCCTGCCAATAACCTGTCACAAGTGTACCACATGGCTTCTTATTTGATTTGTAAAATTCTTTTTTGACTTTTAGTATGACAAGAAGTAGTATAAATGCATTCATATGAAAAAAAGATGACCAATTATGAATATTACATATCCCTATTCCCATTCCCTCATTTTTTCACATATACCAGTGTCGTTAATATTAAAACAAAATTGTGTCCACCTAGAGGGGTGGGAGGGAGATGCAAGAGGGAGGAGATATGGGAATATATGTATATGTATAGCTGATTCACTTTGTTATACAGCAGAAACTAACACACCATTGTAAAGCAATTATACTCCAATAAAGATGTTAAAAAAATTAAATTCTGCTGTGGCCGTTTTCTTTAGCATATTTTTTGGTTCCATTAGTTTATAGGAAATAAAATGAATTACCTCAGGCTTAATAAGCCCTACAAGAGAGTATTAAAAAAAATCTTTAAAGATAAATGCAAATAGTTGCAACAAGTTCATTGAAAAGTAGATAAATTATTTACAATTGCTACCTTTCTAGAGTATATATTTTAGGAAGGGAGGTCAAAAAACTAAAAAGCCTATTTAAGCCAACTAGATATTGTAAAACAAATAGAGTAAGTACTAGAGTACTGGGGACAGGGCACATAGTGAACTGCAAGGCTCACACTTTGTTTAAAATAGCCGAACGTTCTCCACTCCAGTAGATTGTTCAGAAGCAAGAATTCCAGACCAGTGATGTCAGATCTTCAATTTAAAAGATGAGACCAGAAAAGAAAGGAGAAAAAAGAAGAATCAGAAATTCTGGATTTTTTAAAACTTTCGATTTTAAATGTTAATGAAATACAAGATATAGGAGTATCAATGCTTTAGGTATTTGATATATTGTTATTTTGGATTATGTCTACAATATAATTGAATTCAGAAAAAAAATTAGAACAATTTTGTTCCCTTTTTTTCTCTCTGTTTATACATGTGCTGAGTACAGCCCAACATGGTGCATATAGCCAAAACATACAGAGAGAGGTATTGAACAATATAAAAATAATGACATTTCAGTTCTTTGAGAGAAATATTGAGGAAAGCCTGGCCAGCAACATTGTGTGCTCATTTCCAGTTTTCAGTCCTCACAGAAGCTGTGTTTTTCCAAAAATAACAAGCAGAAGAAGAAACTCTACTTTGCATGACTTTCTTGCTTAGGATTCAAATTAAATGTTTTTGTTTTATTAATTTCATATAGACTAAAAATTAGTTCAAGTATTCCCAAACAGCATGATTTAATTTGGAAATATGTGCATATATTTTTAAAGACTAAAAATAGTCTGCTGGCCATCCATGAAAAGTAATGCTAAAGGTGGCAATTAACAGAAGTTGCTTTGTTGGTACCTTTTTCTCACAATAGCTTAACACAGTTCAATATAATTATTTAACATTATTATGGCTGTGAAAAGTGCAGTGAGTGACTATAAGAAAAATCAGAGCTCTAGCTTTAACTATACACCACTTTAAACATTGTGTAGCCATAAGCAGCCATGAACTCGTATAAAGATAAGCTTATGCCCATATTCCAAGAATTAAAACAAGGATTTGGAGTAGTGGGCTCTAAAGAATTAGTTCCTTTCCCCTATATTTTTCCTTCTGTTATCTTCGGGTCTTTGTCTTCATTGGAGTTTGTTAGGAAATCCAAACCCATTGGCTAATGAGAGAAATTAAATCATAGTTTGTGTATAGTATGTAGAAGCCATAAAAATGGTGAGGACTAAGGAAAGGGCAGGGGAACATGAATAGGTAATATCCATGTTACTTTAACTGTGTTTAATGAGTAGCCTGATCAAGTTTCTGAAAACCATTATGTATATTTCAGTTCTTTGCTAGCTGAATTTTTAGGTTAAAATGAAGCATACTTTTTAGTTGTTTCATGTATTATGTACTTCATATATTATGTAAATGGATTCCAAATATTAAATATTCATGTACTATGTAAATGTTCCATAATAGGTAATTAAGAGATATTTATTAAAAGAATATCTATTAAAAATTCATGTGTTATAAAAAAAAATACCAGGACTTCCCTGGTGGCGCAGTGGTTAAGAATCCGCCTGCCAATGCAGGGGACACAGGTTCGAGCCCTGGTCTGGGAAGATCCCACATACCATGGAGCAACTAAGCCCGTGCACCACAACTACTAAGCCTGTGCTCTAGAACCCATGAGCCACAACTACTGAGCCCGCATGCCACAACTACTGAAGCCCACACACCTAGAGCCTGTGCTCCACAGGAGAAGCCACCGCAATGAGAAGCCCACCCACCACAGCAAAGAGTAGCCCCTGCTCTCTGCAACTAGTGAAAGCCCGTGTGCAGCAACAAAGACCCAATGCAGCCCAAAATAAATAAATAAATAAATAAAAAACCAAACACCCAAAGCATCCATAGGATTTTTTCTCCTGTACGTTTGTTTTCTATTTCGATCATTTTTGTTCTTATTTTTATTACTTCTTTTAAATTTCATTTGAGTTTATTTTGCTTTTATTTTTCTAATTTCTTGAAATTGAAGCTAAATCATTGACTTTCTGTTTTCTTACTTGTTTAAGGCAATACATTTTTCTCTAAGCTCTGCTTTAGCTGCTTCCCCAAAATACTGCTGTCATATTTTCAGTATCATTCATTTAAAAATATTCCCTATTTCTATTTTAATTTCACCTTTGACTTACTGGTTACTAAGGAGAATTATCTAATTTCTAAGCAACTGGAATTTCTGCTTATATTTTTCTTTTTTGTTTCTAGCCTAACTCCACTGTGTTCAAAACATACAGTTTGTATGATTTTAGTGTTTTGAAGTTTGTTGAGACTTGCTTTATGGCCCTACCATATGGGAAGTTTTGGTAAATGTTCCATGTGCACTTAGAAAGTTATTGGGTATGGTTTACTGTGTATGTCAAATTGGTCAATTTTTAAAACCAGTCGTATTATTCCAGAAAAGTCAACTTTTCTTTTTCTGTTTATTCTATCAGTTAGTGAGAGAAGTTTGTTAAAATTTCCAACTCTGATTGTGAATTTGCATATTTTCTTCGTACTTTCAAATTTTGTAAGTTTTAAAGCCTACCTCACTTAACTAGAGATCAAGGAGTTTTGTCTGTTTGGTTTAACCATTTACCTGAAATAAACACAGTGGCTGCCACACAGTAGATAGTCAGTGATCATTTTGCGGGTGGAGGGCCGGGGGGAGAATGAATGTGAGAATAAAAATACGTATCTAGTGGCAAAGTCCAAAAAAAAAAAATGCATGGGACAGTTCAAAGTGAGATTTGACCAACTGCCAAAGAAGTTCAGATGTTTTAGCCAGATTTTGCCAGATGGGAGCTTTTACATTTCCTTGTACATAGTAGATATTCAGTGATGAGAGTACTATTCTTTGTTTGTTTTTTTCCTTCATCTGGGAGCATATTAGCCATCTGCTTTTGCTTCATCAGTTGGATTAGCATCACCAATATTCATTCAGTGGTATGAACATACACACACAAAGACATATTTGACCTAGATTCAAGAAATGTCCACCATCTCTAGATTACTAGAAAGAATACAATTCTCTGAAACTTTGCTTACTGCCTTATCCTCCAGACTTGATGCTGTCAGCTTGCTCTGCCAGTCTTCATTAACTGGCAGCTCTATATTCAGCTGTTTGGTGTGGGCCAGGGCAAAGAAACAAATTTCTAGACATCTTTTCTTAAAATTTGGGAATTATTCTAATTCTTTCCTAGGCCCATTTTAATATAATTTCAAATTTTGTGTTCAAATATTATATGAATATAAACCACCTAAAACAATGATTGGCACAGAGCAAACACTCAGAAAATGTTGGTAGTGGTGACAGTATAAATGCCGTAACAATTATGAGTATTTATTTTAAAAAGCATTTGAATTGTGAACTCAATTTTGCCAACAGGTAATATTGTTTTGTTGTTGTTTTTATTACCAGGAGAGCATTTTCCTGTTGGGATTATTTTCTTGCATTCTTTTGTTAAACTTTTTTGCTCCTCTGTTTTTTCTAGTTTTTTCCTCCAGTGAATACACATTAATTACATAAAGAAAAACTAAAAACTTTTAAAGGGAGATGATGGTAATTTTTCTGTGAAGAATAAGTAACAAATAATCTGAGATCATTCTAGACTTAACTTTTCCATTGTGCTCCTAACTGTTAAGGACCTGGAGGGAAGAAAGAAAATATAAAACATTGAATCCAGTGTCTAGAATTCAGATGTGTAGCAGTATATTCAAATATCATGAACTTTCTCAGAAGAAGAGAAAGATGGCAAATAGGGCTTAATATCAGTAGTTCCAACCATGAATCAAATTATGTCCATGTATATATTCTGATGCAGTTCTTATACTAAAGTAGATGCTGTTATTCTTGTTTCAGTACTTGGGACAGATCATTTAGGACAGGAAAAGGGAAAGAAAAGTAACCTTTGTTATACTCCTGGAAGTGCTAGAGACTGTGCTAAGCACTTTACATAGTATTTAATGCTCTCAAAAAAACCTTAACATGTTACTATTCAACATATTACAGTGTGGAAACTGAGGCTCAAAAGATACTGATATGCACAAGGTCATCTAGCTTATATGTGAAAACCAATAGGTAAGCCCTCTTTCTTTTTTTTTACCAGTAGGTAAACCAATAGGTAATCCAGAGTCTTTCCACTCTCTATTCTCCTCCTTCCAAAGCTCCTGTCTCTCTCCACCTGCACCCACTACCCTCTACCAATCTTTTGTTGACAGTTGGTTGTCCAATTATCCTGGATTATTCATGATGTTCAGCAGATGAGGGTCTGGCCCAACTAGGGATAGTATATGTCAGAAATACATCACCATCGATGCTGCTCATTTCTTCTCTAGCAATAAGCCTCTTTTCTTCTTTCTTCACATGTACAATAGAGATGAAGCTTGTAAATGACAGCTTATTCAAATATCTCAACATGCAATATGTTTTTCTTGTCAAAACCCTAATTTTCTATCATTTTAACATTTCTTTTCGTTTTTCATTTTTGTTTCCATACTGTTATGACTTTCAATGACCAGATATCTCTACAGATTGATTTCAAAGCATTTCATAAAGATGACTGTTTTAAGAGTTTTTTCTCATGATTTATGCAACATGTCATGTAATGAGTATGATTTAATAGAGAAGATTTCACTCGAGTGCTGAAATGAATGTGTGCATGAAGGAAGGTAGTTTTGATTAACAAGTGACAAGTAACACAAATTCTTACTGATTTTGATTATTGTCCTTATGGAGACATTATCATTCATTGTTTTGACAATAGCTTTAATGTATTTGCAGTGTCACAGAAAGACAATATCTAAAAATTATTTTTTAAATATATTAATTCCCCCATTATATAAGGTAACTTCATTATTTTAGTCAACCTTGCTGTACTACTCAAGATTTAATTTGCTATATTGGAAAATAAATGAAAATAAGTATGTTAAAATTATACTTTCAATATAGTCTTAACAGTATATTTAGTAAAAAACATTTACTGATTATTTGCTATGGTTCCCATTTACTAAGCACAAGGAACTGTAGTTAGAGTTTTAGGATGTGTTAAAAAGGGTGAGACTCAATACTTGTCCTTAAAAAGTTTATTTTTTGAGTTTAGTAAAATATGTTAATAATTTTGTGTTAATGTCAAGAATAGGGAATCATGTTAGTGTTTCAGGTACTTTAAACATTTCTCAGTAAAAATGCTTATTCTGAAGTATGGAGACCAGTCACTTTTGTTATGATCTTATTGAAATGGAATATGCTTCTCCCAATATTTATTCATTGGATCATAGAGTAGTGACTATTTAAATCAAGAATCCATGTAAGTTTTGGTACCATCCAAGTTTATGTCATTGCATTAGAGAACCAAGCAGATGACACTGAAGACTTACAATGTCTTACTGATTGGATTAACTTGTCCATTTTGTGAATCAACTTTTAAATTTAGCTTAGATAATTTAGGTGCTTAATCAGAAAGTGACCTTTGACAACTATTTTCCCTAAAAGACAGAGAAAGAGTCTCTAAAGCCAGGCGCTATTAATAGTAAGTATAACATTCTTGTGCTGGGCTGGTGCATTCTATAAAAGCTTATTAGCCTCCATTTTTTCACATTTCTTCTTTCTAAAATGTATTTTTAAATGCTTCATCATTAGATACTACTGTATTTTTTTCTTACAATCCAAATATGCACACGTTATTAACCAGGGATGGAATTATCTCCTGTACGAATGTGTGCAAAAGATGAAAGATGTAGAGATATACCACTAGACTCTTATTTTTTCTAATTCAGGTAGTAACAGATGTATTGGCAGTTTATTTTGTTTCATTTCTGTGTGTCCTGGGTTTTAGTCATTTATTTTACTGTTTGTGTAATATCAAGTTAAAAGAAATATCAAATTAATTGAATATTAATTACCAGCTTTATGCCAGGGATTTAGCTAGAGATCACCAAGCCCGTCTGTGTGCCTTCCATAACGTGCAAAGCAGACAGCTATGTATCATGTTCTCCTTGATCACAAGGAGAAGACAGGAAGATATCTTTCAGCTAATCTACTTCTGTTCTAGTTTTTTTAAAAATGGAGTATATAAGAAGCAGTTTTTTCTTTCTTGTTCAGATGGTTCTCAAACGCTGAAATTTAGACTACTGTGTTCTTGAAATACTTTGATTTCTCTGTCTTATTTTCTCATGAGCATAAAGATCTCTTTCTTCCAACCTCATACCATCTAACTTTTAATTATTTTACCCAAATACTATGCTTTATAAACCTCAACATTTGTATTGCTTTTGGAAAGCATCAGGGTTTGGAAGACTATCTGCTCCTTCTAAATAGCAGTGTAGTATAGTGGAAATCTAAAATACAATGTAGTGTAGGAGAAATCTGACCTCCTTAAAATCTGGGACATTTTACTTCTTGGTTACATTGCCTGACCCTCAAATTTCTTACCTGTAAAACAATAACAGTAGTTACATGAGGGTCTTTTTGTGAAATAATTATGCACAATGTTTTCAGTCTCTAGAGTAGACATTAAATACAGGACTTACTGTTAATATGGTCTTTTAAAAGGCAAAAAGTAGTTGAGCACGTAATCATGTTTTATTTGGCATGGTGTTAGTGGGTGGCTGGGAGGAAAAGTGAAAGAATGTTCCTTTACCCTCCTCACCACTTAATTTCTTGCTATCATGTGTAATACAGTTTTACCATGCATTTTAGTGTTAATATTTCTAAAGCAAAATTGAGATAAAAAGTCAGTTCATGCTATAATCTTGAAATTTACTAGGTACATATAGTGCATGATTCACAGAATTTACTACATTGAATACCAAGTCAAATAAGAAATATCAAACCCCTACAGTATGAGTATGTGTGTATGTTATTGTATGTGCACATAAGAAAATCTCGGTGGACATGAGTAAATGCGCTGTTTGTTTTCTGTGTAATGTGAGTGTGTTTCTTTAGGTGTTTTCTTTCCCTGTTCATTTACAGTAGAATCTTGGCACTCACCCTTGCACTAGGAGTACTACATGCATCGCTTCCTCCAATTCGAACGCCAGGGTTGCTCTGTGGCTCATCCAGTAGCAGGTGTGAAACATTGATATAAACAGAATTTTGTCTATCAAAGCCAAAATCCTCCCATTTCCAGTCTCTACCAGCCAGTGAAACACTAATGCCAAACTTACTTCCAAATTCAAGTCTCAGGCATCACAGTTCATTATGCTTCCTGCCAAAACTACTGGCCCATGGAAACTCCTAAAAATTAAGGCAGAGCGAAATATTTGTCAAATATCATGTGATTTTAGGTGACACACTCCTAGTTTTGCAGCTTTTTCTGAAATTAGTAAATTGAAATTATATTGCAGTTAATTACTGAATAACATTTCTTTTTGAATATAGCAAACTGCCTAATTATAACAGAACTGTTCACCGTATATCTCAAAATATTGTGGGGAAAAAGTTCAGAAAACTGTAGATTCTCAATAAAATTTCTGCATTTTAACATTCGAAGGGATTTGAAATAATTAATGGATAGAATCATTTGACCAAACCATTTGTATCAATAAAACTGATTTATGTAAAACAATTTAGATTTAAAGGTTACATAATTTCAGAACATAGAACTCATATAGCTTCTTTAAAACTTTTTTGGAGGGGTGGTGCAGGGGACAAGACTCATATAAACAATTTGATAAATTTAAAATACAGTTTTAAAGGCAGTAGAATTAAAAATTGATCTAGGAAGATTAAGCTTGAACAGGTATTTATTACCTTAATTATTTGGAATGTTAGGCAATATTTATTAGGAAATGTTTTCTCTATCATGTTTTAAAGACCAGTACTTTTATAACCATGTGTATACCAAAGCTTTGTTAACATCTTTCAGGATGCATTTTTGTTATATTGATAAAGTGGTATTCAGACTACTGTAATACATGTTCCCTTAAATCCAGTCAACCATCATAGTGTATAAGATTTGAATAAGATAATCTCTCTAAGGTAAAGATAATGTGTAAAATGATACATCAATAAATTTTGAACAAATATTTGCAATGTAAGCCTGTGGAAGATGCAGGAATTTGGATCATAATTCTTAGCTGCTTATCCAGATTTTTCCCTATTAGATGCTGTGGGAATAGTAATCAGTACTTACAAAGACATCATGTCTAATACATGTAGGGATTTAGGTGCTCAAGTTAGTGCATTTTTGGTTTTGGTATTATTTTTAAGTAGGTACCATACAAAACATGTAGAGGCTGTGTACAGTACCTACAGTACTACCTTTAAAGGAGGTATATTATCATATACCTCCTTTAAAACACTGGTATCCTGAGCTGACAAGATAGTAAGAGAAGTTGGCAAGGGAATCAAAACGTACGATAGAGTACTGTGGCAAGTGATGAAATCAGAAACTTTGAAGATTAATAGCAAGTGACACAGGGAGCAATGAAAGAGCTATGATTCAAAGAAGAACTAATAAAATTAGTATAGCATTAAAGAGTTTGAATCAGCAGTTCATAGTTCTCCCATAATAAGAACATCAAGTAAGACAATTTTTAGTTTAAGAATAATAACTATTCAGAAAGAGAAAAACAAATACTGTATGCTAACACATATATATGGAATCTAAAAAAAAAGGTTCTGAAGAACCTAGGGGCAGGACAGGAATAAAGATGCAGACGTAGAGAATGGACTTGAGGACACGGGGAGGGGAAAGGGTAGGCTGGGATGAAGTGAGAGAGTGGCATGTACATATATACACTACCAAATGTAAAATAGATAGCTAGTGGGAAGCAGCTGCATAGCACAGGGAGATCAGCTCAGTGTTGTGACCACCTAGAGGGGTGGGATAGGGAGGGTAGGAGGGAGATGCAAGAGGGAAGAGATATGGGGATATATGTATATGTATAGCTGATTCACTTTGTTATACAGCAGAAACTAACACAACATTGTAAAGCAATTATACTCCAATAAAGATGTTAAAAAATTAGAATAATATGTATTTTTCCAAAATTATAATCATATTCAAGTTCTCCCAAAAAAACAGATCAAGGGACAAAATACTCTCTACCTCATTTTTTGAGGTTTGTGTAACTTCAAATTAAAATCATGCCTGAAAATTGCATACCAGCTTTACTTATAAAACTAGACATGATAATTGTGAATAAAATGTTTGCAAAATAAATCACATAATAGCTAAAAATCATAATGCATTCTACTAAGTAGAGTTAATTTTTGGAATGCAAGTTTGAGTTAATGCTAAAAAATTTCAATTAAGGTAATCCACCCTATTAAGAAAAGGATAATATTATTGTCTTAATAAATGCATCAGAATTTCTGATAAAATCCAATACCTAATTATAAAACAGCTTCTATCAAAATGAGAGGAACATATTTAATCTAATATTTAGAAATAACTATCATAACTTATTAAATATTTTATTAAATATCTTCTGGAGGTTTTAGCCTGCTTAGTAATCAAAAAATTACAATATATAAATGACGAGAAAGGTAGTAATAAAACTTCATTATTTGCTTATATTTTTAATGAAGAAAACTAAGAAAAAGATAAAAATATTATAATTAGAGCCTAGCAGGATTACTTGGTAGAACAATGGGATAGTATTCCTCTACACCATCAATAAGCAGAAAATATTTTAATTTTAAAACATTTTTATGTTAACACTAACTGGGTATTTGATAATATGTAGGGCTTATTATTTTATTATAAGGATGATATTTCTCCTCATATTGATCTTGTCTCAGTGTAATTCTAATCATAGTCTTGATATGGAAATTGATACACTCATTTTAATATTAGTATGGAAGAGAAAAAGAAACAATAAGATGTTCTTGAGGAAGAACAAGTAGGAGGACTTGCCCTTCTGAATACTGAGGCATATTTTAAGGTAATAATAATTAAAATAGAATATTTCTATGAAGATGGATCAAAAGGACTAATGGAATTGACTAAGGAGCTGAGTCAGACTCACAGACATGTGCAAATTTGTATATGACTGTCACTGCACATGACTGAAGAATATGACAAAGGTGACTAGGATGATTATTCATATGGAAAAAAGTAATATTTCATGCATTCCTACCCCATACCACACACACACACACACACACACACACACACACACACACACACACACACACAAATATTCTAAGTAAACATTGAAATGTGAGAAACTTAATTCTTTAAAACTTTTATGAGAATGACTTCATTTCCTTAGGTTTGAGAAGAATTTCTTTTTTTAAAATTTATTTATTTATTTATTTATAACTGTGTTGGGTCTTCGTTGCTGTGCGTGGGCTTCTCATTGTGGTGGCTTCTCTTTGCTGTGAAGCACAGGCTCTAGGCACATGGGCTTCAGTAGCTGTAGCACATGGGCTCAGTAGTTGTGGCACGTGGGCTCTAGAGCGCAGGCTCAGTAGTTGTGGCTCATGGGCTTAGTTGCTCCACGGCATATGGGATCTTCCTGAACCAGGGCTCGAACCCGTGTCCCCTGCATTGGCAGGCAGATTCTTAACCACTGTGCCACCAGGGAAATCCCTGAGAGGAATTTCTTAAGCACATCAGGAAAATGTGGAAACCATTACACTGTATTAAAAAATACATGTACACAAAGGCTCTCTGGAGCAAATGACACCATGCTGTGGCCAGCTTATGGCACTGTACATTCTATTAAAAACAAATAAGAAACCAAAAAACCTTTAAAAAATGTACATTAAGATTATAAACTTTTATAATACCATAAAACAAGACATTGAAAATGAAAGAGAAGCCAAAAACTGGGAGAAGATAGGTACCCTACACCTGACCTAAAAATATTATCAGGAATACACAAAAGCTTCCATAAATGTGGGCAAAAGACACAGATAGTCATTGCATAGAAAGGGAATATGGGTGGCTAAATAATACATGAAAAAATCTTCATTAGTAATCCTGGAAATGCAAATTAAAATCATAGTTGGATACAGTTTTGGATACAAATTAATAAATAATTTGTATTATCCAAATAAAATAATTTTATTATCCAAATAAAAATTGGATACAATTTTACTTTTATTGGATAGCAAAAGTTAGATACTCTAAAAATAGGACCTCTTAGGGCTTCCCTGGTGGCGCAGTGGTTGAGAGTCCGCCTGCCGATGCAGGGGACATGGGTTCATGCCCCGGTCCGGGAAGATCCCACATGCTGCAGAGCAGCTGGGCCCCTGAGCCATGGCCACTGAGCCTGCGCATCCGGAGCCTGTGCTCCACAGCGGGAGAGGCCACAACAGTGAGAGGTCTGTGTACTGCAAAAAAAAAAAAAAAAAGGACCTCTTAAATAATGCTGGTAGTACAACAAGCTTTGGAAAACTATTTAGCATACACCAGTGACAGTATTTCTGAGTTACATAATGATATGCAATTTTACACCCACTACCCTTGGTAAAAATATAAGATAAAATAAAATAAAATAATAAAGACAATACCAGGTATTGGTGAGGAATGGAAGAATAAGTTTCACGCAGACCTGGCATCAGTGCAATCAGAACTTTTAAAAAAGCATTTTGGCATTTTTGATTAAAGTTATACAAGCACATAACCTATGGACCAGTAAGTCCTTCCCTAGAGAGGTTCTTGCCTATATGTATTAGGAAACATAGACAAGAATGATCAACGCAGCATTATTTGTAATGAGAAAACAAAACAACTTTAAAATACTTGTCTCAGGAAACTGATAATAAACCTGGAGGAATCTCAGAAATTTAATACTGAGTGAAAATCAAATCACAAAAGAATATTCGTATATTTACAATAATTATCATATTGTAAGCTGCTAAGAGAGTAGATCTTTTTTTTAAAATTAATTAATTAATTAATTCTTGGCTGTGTTGGGTCTTCGTTTCTGTGCGAGGGCTTTCTCTAGTTGCGGTGAGTGGGGGCCACTCTTCATCACGATGCGCGGGCCTCTCACTATTGCGGCCTCTCTTGTTGCAGAGCACAGGCTCCAGACGCGCAGGCTCAGTAGTTGTGGCTCATGGGCCTAGTTGCTCCGTGGCATATGGGATCTTCCCAGACCGGGGCTCGAACCCGTGTCCCCTGCATTGGCAGGCAGATTCTCAACCACTGTGCCACCAGGGAAGCCCAGAGAGTAGATCTTAAATATTCTCACCACAAAAAATAGATGATAGTTATGTGATGTGCTGAAGGTGTTAGCTAATGGTATGGTGGTAATCATTTTGTAATATATAAGTGTATCAAATCATCATGTTGTACACTTTAAACTTACGTAATGTCATATGTCAATATATGTAAAAAAAAGAATATATAGAAGATACCAAGTATATAAAGGTAGAAACTCAAAGCCTAAGGAATGAACTGTTAAGGACTTATAGATACATACATATTAAATCTATAAAAAGAAGACAAAGGAAGCCACAAAAAGAGAAAAAAGGTTGGTGATTACCCTGCAGGCCAGGGTAACTGATGAAATAAAGACTATCTAGAGGGCTTCAGTAATATTGGAAATGTTATACTTCATAGGCTGGGTCATTCTTTCATTATTCTTCATAAGTTATATATGTTATATATTATATATTCAATTTTTTCATAACATTGAAAAATGAAATTATAATACAAAAAGTATATATCCTTTAAATTGAAATAGAGAATACAAATATCCTTTACTCAGTAATTTTAGCTTCATAGTGAATAATATTTAGAAATTCTCCAGCATTGAGACAAATTACTAATTCTTCATTTGAGTCCCTAAAGTAGTATTTTATTTACCTTTCAAGGCCATGTTGTATAGTATAAACATCTTGAAACGTTTTTTTGTGTTGCTTACACTGTAAAGCACTTTGAACCTGAGACTAGCAAAAGAAATGACAGAGTAAACATATTGCCTACTAATTGGTAGACTTATGATCATCAATTGACTGGGTAGAGGAGCAAAAAAAAAAAAAAAAAAAAATAGAAGTCTAAAGTAGTATTAAAATTTCTCTTCTCTTTTTCTGTTAATGTTGACTGTACATAGTCAAATTTACATGAATAAAAAGTGTGTATTCTGCAAGTCCACTTTATACATATTACAAAAGGACATTATTGATTATTAATTTCCAAATGGTTTTTTCATCAAACTGAGTTAAGTTTCAATTCAATTAGTTTACTTGCCCTGTCCAAAATACTGCAGAAAGAACTGCAGTTAGGAACAAAGAAAGAGAGTTGCAGAGGCAGAGATCAGATACAGCAATGAAAGAACAGGGAAGAGAGCAAGATGAGGGAGTAGGAAATACTAGCCTGTATTCACCCCTCCTCCCCACCACCAAAAAAAAAAATTAGATACCCAGGCACTAAAATAGGTCTGGGAGGGCTATAGCAACACAGTGGATCAAAAAAAGAAAAGGGAGAAAGGTTGTGGGGGAGATCAGTTTAGCTGGGACATCCAAAGATGGCTAGGAACCAAGAAGGGTGGAGGCTATTGGTATCAACCATGGTCCCCAGTGGTTGGCTCTGTGGAGGATCCTAACAGTCTTGTCACTCAGGACTGTAACACCCCGACAGCCACAAACTCCCCACAGCTTTCATGGTGGGAGGCCCCAAAATGTTCATTGGCATGGACTTCAGTGACCTGATGCTTAGAGGATACCAGCAGCTTTCACCACTGAGGTAACCAAAAGCCATCACTGCTGCAGACTCCCAGGAGAGGGAGATGCTGCTGTCCCTCCCCACACCCAAAAGAATTGCTGTTGCAGAGTCCCCAGAACCAGGGCTGCCACCACCCCCCTAACCGTGCACATTCCCCAGAACTCAGAACCATGGCTACTCTGCTATACCTGCACTTTAGACCTGGACATAGCTGCCATTCCATGTGTTCTTGTGACTTAGGCAATAGAGTCACTGCCACTGTAGGCTGACCAATGTCCTGGATCCTGGGAGCTGCTATCACTCTACAAGCACCTATACTCCAGACCCTGGCTTTGTGATTACTCTATGGGTGTCCATTCATCAGACACCCATGTCACCCTCACTGTAATAGCCCTGCAAGCCAACCAGGCACCAAGAGGGATCCCTTCAGCCAAAACATCCTACATGGGAGAAAAAGAGATGGGGAGTCCCCAGCAGCCTTTGCTACCAAACAGCCCTCACTGCTACTGTGTATAGTCACAACCTTGGCCACTGAGGACACCTACAATCTTACATCAGACAAAATAGACTTACTTTAAAAACTGTAAAGACACAAAGAACGTCATTATGTAATTACAAAGGGATTGATTCATTAAGAGTATGTAACAATTGTAAGTATATAGGTACTGAACGTTGGCACCTATATTAAGCAAACATTAACAGATCTGAACAATATAATAATTGTTGGTGACTCCAATACCCAACTTTAAACAATGGATATATCATCCAGACAGAAAATCAGTAAGGAGATATTGAATATGAACTACACTTTAGACCAAATGAACCTAACAGACATATACAAAATATACTACCCAACAGCAACAGAATACCCCTTCTTTTCAAGCACACATAGAACATCTCCAGGATGGATCATAATTTAGGTCACAAAGCAAGACTTAGCAAATTTAAGAAGTATGAAATCGTATCAAATATCTTTTCTGACCACAGTGGTATAAAACTAGAGCTCAATAATAGGAAGAAAGCTGGAAAAATTTTAAACATGGAAATTAAACAACATACTCCTGAGTAACCAGTGTGTCATGGAAGAAATCAAAAGGGAAATCAAAATACATCCTGAGAAAAAATGGAACAGAACATATGAACACTTATGGGATGCAGCAAAGACAGTTTTAAAAAGAAGTTTATAGTGATAAATACTTTAAGAAAAAAGAAAGATCTCAAATATGCAATCTAACTTTACACCTGAAGAAAGTAGAAAGAGAACAAACTAAGCCCAAAGTTAGCAGAAAGATGGGAATAACAAAGATCAGTAAATAACAGAAATCAATGAAATAGAGACCAGAAAAGCAATGGAAAAGATCAATGAAACTGAGCTGTATTTTTGAAAAGATAAACAACATCAACAAACCTTTAGCTACACTAAGAAAAAAGAAGACTCAAATAAAATCTGAGATAAAGGAGGAGACATTACAACTGCCACCACAGAAATACAAAGGAACTTAAGAGACTACTATGAACAAATATCAGCCAACAAATTGGAAGCCTAGAATAAAGGATAAAATCCTTCAGAATAAATTTAACCAAGGAGGTGAAAGACCTGTACACTGAAAACTTTAAGACATTGATGAAAAAAATTAAGACAAATCAATGGAAAGATATCTCATGTTCTTATTTGAAGAACTAATATTGTTAAAATGTCCACACTACCCAAAGCAATCTTCAGATTCAATGTAATCCCTATCAAAATTCCAGTGGCATTTCTAAAATCTATATGGAACCACAAAAGACATTGAATAGCCAATGCAATCTTGAGAAAAAAAGAACAAAGCTGGACACATCAAACTTGTTGATTTCAAACTATATTACAAAGCTATAGTGATCAAAAGATTATTTTGTCATCCAAACACATCAATGATCTGTTTGATCAAAAATGATCAATGAAGCAAATTAATCATAGAAAATAGGTCAATGGAACAGAATAGTGAGCCCAGAAATAAACCCAATATATATGGTCAATTAATTTTTGACCAAGGAGGCAAGAACACAATGGGGAAAGAACAGTGTCTTCAATAAATCATGTGAGGAAAACAATGTACACATGCAAAAGAAACCCCTGTCTTACTCCATCATAAATATTAACTTGAAATGGATTAAGGACTTAAATGTAAGACCCGAAACTGCAATACTCCTAAAAAAGAATACTTCTTGACATTGGTCTTGGCAATTTTTTTTGCCAAGGAAATGATTAACAAAATAAAAAGGCAATCTATGGAATAGGAGAAAATAAGGGGATAATATCTAAAATATGTAAGAAACTCACACAATTCATTAGCAAAAAAAGAAAAAAAAACACTTAAAAACTGGGCAGAGGACCTTAATATTTCTCCAAAGAAGATACAGAGATGACCAATAGATACATGAAAGGTTCTCAACATCATCAGGGAATACAAAGCAAAACCACAATGAAATATCACCTCACACCTGTTAGGAGATCTGTCAAAAAGACTAGATAGCAAATGCTGGTGAGGGTGTGAAGAAAAGGTAAAATTGTACACTGCTGGTGGGAATGTAAACTGGTAGAGCCATTATGGAAAATAGTATAGAGGTTCCTCAAAAAATTAAATCTAGAACTACCACAATTTAGCTGTACTACTTCTGTGTATATATCCAAAGAAAATGAAGTCAGTATCTAAAAGAGATATCTGCACTGCCATGTTTATTGCAGCATTATTCACAATAGCCAAAGTATGAAAACAACCTAAGTGTTCACGGACAGATGAATGGATAAAGAAAAGTGGTATGTATATACAATATACACATTCAATAATATTATTCGGCCTTAAAAAAGGAGATCATGCCATTAGCGACAATGTAGATGAATTCAGAGAACACTGTGATAAGTGCGATAAGCCAGACCAAGAAAGCCAGAGACTGCAGCATATCACTTACATGTTGAATCTTAAAAAAAGTCAAACTCTTGGAAACAGGGTAGAATCATAGTTGTCAGGGACTGGGCGTTGAGGGAAATGGGGAGATGTTGGTCAAAGAATAGAAGCCTTCAGTTATAAGATGAATAAGTTCTGAGAATCTAACGTATAGCATGGTGACTATAGTTAACAATACTGTATTGCATTCTTGAATTTTGCCGAGAGAGTAGATCTTAAGTGGTCTCAACACACACAGGCACACAACTAAGTAACAAAGGTGAGTTGATGGATGTGTTAATTTGATTGTGATAATAATTTCACACCATACATGTATATTAAATCATCATGTTTTACACTTTAAATATATACAATTTCGTTTGTCAATTATACCTCAAAAAGCCTCCCCACCAAAAAAAGAAAAAAAAAAATACAAGGCTGACCAGTATTATTCAGAATAAAAAGTAGAATTCTTCCATAAGTTTTTCCATAAAATTTACATGACACTGATGATTGGTCAAATTAGATATTTTTTTTAAAAAGAATAGAAATAACCTTTAAAAGATAGAAAACAATTGGTAAATTGTCATCGCACCTTCCTGTATATACCAGCTTTTAAGCTGTGTCAACAGACCTTTTTTCTCCAGTAATGCTTTCCTATACCATCCTATGTATTTTTTTCCATTGTGCCTGTTTCTTATTCTTTTTTCAAATATGTTTCATTGAGGGTTCTTGAATAAACAGGGTCCTAAAATAAGCATGTGTGAGAAAAATAATTTGATGGGCAAAAATGACAACTATAGTAAAATTTCCACTTAGGTATTAGTTTGGATAACAATAAAATGCTTATAGGAAGATTTTTTGCCAAAAAAAGAGCTGGTTCCTTTGCATTCTAGCCCAAAACAAAGCAAAACTTTATTAAATTTTTATTTTTTAATTTCCCATATCTCATGCTTTTCTAGGTTCTATGCATTTTTTAAACAGAGCTTTTCTGGTTTCTAGGATGTCCTAAGCAAAAATAGTGTCATTATGGGTTATGGAACAAGTATAGGAATAAATATATAGACTACACAGCAAGCACACACAAAAATTAACTTCATATTGGTTTGACAATCTGTGGTTGGTTTTGCCACAATATACTGATTTTATTGCATATCGTTATGTTCATAGCATCATGTAATTTGGCATGTAATTTGTATCAGAAGAGTTCCCTCTGAATCATTTTTTAAATACCAATATCTGTGTATTAATCACATAGCTTTATATGTAATCATATTAACTACAGTGCAGAACTGTCTCAACCAACATGACCCCTAGGTTTGGAGCCGAGTTTTAAATAGATTATGTTGTTGTCAATAGAAGGATCAGAAGTAATAAAAGAGCTAGTTGGTATTAATTCTTCTCTTCTCTGTAGTCCCATAGAACTTTATTAGTTCTTAATTTGAATTTAATTCATTCTGCTTTGATTTTCTATAATTTCTGTAAAGCTCATCACCTCTACCAAATTGTGAATTTCTTGTGTAGTGTCCTGTCTCACGCATCTTTCACATCCCACATCTATTAATAATGGTTCGTATACTGAATCACCACCATTTGAAAGAATAAAGATTTCCTTTTTTTTTTAGAATATACCTTTTAAATTTCTTTCAGAAATTTGGTACAACTGTACAAAAGTGAAAACGACATAGAAATATTAAAGAAGATTAAGACTCAGTGGACTTCTTTGGGCCTAGAAGACATACAGTTTGTAAATTACTCTGTGCTGCTGAACCTGCCAGGCCCTTCTCCCAGCTCAGTGACTCTAAGTAGCAGTGGCCAGTGCTTTCATCCTAATGGCCAGCCTTGCAGCGAAGAAGCCAGACAACACGGCAGCCAAGATCCGCTGTACTCATATGCAGCCTATTCTGCCAGTGGAACTCTCAAGGTAATATGACAATTTGTCTCTGTCATTTACAGTGAAATGAAATTAGAAAACAACAGCTTTCATCTAAATTGAACTAACTGGCAAGAAGCACCATACCAAAATAACCAGTAAATATTCTCAGTGTGGAGGTGCCAGGAAAGGGGAAGGAAGATTTGAATTGCCTGACCCTTTTCTTGTCATATTTTGAAAGTGAAAACATGTTAGAAGAATTTAATTTAAAAGTGTTGAGTGTGTGACTGAGTCATTCACAGTTTGCTTAATCCTTACAGTGTGAGTTCATTTCGTTCTTTGGTTCTGAAGAGGCAAATTTTAATAGATCAATGTGGACAGAAAGAATAGAAATGGAAGCAGTTGTGTTTTGAAATTGTGTATGCACACAAGAAATGAAGTGGAAAATTGATGTGATTACTCACACATTTAAGATTTGACATACAGTGTGTCTGCTTTATGATGGAAAATATAAACAAGGGACGAGGTGTGAATTATTGCTTTAGTCTTTCTGGGTTAGCTGGTTTTTTTGATGTGGTGGTTTTTTGGCATTGTGGTTAAGTGCACAGCTTCTAGAGCCACGTGGACTAGTTTCAAATCTCAGCTGCCCAATTACCACTGTTAATTAAGCATATAGGGCTGAGTTTTCTCATCTCTGTAATGGGGATAATAATAGTTCCAGCTTCATAAGCTTGTTATGAGAATTAAATTAATTAATATATGTAAATCTTGGAGGATAGAGCTTAGCCTATGGTAAGGACAAGAGAGCAGTTAGAAACCATAGCATTTAATTGGTCACTAGTTTCCTTTATATAGGCAACTTTTCCATCTCCATGTAAGAGTCCCATTTGAATAAACACATTCAGTTTTTTTAATAAAACGATTTCTTCTATAGATTTTATATGAATGAAATGCTGTTTCTGATTGTTGATTATTGGCACAGATTTTTAAGAATCCAACTTATTATTAACTGTGATTAAGATGATTAATTTAAATCACTTAAAATTACATTGCAGAAATACATGCTTGTTCCCAATTAAAAAAATTTTTTTTTCGGATGCGGCATGAGGAGAAGCAGCTAACCACTGCTTTGGCATTGTTCTTGTTCTGTGTTGTAACATTCTCTGATATTTAGCAGAACCGCATATAACCAGCACCACCTTGAAAGCCTTTTTATTAATTAAAAGTTAACATAATATTAAATGTTTGTAATATTTCTAGTGTAGGACTCATGATTTGACTTGATGAATATACACTATGTCTGATAGGCAATAATGGAAAAGTACTTGCGTACTAATGAAAATAGAGGGAGGCCGCCAGCATTCTTTCTTTGGTTCAGAAACTTTGGTCCCAAGTCGAGATTCTAAAGTTACCCCACATATTTTAGACTCCCAACCCTACATAAGCCCTACACATTTCCAGGCTGCTCTTTATCCTGGTTGATTCAAGTACAGCACAGTCATCTCCTTCCTTAAACAAAAGCATGTCCAAAACACAGAACAAGAGCAAAACCCCAGAAGCTTGAGAGGATCCTTGGAATCACCCCCATCTATTTTCTTTCCAGTTTCCTCTGGCAAACATCCATTATTCCTGGACTGAGGTGATATGGAAAAGCCGTGGAACTATAGCTTGTGTCTCAGTTGCCTTAGTGTGTACCTCTTTAATAATTGCCTGGGCACATTGGATTTTTTTTTTTTTATATATTCCTGTGTAACCATATCTCTGTGGGATTTTCACACATTTATCTTATCAGTTCTAAGTGTTTAAATTTTCTCTTTGTTTCATATAAAAGAAAACCAAGGTCTACTATAGAATCATGGAAGTAGTTAAGTATCTGCGAAGTCATAAGTCATGGAACTCTAGTATTAACTTGGTAGGAGTGTAAATTGGTGCAGCCACTATGGAAAACAGTATGGAGGTTCCTCAAAAAACTAAAAACAGAATTACCACATGACTGAGCAATTCCACTTCTGGGTATATATTTGAAGAAAACAAAAACACTAACTCAAAAAAATACACCCACCCCAATGTTCATAGCAGTGTAATTTTTTACACACACACACAGGCGCCCACACACACACACACACAGGCGCCCACACACAATGGAATATTACTCAGCCATAAAAAATGAAATTTTGCCATTTGAAGCAACATGGATGGACCTGGAGGATATTATGCTTAGTGAAATGTCAGCCAGAGAAAGGAAAATACTCTATTTTATCACTTATGTGTGGAATCTAAAAAATAAAGTGAATGAATATAACAAAATAAAAAGAGACTCACAGATATAGACAACAAACTAGTGGTTACCAGTGAGGAGAGGGAAGGCGAAGGGCAAGATAGGAGATTAAGAAATACAAATTACTATGTATAAAGTAAATAAGCTACAAAGATATATTGTACAGCACAGGGAATATAGCCAATATTTTATAATAACTTTAAATGGAGTATAATCTATAAAAATATTGAATCCCTATGTTGCATACCTGGAACCAATATAATATTATAAATTAACTATATTTGAATTAAAAAATACCATTTTCAATAAAGAAGTGGTGAAAAAGATTTTAAATAATATAGCTATTAAAAGGGAGAAATAAAGTTAGCTATAGATGTAGAAGTGTATTCCATGTGTGAAATATTAGGCCTAGATAGAAGGGAATAATGTTAAAGGAACTAAAATGCAATTATAGATAAAACAAACACTTTGTATTTGAAGAACATAATTTAAGAAATTAACCGTGCAAATTAGATGACAACACTGGCAGTAAGTATTTTTAGAATTATGTTAATAATTCAAATCTATTACACTAAGTACATAATAATTTAAAGATTTATATAAATAAAGGACATAATGTGATATTGACTTTTTAAACTTTTACTATATTAGTATTATAATTTTCAAAAGCAAAGCAATTTCTTGGTGACTATTTTATATGCATATAGAATACTTGCATATATTTTATATACATGTTTTAGATAGGTGTATTACTGAAACTCGCATATTCTAATTAATAGGACACTGGTGAATTTTCTATGTCTCTTCAGACTATTTCCCAATTCAAATCAAGCTTGAGAGGTTGCTGCTGATGACTCAGGCATACCGACTTTTTGATTTTGAATACACTGTATTTGCATGAATTTCTATCAGGCAGTGCCATTAACAAGTTCTTAAATTATTCTAGTCTAACTGCCAGCAAAGCTCCCCGCTACTTTTGCTTTTGACAAGGTTATTTGTAGAAGAGCCATGCCCTTTTACTTTGAAGAGCTGTCATGTCCATTCATCATATGACCGTTTTGTATAAGCTTCCAATTTTTGCTTTCTGCTAACAGTCTAAACAGCATTTGTGATATCTGAGATCTACTTCGAAAACCTACTTAGTGCCAGCATGATGGATGGTGTACTTTGCAACATTTTGTAATTCATTGTGCACTGGAAAGGTGACATTGTTTACCCCATCATAATGACAGGTGGGTCAGTAAAATGGTCCTAAGGAGAGTTCTCCTGTCAGATGCAAAATACATATTAAAATGGATACATAAATAATTTAGCATGAATGAGGTTAGCTTCAGGGAATAAACAGTGATTTATATTTTTATTAAAGGGAAATATCAACTATAATATCATCATAATGTTAAAGACATTGATAGTGCTGGCAATGTCTAGTCAGTTTTATAAATAGAATATATGGCTTTATGTAATTCCTGTGCAGTTATTTCTTTTGTCCTTTGTGAAACCAGTGCAGGTACAGAAGAGTAAAGGGAACAATTAGTATTTAATACAGGTTGGTCAGATTGGGTCTACCATGTTCTTACTTTGAATAAGGGATTTGTTTTTATTCCAGTACATTTTATAAATGTTGAAGTTTTCTTTCTGTTAAGCATTATTTTGTATCGGGAAGACAAGTCAAATAATGCAGTTTTATGAAGAAACATTTTCAACAACTCATTAGCTGTGCATGAAATATTGTTACCAACACACTTCTCACTATCCCATTCCTCAGAAGGCATAGTTCAGGAGCCCAGACTAGCAACCTTCCTTACCAGTTGCACATCTGTCGATTGGTTGCTTCAATTCTCTAAGCCTCAAAAGTCCTTATCTGTATAAGGGGAATAGTAATAGTACCTCAAATGATTGTTGTGAGGAAGAAATGATAGAAACCATGTCAAGGGCCCAGAACTTAGAAGCACTCAATAAATGTTAGCTATTGTTATTAGTAGTCGGTATAAAGTAGATGCATTTAAATGGGAGAAATTAAGAAAATATCAGAACTATATATCATAAAATTTGGAGTACAAATGTTTACCACATTGTCTGAATACAGTCTTCCTGTCTTCTATTTAACATGACAAGTATTAATCATTAGGGAGGAAAATGCCTTAAGTATGAATACATAATAAAATAAATATAATTCCCTGATATATAATATAATTTTTCATTTAAAACTGAAAGCTCAGATAAATGAAGTATTTTATTTTTGAATGCAGAATGGCAAAGCATGTCAGGTTGGGCCTGAAGAGCGTTGCTTGTCTTTGTTTTGTGAAATTTCATGACATAGTTTAACACATGAAATCTGAACACTGCATCAAATATTTTGTCAAAAAGTCTTAAAGAGAAAATAATCGCTGCATGGAATCCTTGGATAACTTGTAATCAGATGTCTATTTTCTCACAGCTAGGAAGACTTTGTCTTCCTCTTTTATTCCTCTTTTATTTTTAATATTCTCAAACAAAGGCAACTTATCAGTGTTATGGCAGAAGGCAAAGCTATATGTATTTAGCTCTGAATGCTTCCTGTTACAGATAAAAATATCGGAAAGCTAAAGGAATAGAATGAAATTGTATTATTGTCTGGGTATGAAGATGAGGCTACTGTCTCACAAATAAAGAAATGTGAGCTTCGAGCAGTTTTTCAATGCTGAAAAGGATTTTGCATTTTATTTGTCTCCCCTCTTTTGTGGAATCCATCTTTTGGTCAATGGTGCACAATGTGAGATGAATGGCTTTGAACAAAGTTGTATGTAAGTGATTCACTTAAAAAAATCTACATAAAATCCCTGGGTTTAATATAACCTTCTGTTTCTGATTTCACGAGCTCTGTGCAGTAACTGAGTTAACAAAATAATTTCAAAGTTGGCTGCTTTTTTTGTTTTTTCAAGATAGTCCATGGGATTAGTTTCCACATATTTAAGGTATATATTTTTCCTGGATTTAAAATTTCATAGATAGAAGCATTTACAAATAAAAAAGTAATATATCACAACATAGTGTCCATAGTGAAATATTTATTAGGGAGGTTACATCTTATTCCCGGGAAAGAATAAAAGCCTATTATACGAAATAAAAGTTTACAACAAAGATAGTTGAATTCACCTAAACAGTTAAAGTACAATGGACTATTTTTCTCCCTCTTCATTAGAAGAAATATAGCATTTTGAGTGAGAAAGTGTTTGACTAGAGATTTCTTTTTTCTTTTTTTTTTTAATTTATTAATTTATTTATATTTGGCTGTGTTGGGTCTTCGTTTCTGTGCGAGGGCTTTCTCTAGTTGCAGCAAGTGGGGGCCACTCTTCATCGCGGTGCGCAGCCCTCTCACTGTCGCGGCCTCTCTTGTTGCGGAACACAGGCTCCAGACGCGCGGGCTCAGTAGTTGTGGCTCACGGGCCCAGTTGCTCCGCGGCATGTGGGATCCTCCCAGACCAGGGCTCGAACCCGTGTCCCCTGCATTGGCAGGCAGATTCTCAACCACTGCTCCATCAGAGAAGCCCCTTGACTACAGATTTCTAATTTGACTAAAGTTATTTCTAAAGATTCTGAATCACCATAATTGTTGTTTGACAGAAAATTCTAGGTCAGGATTTTTAGTTTTAATATAAGTTAAAGCATACCACTTACAATGTTTTGATAACATAACTTTCTTAGCAGATTTAATATATAGTTTAATTTTCATAAAATGCCAGTATACAGTTTACAAATAAGATTTACCTCATTTCATTGGATGCTGCAAATTCAGTCTTTTCAGAACTAGAGAGATCTGTGCAAAAGTTGATCCTTAGGTTTATGCACTATTTCAGTACATTAATATAGTTGATTTTAAAGGAAGCAGAATTCTATCATATTACTTTCATGGTCTCCAGGAAGAATTCTCTTGAATGAATTTGCAACTCCTTCAATATCCTTACCTTAATAAGTTGAGTATCATTTATTAAATAAAGTACCCTTTGATTATTAATCTGTTTTTCCTTGTATTTTAATTTGATACTGAAAGATTGACTGATATAGAATTTAGCCTGCTGGCTGTCACTAATGTAACAAGAAACACTCAACATTTAGCAAGTATATACTGAGTGCCCTTTTTTATGCCGATCACAGGAGCAAAATTATCCATAAGAAAGTTTTGGACACTGCCCACATGTAGCTGGCAGTCTAATAGGGGAAACTTGCTATTAGGTAAGCAATTACGCAACTGCATGGTGCCATCCTGCTATGAAAACTAGCAAGTTACCTAAATATTCTAGACTCCATTTCCTCATCTGTATAGTGGTCAGAAATATCGAGAAATATGAATGTTCTGAAGATTGACTGAAAACAACTGATGTAATCTCCATGGTAAAATGGCTAGTACAGAGGACATAAATGGTTAAGTACTGATTTTCTTTTTCCTTTTTTATCATAACAGCCCTGTCCAATTTAACCCTTCTTATAATACACACGTGCGTGCATGTGATCTCTCCCTCTCTCTCTTTCTTCCTCCCTCCCTCTCTCTTTCTCTCTCTCTCTTCCTCCCTCCCTCTCTCCCTCTAAAGTTCTGTATTCAAATTCCAGTTTTCCAACAGCTGGGGTTCCCTGTGAACCTCCTCTTGCCCTCATCTCTCTCTTGCCGTTACCCACCTCTTGCCCTGATCTACTTATGAATTTTTTCCACTTTGCCAAGACCTAGGCACATGCTTCAACCCACATCTCTAATGCGTATCTTTTTTTTTTCTAAATTACCTAGAAAATCCTTAAATAGTGCATTTTTTTCTTCCCAACAATTTGTTTTCTTAATTTAGTATACATTCTTATCCCAGGTTTGCATTATTTTGCCTGTTGACTTGGGAGATTATTGATGTAAATATGGAAATAGAATCCTGACAGAACTTTGCTTCACTTTGGTTAAATTTCTATATTACAGTACTTTTTAACTTAATTTTCTCTCCTTTAGATGGATGTGCTGTATATGTTAGATTATAAAACATTTCACAAGTTGTTAAAAATGATTACTATATGCCAAGACAAGTGACTACTCTGGCTTATCTTTGTTTTTTCTGCTTTCAAAACATGGTCGCTGTACACAAATAAAAGAAAATAAATTATTCACTGTGCCATTAAGCACTGCATTTAGTATATCATTGTAGCAAATATTTTTTCAGCATGTGTTTATATTACAGTAATAAAAAGTGATAAAATTGACAAGCCATCCCTTTATCTGACCTTTTACACTGAAGACAGCAGAATGGATTGTGTGTCTCATGCTTAATGCTGAATTCAGTTGGGATGTACTAGTTTAGCACACTTGCTGGTGTCCCTTCTGATTGGTTGGGAGTCTATTTTAACTGATTAGTTCTTCTGCTGTTCTAGTAATTAAATATTTTAAATAACTAAATATTATTTAAATTATTAATAGCTTTTTAATACTAAAATACTTACTATTTTATATATCTGGATGCTTATGCCAACCCCATCTTAACTGGTCTTTATTAGCTAGAATACTAGTTTGAGAAGGAGTTTGAAAGGATTGATTAGTGATGTCTGCCACAAGGGTGGAAGGAAGCAGCATTGGCTTTCGTGTTTTAATACATTGTGGTTTTCATAATAAGGTCTATGATGGAAAGCCCTTCAGTGAACTTGAAAAAAAAGAACTAAGAAAGTACTAACAGTCTTTGAATTTTGAACTCTTCATCATTACTAATATACTATTTTTTTAGAAAGGATAACAGTAAACATGGGAGATTATTCTGATTTTACAAGTTTTTAATAAACATAAGCACTTTAATTTGAAGAATATTCAAAAGCTAGATTACATAAAGTAGTAGTAGTAAGTTTCTAAAGTAAAATTTGTATTTAGATGAATAGTACTTCTGATAACCCTGTGTTTTGTCAGTATGAGAAATGCTTGGGTTTACCATTTCTGACTTTGAGTAGAAAATTACTGTTTTAGTCAAAGCAGGCTTTTCAAATATTCTGTACATTCAGAATCTGTCTTAGAGAAAACTGGGAGGATTCAGAGTGATTGATTTGGTTGAAAATGTCAAGTCTGAAAAATTTCAAGGCATACATCATTTCATAAGCATGAATAATTTTTGCTACCTCAGGTAGAAGAGAAACATGGCCCTGGATCATTCCTCAATGTTGAACCCAGGCCACCAGCAGGTGGAGGGCCCCAGAAACACTTCTCTGACCTGGCTACTTTCCGTGATTGTTCTATTAATTTTAGTTAGCTTACTACAGAAAATAACAATTCTATTCAGTTCTCTTGTTTATTCTCTTCTGTTGCTTCTTCTCAGAATAGTCTCTCCACTTTTCCATAGAACATTTGGTGCTCTAGAATGTCACTTTTTAATGTTTTGATTTTTAGTCATTGCTAATTATTTGGTTTATGATTCCTTCTAATCACATATTTTACAGTGGATAGAAGATAATTGTATTTTACTATTCATTTCTAAAGTGTACCAGTATCCTCTTAGCTGTTACTATGTGACCCGTCTGTTGTCATGCCGATACTTTTTCTTTTTTAACAAAGTATAAATATTTGATTTTCTGTTACAATTGTTGTTTTTTAAGTTCTTTGTTCAAAAATTAACATATAGGGCTTCCCTGGTGGCACAGTGGTTGAGAGTCCGCCTGCCGATGCAGGGGACACGGGTTCGTGCCCCAGTCCGGGAAGAACCCACATGCCACGGAGCAGCTGGGCCTGTGAGCCATGGCCGCTGAGCCTGCGCGTCTGGAGCCTGCGCTCCACAACGGGAGAGGCCACAACAGTGAGAGGCCTATGTACCAAAAAAAAAAAAAAAAAAAAAAAATTAACATATAAAATTTAAATAAAAATTAATGTGTAGACTTTTTAATATTTCTCTGTGGTAAAAAAAATAAAACAGAACTAGTTTCCTTTCACTCTGCACCTCTCATTTACTCTTTCCTATGTGTCAGGAAGTCCTCTATGTGTTAGGGAAAAACTGGTACACAGAGTAAATAGTTCAACAAGCACCTACATTCCTGTTCACTTGGCATTTCCCAAAGACGGCTCAGATGTGACTTAATCCTTGATATTTGGACATAAATTAAACATGGTATGCCAACTAGCATGACAGAATACATGCAATAAAGAGAGGTTCATTGTAGCAACAAGAATGGTTGGAAAAAATGGCTTGACATTTTATCATATCATTGTATATTGATTTGTCTCAGAAAAATTCAATGTGCTTTCTTGCATCTGTGATTTTCAGTTTGCTTGAAGGTAAATATGAAAGACTTTTGGAAAGGACCTGATTCAGAAGCATCCTTTGAAGACAATAGATAATTTTTATTATCACCTGTCAAACTGTCAGAACATTGAGACTTCTGTAAATATTGACTTTTAATGCATAGCCTCAAAGTACATAAACCAAAATAAATTGATAAAATGATGCCTGTTTTGGGGAATATTTTTGTGGGATAAAGTCCTCTTACATGTTAAAATGCATTGATCGTTTATATATGCTATTTATAGAAGATGAGTTGGAGAGCTCTTTAATTGAAATTGCCACTTTTGATGTCATTTACAGAATTGGTATTTTAGTAACTGCCATATTTTTCTGGTATGTACACAAACAAAAAGTCATAGTCTGGCCTACACGCTCTCAGACCAGTATGATTTTCCCCCAAACTCTCCTAAATATGAAAAGTATGTTCATTAATATAACCAAATGTATAATATCTGTTTTAAGATGCTATCAGTCATATTTAGTCGATAGCTTAGAAAGTTGAAATGGAAAACATAAATTATCTCATTTTTACAATGTGGTCATTAATATTATGTGACCATTTATTTAATAAATACTGGTCAGCCTTGTATTATTCTACAATTTTCCTGTCTTGCTAGTTGTTTGGCATGTGTCGTCCAGCACTGGAGCTTGCTGGTTGTTGAGTGGAGGTGGGCCTTAGCACTGAGTTGGAGATCTCTGGTGGAACTCTTGCTGATTTTTATTACATGGCGCTCAGAGGTCTCTGGTGGTCCAATCTCCTGAACTCGGCTTTCCCACATCAAAGGCTCAGGCCTGACATCTGGCCAGAGCACCAAGACCCTGTCAGCCACATGGCGCAGAAGAAAAAGAAAAAAAAAGAAAGGTAGAAAAAAATAAAATGAAATGAATAAAGTTATTAAAATAAAATATTTTTTAAAAGTATTAATATAAAAAATTTAAAAAGTAATAAAAAAAGAAAAAATAAGAAGAGAGCCACCAAATCAATAAACAAATCCACCAATGATAACAAGCGCAAAAAGTAAACTAAGATAAACATAAAAATCAAAAACTGGTCAGTTGCGTACGGCCAACCCATGTCTACAGTTGCTCCCAAAATCCACTGCCTCAATTTTGGGATGATTCGTTTTCCATTCAGGTGTTCCACAGATGCAGGTTACACCAAGTTGATTGCAGAGATTTTATCCACTGCTCCTGAGACTGCATGGAGAGATTTCCCTTTCTCTTCTGTTTTGCACAGCTCCTGGGTTTCAGCTTTGCATTTGGCCACACCTCTGTGTGTAGGTCACCTGAGGGCCTCTGTTCTTTTCTCAGACAGGACGGGGTTAAAGTAGCAGCTGATTAGGGGGCTCTGGCTCACTCAGTCTGGGGGGAGGGAGGGATACAGCATGCGGAGCTAGCCTGCAGAGGCAGAGGCCGGCATGACGTTGCATCAGTCTGAGGCATGCCATGTGTTCTCCCAAGGAAGTTGTCCCTGGATCACGGGACCCTGGCAGTGGTGGGCTGCACAGGCTCCCGGGAGGGGAGGTGTGGACAGTGACCTGTGCTTGCACACAGGATTCTTGGTGGCTGCAGTAGCAGCCTTAGCGTTTCATGCCTGTCTCTGGTGTCTGTGCTGATAGCCGCAGCTCACGCCTGTCTCTGAAGCTCGTTTAGGCAGTGCTCTGAATCTCCTCTCCTCACGCATCCCATAACAATGGTTTCTCGCCTCTTTGGCCATTCCATACTTTTTCCCAGACTCCCTCCTGGCCAGCTGTGGTGCACTAGCCCCTTTCAGGCTGTGTTCACCCAGCCAACCCCAGTCCTCTCCCTGGGGTCTGATCTCTAAAGCCCAAGCCTCAGCTCCCAGCCCCCACCTGCCCTGGCGGGTGAGCAGACAAGCCTCTCAGGCTGGTGAGTGCTGGTCGGCACCCATTCTCTATGGAGGAATCTCTCTGCTTTGCCGTCTGCACCCCTCTTGCTGCACTCTCCACTGTGGCTCCAAAGATTCCCTACCCTGCCCACCCCCTCTCCCCACCAGTGAAGGGGCTTCTTAGTGTGTGGAAACTTTTCCTTCTTCACAGCTCCCTCCCAGAAGTGCCGGTCCCGTCCCTATTCTTCTGTCTCTGTTTTTCCTTTTTTTCTTTTTCCCTACCCAGGTACGTGGGGAGTTTCTTGCCTTTGGGGAAGGCTGAGGTCTTCTGCCAGCATTCAGTAGGTGTCCTGTAGTTGTTCCACATGTAGATGTATTTCTGATGTATTTGTGCGGAGGAAGGTGATCTCCACATCTTACTCCTCCGCCATCTTGAAGATCCTCCCTCCTGAAACAGCACATTTAGTATTATAATTTTATGACTGGAAGGCATAACAGCTATTATTTTAATAATAGAAATTCCAGAAAGTAAAGTCCAAAGGAATCCTCTTGGCTGTAGGAGTATGCTGGATGGAACTCTCAGGGCAGTACGTTTCAAAGTGTGGGATGGGGTTCACCAAATCATAGGATTCCCAGTAAAATTTCCAGGAAGGCATACAATTTTTACATTAATAAAATGAGACTTTTAAAAATGAGAAATATTGATATGAAACATAACTCTAAGGGAGTAATGGGAAATGTGACAGAAGTAGTTGTTTGGTGTTATATTCTAAAGTCTTGAATTTCACAGTGGTACAGGTGGCTGTATAGGTTGTATCCTGCATAACCCAGGGGGTTGTCATTCACAGCTGGATATATGCACATCCTGAACAGCTGTGCATTGTGAACTTTGTACTTAATTTGGATAACAGTAGAGAATCTTTGAGTTGTTTTCACATCTAAGAGTAGTATGATTGTTGTTGAACCTTAAGGAAATTAATTTTGCAGCATCTTGTAAAATGATTCAAATTCCAGAAACATGAATGTAAGAATATACCAAACTGGGTGGTCTGTTAGAGGCATAAACAGGGTTTGTAATTTGTTTAGAAGAGACTGCAAAGCAAAAATGAATCTAAACCTTTTTCTCAAGTGACTTCTCAAAGGAGAATTGTTGTACCCTGATAGAAATAGAAAGGTCATGATTGGGACAGGGTAAGAGAGAGATTAGTTCTCCTTTGAACGTTTTGAATTACTATGAATGATTTTGTTATGCTAAATGGGCAATTTGCTGTAATGCTTCTGACAGGGCTTTATTTTTCTTTGTCTTCTCTTTCAGGCTGAAGTCATTGATGTGAGTTATGGAAATGCAGATGATTTAAATAGGATTAAAAAAATGAAAAATGTCACAAATCAGATTGCACTCCTGAAATTAGGAAAACTGCCACTACTTTATAAGGTTGGTCCAATGGCTGTTATTTGGTGGTAGGGTGAATATTTTGTTCAGTTGGGGTTACATGTGCATATGAGAACATGAAGAGAGAGAGAGTGAGTGTGTATGTTTGTGTGTGTGTGTGTGTGTGTGTGTGTGTGTGTGTGTGAGGGAGAGCAAGAGAGTGGAAAGACAAAGAGGCGTACGGTATCACAGGAAGATAACCTTTCCAAAATGGATAATTTTATATTAAGACCTTTAAGATATTGTGAGTTTGTGGGACCTTCATAAAATTGGCATTTCCTTCATAATACCTATCTGGAATGCTAAAAATGAGAACCACAGTGTCTTCTTCTCGCGACATCTGCAAAACTTCTAATCTGTTATCTAATTACCATGTGCTTTATGGTAGACTAGTATCTCGCTGATTTACACTCCTTAGTGATTAATTTTTGTCAACTGTATAACTTCACAGTTACTGACTGTGCTCAAAAATTTAATTAAAATATAATATACTAAGGAAAAGCAGAATTATGATTTATTTTATTTAAAGAGTTTATTAATACTCATCCACCAGATGCATTTACATAATTAAAGCAGTTCAATCTAAGTATCTCATAATGAGCCACCACAATAGAGAGTCACTACTGTTCATTCTTACTTCATTTTCTTTTTCTATTAAGAAAGAATGATCAGTGTAGTTGTGTAGTTATGTCCCTGGAATGCTCTGGTTCTGAAGATATATTGGATTTCTCCTCATTCAAACCTATATGAGATTAGCTAATTCCCAGGAGCAAAAAATGTTTCCAGAAATCTGTTGGCACACTCTGTAAGGACCCAAGAGAACATTCTGTGCCTGTTTTTTATTTTCCAAGGATGCTCTTATACTTAAATCAATGTCTGATAGTAGATAATAGGCCAGAATTTTAAGTTAGTCTTGAAAATATAATACACACTGATAATAATTTTTTGTAGGATATTTTGTAGGATTTTTGTAGGATTTGTTAGTATGTATTAAAGGCCTTAAAATTATCGTTTTGACCCAGTAATTCCATTTCAACAGTATATTCTAAAGGGGAAAAAAATCAGAGATGATGAACACAATGATTACCAATGATGTGAGAAAATATTTGAAATGATATATACATCCAGTTTAGCGCTGAAAATTATGCTACATTTGTACAGCTGAATACAACAATTTCAATGTGAAGAATATTTAATATGTGAAAATCCTTATAAGTCAAACAAATAAATTATAAAGAGGACATTTATAATAATTATATAATAATGATTATATTTATAGTTACTTCTAAAAGTAACATTGTTAGAAATATGGGTTAAATATTTTTCTAAGCATTTTTAAATGTATTTTCACATTAATCTTTACAATAACCATAGTGTTGAGGTACAGATTATTATCTTCAATTTATAGATGAGTATCACAAGTGCATGAGGAAGGAAATAAGGTGGAGTATACTCTTTCCCCCAAAACAGCCCCAATCTGGTAGAGGGGCAAAATGATGACATTTTAAATCAATGGTACAGATTTGATCATGGTATGAGACTAGGCATTCTAATTACTTACTTAAGACAAGCGATTCAAATTGCTTAGAGGACATTTTATTACCAGTAATCAGAAGAACTCTTCCTCTAGTTGTTTGAGGAAGAATGTTCTTTTCCAGATGTTTTAAAGGGGCAGTGGAAAACAAAGCACAACAGACCCACTTACCCATGAAGTATAAGTTCCAAGACTCCCAGTGGATGCCTGAAACCACAGTTAGTACCAAACCCTACATATACTATGCTTTTTCCTATACATATATACTTATGATAGTGTTTCATTTATAATTAGGCATAGTAAGAGATTAACAACAATAACTAATAATAAAATAGAGCATATAACAATATACTATAATAAAAATTATGTGAGTGTGATACCACCAACGTCATTCTGATAATTTAGAGGGCTGCTTAGTGACTAATGGGCAGGTTAGGATATACAGCATGGATATGCTGGGCAAAGGGACGATTCACATCCTGGCTGGATGGAGTGGGACAGCCTGAGATGACATCAAGGTACTCAGAACAGCCCGTAGTTTAAAACTTAGGAATAGTATTTTTGGAATTTTCCGTTCAGTGTACTTTGGACTGCAGTTGACCACGAGCATCTGAAACCTCTAAAAGTGAAACTATGGATAACAGGGAACTACTGTAACACTGCTTTGAGTACAGTACATGAATCCTGCTTGTTCAACCTAAGAGTGATACAGATGTCTAAAATGTTGTTTGTGGTAGGGGCCAATTATCTAAATTGGGTTGATGGAATTATGGATTTCTATTTCTTTATATTTTCTAAATTCCTAATGCTTTTGTATATATTTTGTAAGGAAAAAAAGTCTAAAAATTCATGTTAAGATAAGGCATTTAAAATTTTTTCTAACTGTTTATAGGCCAAATACTCAAAATCCCTACCAGTAGATAATGGGTTAAAACATAGCCAGTTTCTTTTTATTTGACTGCTGCAGAGAATATTTACATTATGAAACCATTTGGCAAGGTCCGCAAAGTACTGAAATAGTGGTTTATCTAGAATAGGTCACAGTTATTAAAACCCCAGTACATTTTCCCTGATCACCTTCCTTACAGGCCTATGAAGAGATTTAACAAAGAGGTCTGTGCAGAATTTCCCTTTAGACAGAGCCTTGCCACAAACTTGGCATTATCTTCTAGCCAGAGAAGAGAGAGCACTCTTTCTTTAACCTTTTAGATTCTATTCTAGGCATCTCTGTTTTCTGTAGATTGTCCCAGAGATTATGGAATCACGGATTCCATATCTGTTAATATATATTCATATTGTAAAGAAAAAAAGAAAGCATGGTGTAGACAAGGTTATATAGCATGATTATAGCTGAACTTGCTTCACCTGTCCATCAGATATATTCTGAGGCTGAAATTGGAAAATGAGGTAATAGAGTAATACAGCTGGGTTGAAAAAAAGGCAGAGGACCAATAGACTTCTATGTGAATTACAACTGTTACTCATGATTCCAAATGAGCATCTGGACTGGGAACATGGGACTGAATGAGTAGAGAAAAGTTAATCCTATTTTAACTGTGCAGTAGTAACTAAATCACAGTTTAAAAAATGAATCTGGGAGGGAATCTCTGTATCTGAGTTAAAGAGGGCAAAGGGGAAGCAAAATTGTGATATTACCTCCTAAAGAGAGTAGAAAAATAATCCGCAGTCAAGAAGGAGGAGATCTCATTAGTTTTATCATAAATGGTATGTATGTGTTAATTTAGTCACTAGGAAGGGATTGATGAGGTAATCCCCACATTTGTAGCAGGAGCTGTAAAAGGCAGATGGCTTCTAGCTATAAGCCTTGATGTCCACACTTTGTTGTTGCAGGAAGGGGCCAAGTCCTTCAGACCTAGCTTGTGCTGGTTTCCTTAAGCTTAAACCTTAGAGGAAAGGCTTTAGGTTTCTATGAGCTTTGTATTTATAGCAGTTTATTTTATAGGAGAGTGCTTTCATTCCTTAAGCTTTAAGACAAAATAGTCTTTTATCTGTCATGACGGATTTACTTAGATTTCTCTCAGTGACAATCTGAGACATAATAAAGCAGATCCCCAAACCCTTGCAAATTCCCAAACTGCTAAATAGGTCTCTAGTACGAAATTTATTTTATAAAAGGCAATAAAAGCATTTGGCTTTCTTTTAGAGTCATTTTCACAAAAAGCAGTAATAAAAAAAAAGTTACTGTGTAGTCCATGACAACTAGAAATTGAGTAAATCCCACTGAAATGTGGAAGATGGGCCATTTTCTGGGTCTGCACCACATGTAAGTCCTAAATCTTGTAAGAGTCAAATTTGCATATGGTAAAATTACAAATGACTAAATATCTATGCCTTTTGTGCATGGTGAAGTTACACATGAAAATTCATAAATGCTGTTGTGATTTTTTCATAAATGAAGTAACATACAGTACATTCCTAGTACTCACAGCTAGATGGTAAGATACTAGCAAATATTACCTGGTTTTTGCATTTTCTTATATACCTTTTTATCCCTGTAATCACAATTTTAATGATTTGGGAATCCAAATGATTTTGTGGTTTCCTACAAATGAAACAGTTTCCTATCTATTCATCGGATAAGATTTATATTTTAATATCAATTTTGCATTGTTTGGCCAGTGTATGACTTAACCAACTACCACTCAAGTCCATAAAGCATGCTTAAAGAGGAAGGCATTTTGGAAGAGGCTGGAGGGAAATGAGAGGTAGAAAACAATTGTTATGTGTTGATATTTTCAAATATTCAGTAGATTGTTTCCAACAGATTAGGAAAAAAGTAAACTTCATACTATTTGAATTTCAAACCCAA
This sequence comes from Aethalodelphis obliquidens, assembly GCF_003676395.1. Lineage (NCBI taxonomy): Eukaryota > Metazoa > Chordata > Mammalia > Artiodactyla > Delphinidae > Aethalodelphis > Aethalodelphis obliquidens. The sequence goes on along the minus strand of NW_020837945.1, from coordinate 91,104,068 downwards.
TTTCATCTACAAAACAAGTAAATTTAAAACACTGAGTTGGGGGTTTAGTGAGGAAATCTCTATATTTGGTGAATTACCAATCAGTACTCAACAAGTGGACAATAGGAAGATCAGTAAGAAATTCTCTAGTTTAGGTAAAGTAAATCCTGAGAAATACTATATTTTGAAACCTTACCTCACATAAGGCATTGACATACTTTTCATATTTGCTGAACTATACTCTGTTTCATTTGCTCCAATCTCCTTTTTTTTTTTCTGATGACAATTATTTAATCCTTATGATAACTGCATTCAAAAGAGTTATTTTTTTAAATTTCAGTTAATAGAGAGCAGCATTACTCTATTACATGTGGTAGAAGTTTAAGATGGTAGATCTAAAATTTAAGTTTCATTTCCCCAAATTAACATATAATGTATTCAGCTAATAATTAGTGTCAAAAATATGTGATATGATAACCTTCAAGATGGTGGTGGAGTAAGGCATGGAGATCACCTTCCTGCCCACAAATACATCAAAAATACATCTACATGTGTAACAACTCCTTCAGAAAACCTACTGAAGGCTGGCAGAAGACCTCACAATTCCCCAAAGGCAAGAAACTTTCCATGTACCTGGGTAGGGCAAAAGAAAAAAACAGCCAAAAGAATAGAGATGGGACCTGGACCTCTGGGAAGGAGCTGTGAAGGAGGAAAAGTTTCCACACACTAGGAGGCCCCTTCACTGGCAGAGACGGGGGCTGGACGGGGGGGAAGGTTCAGAGCCACGGAGGAGAGTGCAGCAACAGTGGTGCAGAGGGCAAAGCAGAGAGATTCCCGCACAGAGGATCGGTGCTGACCAGCACTCACCAGCCTGAGACCTTGTCTGCTCACCCACCAGGACAGGTGGGGGCTGGGAGCTGAGGCTCGGGTTTCGGACATCAGACCCCAGGGAGAGGACTGAGATTGGCTGCGTGAACACAGCCTGAAGGGTGATAGTGCACCACAGCTAATGGGGAGAGAGTCTGGGAAAAAGACTGGAACTGCCTAAGAGGCAAGAGACCATTGTTTCAGGGTGCAGGAGGAGAGGAGATTCAGAGCACCACCTAAATGAGCTTCAGAGATAGGCGTGAGCCATTGTTATTAGCATGGACACCAGATACGGGCATGAAACACTAAGGCTGCTGCTGCAGCCACCAATAATTCTGTGTGAAAGCACAGATCACTCTCCACACCTCCCCTCCTGGGAGCCTGTGCAGCCTGCCACTGCCAGGGTTCTGTGATCCATGGAAAATTTCCCCGGAAGAACACACAGCATGCCTCAGGCTGTTGCAAAGTCACACAGGCTTCTGCCACCGCAGGCTCGCCCCACATTCTATACCCCTCCCTCCCACCGGCCTGAGTGAGCCAGAGCCCCCTAATCAGCCACTCCCTTAACTCCCTCCTGTCTGGGTGAAGAACACATGCCAGAGGGCTACCTGCATGCAGAGGTGGGGCCAAATCCAAAGCTGAACCCCAGGAGCTGTGCAAACAAAGAAGAGAAAGGGAAATCTCTCCCAGCAGCTTCAGGAACAGCAGACTAAATCCCCACAATCAACTTGAAGTACGCTGCATCTGTGGAATACCTGAATTGACAATGAACCATCCCAAAATTGAGGCGGTGGATTTTGGGAGCAAATGTAGACTTGGTGTTTTTGTACGCAGCTGACTAGTTTCTGATTTTTATGTTTATCTTAGCATAGTTTTTAGTGCTTGTTATCATTGGATTTATTTATTGGTTTGCTTGCTCTTTGTTTTACAATTTTTTAAATTATGTATTATATTTCTTTATTTTAATAATTTTTAGTTTGTATTTTAATAACTTTCTTGTATTTTTATTTTTTTCTTTCTTTTTTTTCTCCCTTTTATTGTGAGCCATGTGGCTAACAGCGTCTTGGTGCTCTGGCCAGGTGCCAGGCCTGAGCCTCTGAGGTGGGAGGGACAAGTTCAGGACATTGGACCACTAGAGACATCCCGGCCCCACATATTAGAAATTGGCGAGAGCTCTCCCAGAGATCTCTGTCTCAACGCTAAGACCCAGCTCCACTCAACAACCAGAAAGCTACAGTGCTGGACACCCCATGCAAAACACCTAGCAAGACAGGAACACAACCCCACCCACTAGTAGACAGGATGACTAAAATCATAACAAGCTCACAGACACCCCAAAACACAGCACTGAACGTGGTCCTGCCCACCAGAAAGACATGATCCAGCCTCATCCACCAGAACAAAGGCACCAGTCCCCTCCACCAGGAACCCTCCACAACCCACTGAACAACCTTACCCACTGGGGGCAAACACCAAAAACAATGGGAACTACAAACCTGCAGCCTGCGAAAAAGGAGACCCCACACAGTAAGTTAAGCAAAATGAGAAGACAGGGAAATATGCAGCAGATGAAGGAGCAAGGCAAACACCCACCAGACCAAACAAAGGAAGAGAAAATAGGCAGTCTACCTGAAAAAGAATTCAGAGTAATGATAGTAAAGATGATCAAAAATCTTGGAAATAGAATGGAGAAAATACAAGAAATGTTTAACAAGGACTTAGAAGAACTAAAGAGCAAACAAACAATGATGAACACCACAATAAATGAAATAGAAAATTCTCTAGAAGGAATCAATAGCAGAATACTTGAGGCAGAAGAACAGATAAGTGACCTGGAAGATTAAAAAGTGGAAATAACTACCACAGAGCAGAATAAAGAAAAAAGAATGAAAAGAATTGAGGACATTCTCCGAGACTTCACAGACAACATTAAAGGCACCAACATTCTAATTATAAGGGTCCCAGAAGACGAAGAGAAAAATGAAGGGACCAAGAAAATATTTGAAGAGATTATAGATGAAAAATTCTCTAACATGGGAAAGGAAGTAATCAAGTCAAGGATGCACAGAGAGTCCCATACAGGATAAATCCAAGGAGAAACACGCCAACATACATATTAATCAAACTATCAAAAATTAAATACAAAGAAAAAATATTAAAAGTAGCAAGGGAAAAGCAACAAATAACATACAAGGGAATCCCCATAAGGTTAACAGCTGATTGTTCAGAGAAACTCTGCAAGCCAGAAGGGACTGGCAGGACATATGTAAAGTGATGAAACGGAAAAACCTACAATGAAAATTACTCTGCCCAGCAAGGATCTCATTCAGATTCGAAGGAGAAATTAAAACCTTTACAAACAAGCAAAAGCTGAGAGTTCAACACCACCAAACCAGCTTTACAACAAATGCTAAAGGAACTTCTCTAATTAGGAAACACAAGAGAAGGAAAAGACCTACAATAACAAACCCAAAACAATTAAGAAAATGGTAATAGGAACATACATACTGATAACTATTTAAGTAACTATTTACTTAAATGTAAATGGATTAAATGCTCCCACCAAAAGACATAGACTGGCTGAATGGATACAAAAACAAGACCCATATATATGCTGTCTACAAGAGACCCACTTCAGACCTAGGGACACATACAGACAGAAAGTGAGCAGATGGAAAAAGATATTCCATGCAAATGGAAATCAAAAGAAAGCTGGAGTAGCAGTTCTCATATTAGACAGAATAGACTTTAAAATAAAGACTATTAACAGGAGACAAAGAAGGACACTACATAATGATCAAGGGATCGATCCAAGAAGAAGATATTACAATTGTAAATATTTATGCACCCAACATAGGAGCACCTCAAAACATAAGGCAAACGCTAACAGCCATAAAAGGGTAAATAGACAGAAATACAGTAATAGTAAGGGACTTCCACACTCCACTTTCACCAATGGACAGATCAATCAAAGTGAAAATAAACAAGGAAACACAAGCTTTAAGTGACACATTAAATAATATGGACTTAATTGATATTTATGTACATTCCATCCAAAAACAACAGAATACACTTTCTTTTCAAGTGATTATGGAAAATTCTCCAGGATAGATCATATCTTGTGTCACAAATCAAGCCTTGGTAAACTTAACAAACTTGAAATCATATCAAGTATCTTTTCTGAGCACAATGCTATGAGACTAGATATCAATTACAGGGAAAAAAAACTGTAAAAAATACAAACACATGGAGACCAAACAATAGGCTACTAAATAACCAATAGATCACTGAAGAAATCAAAGAGGAAATCAGAAAATACCTATAAACAAATGACAATGAAAACACGACCACCCAAAACCTATAGGCTAGCAAAAGCAGTTCTAAGAGGGAAGTGTATAGCATTACAATCCTACCTCAAGAAAAAGAACTCTCAAATAAACAACCTAACTTTACCCTGGAAGCAATTAGAGAAAGAAGAACAAAAAAACGCCCAAAGTTAGCAGAAGGAAAGAAATCATAAAGATCAGATCAGAAGTAAATGAAAAAGAAATGAAGGAAACAATAGCAAAGATCAGCAAAACTAAAAGCTGGTTCTTTGAGAAGATAAACAAAATTGATAAACCATTAGCCAGACTCATCAAGAAAAGGAGAAAATTCAAATCAACAGAATTAGTAATAAAAAAGGAGAAGTAACAACTGATACTGCAGTAATGCAAAGGATCATGAGGTTACTACAAGCAATTCTATGCCAATAAAATGGACAACCTGGAAGAAATGGACAAATTCTCAAAAAAGCACAACCTTCCAAGACTGAACCAGGGATAAATAGAAAATATAAACAGACCAATCACAAGCACTGATATTGAAAGTGTGATTAAAAATCTTTGAACAAACAGAAGCCCACGGCCAGTTGGCTTCACAGATGAATTCTATCAAACATTCAGAGAAGAGCTAACACCTATCCTTCTCAAACTCTTCCAAAATATAGCAGAGGGAAGAACACTCCCAAATGCATTCTGTGAGGCCACTATCACCATGATACCAAAACCAGGCAAACATGTCCAAAATAAAAGAAAACTGCAGGCCAATATTTCTGATGAACAAGATGCAAAAATCCTCAACAAAATACTAGCAAACAGAATCCAACAACACATTAAAAGGATCATACACCATGTTCAAGTGGGGTTTATCCCAAGAATGCAAGGATTCTTGCATTTGCAGTATATGCAAATCAATCAATGTGAAAAGACATTTTAACAAATTGAAGGAGAAAAACTATATGATCATCCCAATAGATGCAGAAAAACCTTTTGACAAAATTCAACACCATTTATGATAAAAAAAAACTCTCCAGAAAGTAGGCATAGAGGGAACGTACCTCAACATAATAGAGACAAACCCACAGCCAACATTTTGTCATACATATGACAAACCCACAGCCAACACCATTCTCAGTGGTGAAAAACTGAAACCATTTACACTAAGATCAGAAATAAGACAAGGTTGCCCACTCTCAGCACTATTATTCAACATAGTTTTGGAAGTTTTAGCCACAACAATCAGATAAGGAATAGAAATAAAAGGAATCCAAATTGGAAAAGAAGAATTCAAGCTGTCACTCTTTGCAGATGACATGATACTATACATAAAGAATCCTAAAGATGCCACCAGAAAACTACTAGAGCTAATGAATGAATTTGGTAAACTAGCAGGATAAAAATTAATGCACAGAAATCTCTTGTATTCCTATACAGTAATGATGAAAAATCTGAAAGAGAAACTAAGGAAATACCCCCATTTACCATGGCAACAAAAAGAATAAAATACCTAGGAATAAACCTACCCAAGGAGACAAAACACCTGTATGCAGAAAACTATAAGACGCTGATGAAAGAAATTAAAGATGATACAAACAGTTGGAGAGATATACCCTGTTCTTGGATTGGAAGAATCAACATTGTGAAAACGACTATATTACCCAAAGCAATCTACAGATTCAATGCAATCCCTATCAAACTACCAATGGCATTTTTCACAGGAGTAGAACAAAATTTTTCACAAATTGTATAGAAACACAAAAGACCCGGAATAGCCAAAGCAATCTTGAGAAAGAAAACCAGAGCTGGAGGAATCAGGCTCCCTGATTTCAGACTATACAAAGCTACAATAATCAAGATAGTATGGTACTGGCACAAAAACAGAAACATAGATCAATAGAACAGGATAGAAAATCCAGAGATAAACCCATGCACATATGGTCACCTTATCTTTGACAAAGCAGGCAAGTGTATACAATGGAGAAAAGACAGTCTCTTCAATAAGTGGTGCTGGGAAACTGGATGGCTACATGTAAAAGCATGAAATTAGAACACTCCCTAACACCATACACAAAAATAAACTCCAAATGGATTAAAGACCTAAATGTAAGGCCAGGGAATATAAAACTCTTAGAGGAAAACATAGGCAGAACACTATGACATAAATCACAGCAAGATCCTTTTTGACCCACCTCCTAGAGAAATGGAAATAAAAACAAAAATAAACAAATGAGACCTAATGAAATTTAAACACTGTCACACTGCAAAGGAAACCATAAACAAGATGAAAAGACAACCCTCAGAATGAGAGAAAATATTTGCAACTGAAGCAACAAAGGATTAACCTCCAAAATATACAAGCAGCCCCTGCAGCATCAAAAAAACAAACAACCCTATACAAAAATTGGCAGAAGACCTATACAGACATTTCTCCAAAGAATATATGCAGATTTCCAACAAACACATGAAAGAATGCTCAACATCACTAATCATTAGAGAAATGCAAATCAAAACCACAATGAGGTATCATCTCACACCAGTTAGAATGGCCATTATCAAAAAATCTACAAACAAACGCTGGAGAGGGTGTGGAGAAAAGGGAACCCTCTTGCACTCTTGGTAGGAATGTAAATTGATACAGCCACTATGGAGAGCATTATGGAGGTTCCTTACAAAACTAACAATAGAAGTACCATATGACCCAGTAATCTCACACTAAGCATATATCCTGAGAAAACTATAATTCAGAAAAAGTCATGTACCACAATGTTCGTTGCAGCAGTATTTACAATAGCCAGGGTATGGAAGTAACCTAAGTGTCCATCGACTGATGAATGATTAATGAAGATGTGGCACATGTATACAATGGAATATTACTCAGCCATAAAAAGAAATGAAATTTAGTTATTTGTAGTGATGTGCATGGACGTAGAATCTGTCATGCAGAGTGAAGTAAGTCAGAAAGAGAAAAACAAATACTGTAGCTAACATAAATATATGGAATCTAAAAAAAAAATTGGTTCTGAAGAACCTAGGGTCAGGACAGGAATAAAGACACAGACGTAGAGGATGGTCTTGAGGACATCGGGAGGGGGAAGGTTATTCTGGGACGAAGTGAGAGAGTTGCCTTGACATATATACACTATCAAATGTAAAATAGTTAGCTAATGGGAAGCAGCTGCATAGCACAGGGAGATCAGCTTGGTGCTTTGTGACCACCTAGAGGGGTGGGATAGGGATAGTGTGAGGGAGATGCAAGAGGTAGGAGATATGGGGATATATATATATATATATACATATAGATGATTCACTTTGTTATACAGCAGAAACTAACACAACATTGTAAAGCCATTATATTCCTATAAAGATGTTAAAAAATGTGATATCCAGTACAATAGTCCAACAATGTGCCTGAAAAAGGAACTCAATATTTTTTGAATATAAGATATTCATGGTGTGTGTGTGTGATGTATGTATGTGCACACTGGTACAGCCTTATGTGTCATGCTGGGAAAGTAGGAAAGAAGAGAAAGACTCCTTCCTTATTGAAACTTTTGATGCATTATAATTTATATTTTTATAATTATAAATTATAATATATAAAAATATATATAATATAAATTATAATATAAAAATAATTATAATTTTCCCTGGTATTGATGAACCTAGCAGATCTATTTACATGGTATTCTGTGAATATTTCAGATAAAAAAAAACCATTTAATTCAGTGTCATTGCATGATTTGGGGGGTATAGTTTTGTATGTGGAGGCAAAGTTGCTTCTTTTTTAAGACAATTTTGGAAGACATTTTATGAACCAAAAGAAGTGAACACTATTTTGATACTTAGAAAGGGTATGCTTGTTCACTGGCTGATTGAATGAGGCACTTCCTACCCTGTTTTCAGAAGTAATTACAAAAGACCAGTGCTCCGTACTTTGTATTTGTACAAGTCCAGAGCTGCTACACTGCTCACAGAAAACATGGTCAGGACTAGAACACAAAATCAGGAAACAATGGTTTAATGTATTTAAAAGCCAAATCTGCTATTATTTTTTTTTAATCAGAATGTTTTCCATTTTCCACTGACTGACTTTAGTTATTTTTCTAAATGTCTTAGACCAAATATTACCATATCTACGAAAGGTAATTTTTGTTGAAATACAACTTCAATCATAAGTTATAATGGAAAAACTTTAGACTGAGTGTTATTCTTCCATTTAGCGTCAGACTTTAAGAAAGTGCATTTAGAGTGAGAATAACTAATCCTGAATACTTCTGATCTTATACCTAAAATTAAAGTATTTTTCATGGCTTAAAACCAAATTAAGGTATGTCTACAAATCTTCAGTCTGTTGTGAATGATTCCCATAACTAAGAAGTCATGCCTGTATTTTACCTTCATGATAATATAATTACTCTTATTGACTGACAGTCTGAATATTGGGAAATCATAACTAGTGACATCATTCATTAGAGGCCTTGGTTTTTGCATTATCTTATTGTAGTATGTTAAGCATAAATCATCCCCATGCATTCATGCAAGTTTGGTAGTATAAGAAAAGGTGCTAAGCATTTTGTTTGTCTTAAATATTATAATATAAACTAAGAAAAGCAAGAAATCAAGAAAGAAGTCAGACAGAAAGGGAGGCAGGAAAGAAGGATAGAAGGAAAGAAAGAAAACAGCACTTGATTCCCCCCTAGTTCGTGCTCTAAAATTACATTTCAGAAATCTTTTTATGCATTATATATTACTCTAAAATCCAAAAGAGTAAGTTTCAGACATATTTTAATTTTTGAGGAATTATTTGGACACACCAGCATAAATATCTCTATGATAATAACATCTGGCTTTGTGATAATTCTGAGCTATCCTTTCACATTTTAACTTTTCCTTCTCTCCCTCTGTCTGGTTGACGCTTTTCATTTTTTCCTGCTGTAGATGGGTTTCTCAGTCTTTCCAATGTATTGTATTTGTTCCGTATTCAACAGGTGATTTATTTTCAGTAATGAAGTACAGCATGGCAGGATGCAAAGATGGTAGAGACAGGCTCAAGTTCAAGCTTGATGTTTATGTGACCTTGGGATATCATATAACCCCTCTGAAGTTTTAAAGTTTTTTTTTTTAATCTCAAAATGGCGATAAAGGTAATCCCAACTCACAAGCTTGTGTGAGCATTAAATCTTAAAATGCATGCATAATTCCTAATAAATATTAGTTACTGTTAGTAAGCCCTTAAAATCTGAATAAGATTCTAAAGAGAAACGATATGAGTTTAATAATGGGGAATGACAGCTCTCTCAAAATTCCAAAACTGAACTGCATATAATAATATCAATACTAGATAAATCTAGTCTCTCAAGATTGCACTTTTGCATTATTTAACAGTAAGGATTATGCTGATGCTATGTAGCATACTTTGAATCTTAAACAAAAAAACTAAAGCTGCCTCTAATGATTTTTGTGGAATAAGGCAGGTATAAGTAAGTGGAGAAATGAATGTTAAAAATAAATATAACTTGATTATTAAGGATGAATATGAACAATGACCTAAAAGGATAGTAGATGATTTTAATTTTTACATTCTTCAGTATTCATGCATAGACTTTTTTGTGAGGTGATAGAATTATGTAATTTTAAGAAAATAATATTGTCTTAGGAATTAAAACTATATTACATTTATAGTAGTTGTATAAATAATACAAATTTTAAACTATTTTGAAAGTTGAGGTATCATGTGTGTTTCCAAGAACATCATGAAATTGCCTACATCATAAGGCTGTTGTAAAAAATAATTTAACTAATACATGTAAGTATGCAACACAATGCCAAGAACATACTAAGCACTCATTAAAAGAAAACTAATATTTTATTTAATCACATTAAAAATTTTATTAAATACTACATTTTCTGCTTGAATTCCATTTTTCTTAATGGTCACCATCCTATGTGATCAAAAATCGAAGACCTTATCATTTGCTAAATAGTGTAATCCCAGCCTTGTTTGTTTAAGTAAAGGATCTGTACTTCAGTAAAGGGTTTAGATTATCGCAGGAATGATTATGATGTTGAAACTTTAGTTCAAGATTTTCTTACAATTTGAATTTAGAATATCCTAAAACTGACGTGGAGATTTTGCATAGTTCCTTTCACTTGCTCGCTGATATTTCATAGAGGTCATGGGTGTTAACAATTTTTTAAATTAAAAAATAGATAAACCCTTGGCTCTACATTAACAGAGTTTTAAAAGAACCCACTTGATGTCTAATTATTAATCACTATACGGCACTAAGTTCTTTTTTGCTATTTTTTCTCATCCATTTTCTTATGATAAAAGTAGATTAATTATTACTTTGCTCTGGAACACATTGGTAACGAGTCCTGGGCAGCAACTTGGATTTTATTAATTTATTGTTGTTATAAGATATGTGAAGACAGAGTTAAATTACTTCTGGAAGGAAACATCATTGAAAAAAATTAATATTGGGGGAAAAAATACCTCTTCTTAAAATTTATGTAATTAAAGTTACAGCTACAAAATGTATCTATTTTTGAATTCAATAGACTTCTTATTTTTATAATAACCTTTAGTAAGCTATAAGACCTGATGTAGCTACACAAGCTTAAAATATTTTCACCTGAACTTTGAAAACAATATACACTCAAAATATTATTTTAATAAGTAATTAATAACAGATGTTTATTATTATCACAAATATTCAATAAATTGCTTTTTAACTGAAAATATGTTTTTACTGTGTTTATGCAAAAGTTATTGGGAAGGTTTTATAGCTCCATATATATTATAGTTAAGAATAAAGCTTTTGTGGTTTTAATAATGTACTGGTGGGAAAAAAAGCCTTTCTATTACAGATTTTTTAAAAAGTTACTTTTCTTGACTAGATTTGCATTTCCAAATTTTATGAAATCTTTACATCAGTTTTGTATATTTTCTCTTGTATTGCATTTTAGATTACACCTTGTAATCTCATTTAGCATAATAAATTCCTTGTTTTCTTAACTTAATAATTAATAAATTATTTGAATAGTATAATCATGTAATATCTAAATTTTAAAACTGACAACACCAAGAATTTCAGCCATCATTAGAATAATTCCATTCTTTAAATCAATTTTGTACTGGAAAATTTAGAAAAATTAAAGTGTCTATAATCCCAGAAATACATGTAGAATAATAGCAGACTTAAATTTGGACTAATATGCACAATCAAAGAAGAACTATAAGTAGATCCTTTAAAGAAAATTATGTTTGCTCTTCAGTTTATGATTATAATTTTGTTTTAATCTGAATCTATTAGGTTGTTAAAATTACTATGCTTACCTATCAATAAAGAACATGCTTATTTTTCATAAGTGCATAAGTTACCCATATCAAACTTCTTTCATAATTCTCACACAAAGACAATTCCCAAACAGTTTTAGTTTAAATTTCATCGTGTATGAAATGAGTGAATGAAATGCAGGAGGAACACTTACAGTTTTAACATGCCATCCTTATTTGACACTGGTCTAATACCCAAATTAATAGCTGTTCTAATACGGTTTCTTTGCTTTTAAATAATAGCATGTCTGTAATTAAATAATAGTACAACTTGGTGATGGTATTATGGACATCTGTGATATCTAATTTATATCTATATAAATATAATTTGTTATAATCCAGTTTAATTTTCGTTTTGTTAAGAAAAGAACAATTTTTGGCTTCCTGGTGGCACAGTGGTTGAGAGTCCAACTGCCGATGAGGGGACACGGGTTTGTGCCCCAGTCCGGGGGGATCCCACATGCCGCGGAGCGGCTGGGCCCGTGAGCCATGGCCGCTGAGCCTGCGCTCCACAACGGGAGAGGCCACAACAGTGAGAGGCCTGTGTACCGCAAAAAAAAAAAAAAAAAAGAAGAAGAAAAGAAAAGAACAGTTTTAACACTTTGACTTATATTTTAGATGATACCAAACTCTGTTCTCAGTTTTATAAACTTTACAAGCTCAAGGATTCTTTAACTTCAGAGTAGAATTAGTTTAAAAAAATTGTACTCTTCAGATTAAAATGGAATTGTCTTTTCTCCAAAGTTACCATTACATTACAGATGGGCAAGCATTGTTCTACCCATTTCAAATCCTTCCTTATTGAGAAGTTTTATGCGACTTCCTTTCCAGGTTATCTAAACCTTTCACACGTGTGTGATGTGCCTGGATTAAATTTTTTTTTCTTTAGAATTGTAAACACAAGCAAATTAGCACACATTGGATTCCTGTGGTATTATGTGTGCTAACATATTCTGTATGTTTTAATATTTGTAGTTATTGATGTCAACATGTTTTCATGTACACAGCCTATTTCAAAGTAAACCAAAGATATAAGTAACTGCAGGATATGATTCTGATTGGGTCAGAAGATTTATTGGTGAGATCATTAATGAAATAATTTAATTTCTCAAATTTTCAAAGTTGTCTGCAGTATTCTTGGCTTCTTTATTGTCTGTCACTCTTAGGCAACAAAGCTAAATGGCAGAAAGTGTTTAATGCTCAATCAGAAACAAAGAGGTCTGGAGAAAATATCAGAGTAACCTGTGTGGGAAACAATGAAGTGAAACATGGCTACAAATGGTGTACTATAGGTGATGATTGCAAAACATGTACAAAATTATTTTTCTTGGGTTTTTAAAAAATTCTGAGTATGTTGCTACATATGTAGATTTATTTTCTTTTATTTGGCTTGGCTTCATTATTGTGTGTTTTAATTGATTATAAAACAGGTAGGTGAAATATATTTTAAAAATAAGGTAGATCAGGCAGCCAGTAAGCCAGGAAAGGCTTGTGTTTTATAATTAATTTGAGGTTGTTTAAAATTCTGATGAAATAGAAAGTTACCTTTTGCCCTGAGGCTGGGAAATACATACATGCAGATGGCAGTAAATAGGCAGGGTATGTGACCACGTTCATGTGATTTGGGAGGTTTTGGGGAGTCCTCTCTGGATGAAATTATATCAATTAAATGCTGGAAATTAGAAGTTACTTCTTCATACATTTAACGGGAAATTTCTCAAGATGTCACTATACATAAGATAATTAGAAAGATTTTATTAAAAGGTAATTGATATCAGGATAATGCCAATTCAGTATCCTTAGCATAGGGACAAAGTAGGTATACTTTATCTGGATGATGGGGCTTGGAGTAGAAGAGGTGACTAAAGACAGATTTGAATTTGTCACAGTTCTGACCTGGGTGGCCTTTGTTGGATACATTTGCATCAATTGTTTATTTGTACTTGTAGTAAATTTTCTATCTCACATCCCCTGGCTAAAGTATAGAATCTGACCAGTTACATGAGCTTGGAATCCCAGCTCTACCACTTAAATTGCTATGAGTCAGTCTTCAAACCTTTTAACCTCTATAAGACTTAATTTTCTTTCTTATAAAACCAGTACAATAATGGTCACGTAGCTTTTAGTAAATGCTTGATAAATGTTCATTATTATTGTTGTGTTGTAACCAGATAAAGGAACAGTTCTTATTGTCACTGAGGATTTTTTAAAAACATAGTTACCCAAATAATATCTGTGTGACAATGTAATTTTCTTTCAGATACATTATCTCATGTAAACACCCATAGTCCTCACAAAATCATGGTGAAGTAGGCATGGTCACAGCTCTGTAGTGAGTGACTTAGTCTCTGAGTGTCTTCCTCAATGTCATACCTGGATTACACAGGAGGGATAGGGCTGTTATTCCAAACCCAGTGTACTTTCTGCACCCCACAGCTCATTAACGTATCTGTGTTTATGAAAGAACCTTTAAGATACCTTTTCCAGACCTTAGTGCCGCTATGGCTTCAGTCATGGTTCTTCACAACTAAACAAAGAGTTTTCAGATTACTTTCAGATGATTCAGAGTGAGAAAGATACACATGAAAAATAAAGCAAATGTGAGGAAAAAAATAACATCTGGAGAAGTCAGGTGATTAGTATGTGAATGTTAATCCTACTGTATTTTTCATTTCAATTGAAGTCTTCAAAATAAAAATTTGGGAGAGGGGTGTGGTGAGAGTGGACTAAATCAGGATTCTCAACAGGTGCCTGTAAATTCTTCTGTTTTAACGTTAATTTAGCTTATTCCCCGCTCCGTGGGAACTGATTGAGTGGGTACAAGACGTGCTTTCCATTTGGACACGATTTCTCATTTATGTCAGGAGTCTTTCTGTTGGCTTCTGCTCTTAGTCAATCAGGTGTATTAATCAGAAAATTCAGATTTACCAGTTTAGATGTCCAAAATCTGACTTGATTTAATAGGTAAAAAATGTCACTTGATATTCTCCTTGAAATATGGTAAAAATCAACTGATCGGTTGTATATGGTCATTAAGGTTAAATCCCTCTTCATCCACATTGACTGAATTTTGATATTTTTATCAGATTACTGACAGCCAGGAAGACACAGCCTTAGGCACCTAAAGAAAAGAAAGCTGAATGTGAATTGGTGTTGAATTTGCTCCCAACAAGAGTGCCTGGTGAAATCATGGGGCCCTTGTATATCTGAGCTCGTTTATTATTAGAGAAGAGTTCTCATTAACTTGTTCAGGAAAGTGTTGCCATTAAATCTTATCTTGAATGAGAGGAATTTGTAACTTGAAAATGTTTATGAATATTTCATAAGAATCGTCTTAGGGTGCATGCTTGTATGTGATAGCCTGGCAAAGGTTGACAGATATGTGGAATACTGTAATGCCTTGATGGATGTATATGGAATGTTTAATGGGAAAGTGAGAAGTACCTGCTGGGCTGCTGTGAACATCTTCCAGTATTGTAGTGATTTTTGTTGGCTGTTAACAAAACCCTCAAGGAAAGAAATAGTTTCTAATTATAAGTTGAAAATGACAGGCTTATTTTATTGCACTAACTAGGCCTATAAGTTTGGAGTGAGGATTAGTGATTTATTCTTTGTTTCTTTTTATTAAAATGCATTTTAAAAATACATGTCTGAGCAAAGTAGATCTTAGTGAGTAGGCTCCCTTTTTTTTTTTTTTTTTTTGCAGATAGGGGTCCTGTATAATTGTATTCTTTTACTGCTTTGATGTCTCAGAATCCCAGAGAAATTTTAGTTATAGAAAAATATGAATAATTTGACCCTAGAGCAGCTGAAAAAGACCAGGAAATATCAGGAGAGCATCATTAAAAATAAACAAAAACTTACTGGGTTCATTTTAGCAAGAAAATAATATGCAAAAGTGGAAAAAAAATCTGCCACAAGCATTGTTAATTAGTAGAATCTCAGGGTAGGTTTGATTTGCTCTATTTTAAAACAGGTAGAAGAATTTGAGAAACTGACTCAGAAATGATTGATGGATCAGGAAAGTGCGGTGAATTATTTAATTGGAAGTTATTTAATCTAAAGACAAGCCTGAGGGGAAAGTTAAGAACAGTTTTTAAGCACACGAAGGAGTTTTCATGTGTTATAAACAGGAGCTGTTCCAATCTTTGCAGAGCTTAAAGTTATAAAGTATGGGCTTCAATTATAGCAAAATATTTTAGGTTACGCATAAGTAATTTTATAAAACAAGGCTAATTAAATACTAGAAACACCTTCCAAAGATGGTTGTATCAGTCTGCTTCTAGAACTTTAGAATACCTAATGTTTTATTTGTTTCCTGACTTTTATATATATATGTTAATATATTTACTGGTTATATATATATCTATAAATCTTTGGTAATTCACTGCAAGTTATGGAGTTATATGTTGGTTTAGTATATGTTGTACACTAGCTATCTTTCTCTTTATACCACCTTAGCCCTCATAAGAAAACTTTCAAACAAAAAGTAAGAAGGCCCGTAATGTTACCACACACTAGTAATGATTTTGTGATCTAAGGTAGGCTGAGGAATTGGTCCTTTCTGAAAGAAGAGGTTAAGGCATTTATAAACTCATTACTTCATTCTAGTAAAAGATGTTGGACCTTTTTATTCAACTTATGGCAAATTCTGTACTTTTCTTTAAAAAAAATTCTGCTCCAGGAATGCATTATTTTAGCATGAATATTTTTAGAAAATCAGACCATTTTTGTGTATATTGTTAAGAAAATTAGTTTATTATATTTTCAGTCAAATTATGTGAATTATTCATCTTTAGTGTAAAAAGAGGACTGTGTAGGTGGGTGACTTATTTTCACTTGTGAAGATGACTAGTGTCTATGCGACTCTGGCAGACACAATCCCTGTTCTGACTGTGCTGGTATTATGGAAAAATTGCCACCACTCCCCCCTGCTATAACCTTAGCAAGATCTGCAGACACCATTTCAATGAGGCCTAGACTTGATATTTTTCTGCTTAATGTGTAACTTAACCAGAGTAAAAATCGATCATATTTCATTTTATGATAACGATCAGTTATTTTGATAATTTCATGATTCTGACTGAAAGGGAGCTGGATTAACGATGTATTCCTGTGCAGATTCCCAGAATAGACATTGAAAAGAAGAGCATTTAATCCCAGTCACCATGGCCCTGTCCTTCTCATGTTTACCTCATAGGAGATGGAAGGCTAAATTATTTGAAATGTGCTAGGTTATCATTCCACTCTCAAGGAGTCTTTGTGACAGAGCTAAGATTAATTACCATATTGGATCTGATTACCATAGAGCCTGATTTCTGTTAATAGCCATGTTTATCATCTTAATGTCAAATTTGCTTCTAGCAATTTACTTGATCACGTAAATGTATGATGCATTGAACCTGCTGCATTTGACATCAGATAAATATTGAGGGTTGAGAAGTTTACTTCTGCTATCATATGTCATCCTTGGTACTGCCCTCTCTATCCCACAAAATCATTTAAAGTATTATTTTTTATAATGTAGAAGATGTACCTGGGAAGAATTGAACATCATATAATATGCATCCCATTTCTCATATCTATAATTCCAGGTCCATAGAAACCTAATTTTATAAATTATTTAATCAGTTCTCTTGGCTTATTTATCTGATTTAAAATAAGGCATGGATATTTTGCTTTTAAGTATATCCTCTTCTAATGGGGGAAATACTAAGATTAAAATGTGAGAAAAGTAAACATAATAATGACAATATAGCAAAAACATATAACGATAATAACATGAAGATTATGGATCAGGATAAGAAAAGAAACAATATTTGACTTATAGTTCATCTATAGAGTATCCATTTTTCATAGGTTTACCTCTAAACATTTAGCCCATTTAAAATCATGGTTTATGTAATTTAATATTAGATTCCCATAATGATTTTAATGTATTTTTAATTACAAAACATTAGGTATCACATTGTTCGTGTAGTTCATGAACAAATATGTGTATGAATACTTCTTTCTGATTGCAACATAAGTGATAGAATGCTGCAGTTATTTGTGTGTTTGTTCCTATCTTATAATTTATCTCCACACATATGTCTATAGACATGAAAAATTCACTAAAGTTTAATTTGGTAGCATATTTGCAAATAACCAAGGTAATTTATTTTTCTATAAGTATTTCATTTGAAAGTAGTCTATTATAATGCATGTTTCTTACTCCAAATCAATGCCAAGGATTTTCAATTGCTACACTAGGTTACCTTCCATATTAGAACCTTGAATTTTTCATTCATTTAGGAAAGATGACCACTCAAGATTCTGTATATTAAATTCTTAATTTTAAGATGATAAACAAAGAGGTTAAGAAACTTCCATGGATCAAACAATTGTTGCACAGATCAAAAGGAGACCATTTTTTCTCCTTTCTAACCCTGTGTGAGAGTATTTCATAATGAATTCTCTGGCAGTGGGGGGAATGGGTAACGAATTGATATTTCTATTACAATTTGTTTTGGATATATATGTGATGAATATGAAGGTGGCTTTTTTTATTTCCCCTTTATACATATCTGTTTACTCAAAGTATTTTAAAATAAGCATGTTATCACTATTTTATTTTTTTCCAACAAATTAAAATATCTCTTAAATAGGGTTTTCTTTGACTTATTAGGATATTTTAGATAAGCTGGCTATAGATTAAAACAGTTTTGTTAAGTATAAATAGAAATGTTTCCCAAAATACTCAAAATAGCATAGTATTACAATAAAGTAAAATAAATAAATGTCACATGCACAGTATTTTGAATTTTACACTTTCAGTGCTATTCTACTTAGAGATTACAATGTCAAATTTTAGATTATTAGTGAGCTCTGTGAACTTTGTTTTAAATTGGCACAGTTACCTTCTCCCATTTAAAAGAGCAACCATAAAATTAACTAATGAGGGAGGGGAACTTAGTGCCTAATGGCATGGGCTCTGGAAGCAAACATTTTGGGATTTAAATCCTGGCTCAACCTTTTACATCAAGAGAATCACTTCACCTACAAGTTCATCTTCATCTTAAAATTAATAAAATACTTACCACAAAGTATTCACTAAGTGAACTGAAGGTGAACTAACTTCAAGATGATACAAGCCCATTTTCTCAATTGAGGATAGGCAATTTCGGCCCATAACTATCACATATTTAGAATTATATTTTGATACTATCAGACATAATTATTCTTTCCATACTCTTGAAGATGATTCACAAAAAGGCATTATTTGTTTAATTGAGAAGAACTTGTCAGAGTGATAAATACTAAGAAATAAACCCCCATGAAATTCTAAGAGCTATAACATGAAACGCCTGCTGTTTCTGACCCACTATTTTCCTTTATTAGCCAGACAGCTCCTCAATGCTCATGCCATTTTTACTGGCTAAAGATTACCTCCACCTTTTGAAATGTGGCAGTAAAGATACGTTAGAATTGTAGAAGTTTTCCTGGTGTTAGCAACCAGAGTACAATGGTGGTAGAAAAACAGAGGTGAACATCAAAGGCCACATTACAGTTTCGTTATGTGTAAACAGATATTTACTGATTGAAGATGTATAAAGAGAAAACTCAGGTAGTTTCTGAGAATGTCATTCCAAATAGCTGGATAAAGAATATATATTCATCTAAAAGAAGTAGTTTACTTTCATAATGTTTTCAGGAAGATCTTAAGATTTTCAAAAATTAAATATGGAAGATTTTTTCTTGTATATTTCCAGGAAACTAAAATCTCACATGTCCTTTCCATTCATAAACAAGTGTGGAGTTTGTTTACCAGGGCTACTGCATACAGTTGTGCCAGTCATGCAGTTTACATCTTGTAGGGTAACATTTACAACAGAGATATGAGGCATTTGTATATTTTTTATAACCATTTTCTGTCTGACAGCAGTAAAGTGTCTCCTAACAAAATCAGTGTGACAAATTTTAGCCAGATGGAAGTCAAGTATCTTGAGGACACCTGTCTTATACGTAACTCTACCTATGTGGTATCTTTATGCATATTAGTAAGAGCTCAAAATTTAAATGATATAAAATTATGATATATTCTAACCCAAAGATCAAATAGGGTCACAGATGAAAATTCTAAGTATGTGCCTAGGCTTTCAACAAAGTGTATTAGTGCTCTTTTAGCTATTATTATTAAAAATAATAATTGTAAAAAACATATTAAGACTATAATAATAATTATAAGAAAATTCTGAAGACCATTTCCTTTTTTTTTTAGAATTCAGACACAACTCTGATATCCACCACAAGATAGTATGACACTTACATGATGTAAACCATTCTAGTTCTATTTTTCTCTATAGTCATAAAATAATGAGTTTCAATAAATATGCATCCAGAGCACACCAGCCCACCACCACCACCATCACCCACACTCTGATCCTCGGAGCTTCCCAAGAACAGTAAGTAGGCTGTCTGACACAAGGTTAATTGTTTTCATTGTTCTAATCCAGTGGTTTTCAAAGTGTGGTCCCCAGACCAGCAGTTTCAGCATGACCCAGGAACTTGTTAGAAATGCAGATGCAGAGATTGGTTCAAGATGGCAGAGTGAAAGGACATGCACTCACTCCGTCTTGTGAGAGCACCGGAATCACAACTAACTGCTGAATAATCATTGACAGAAAGACACTAGAACTCACCAAAAAAGATACCCCACATCCAAAGACAAAGGAGAAGCCACAATGAGATGGTAAGAAGGGCTCAATCACAACAAAATCAAATCCCATAGCTGCTGGGTGGGTGACTCACAAACTGGAGAACACTTATACCACAGAAGTCCACCCACTGGAGTGAAGCTTCTGAGCCTCACATCAGGCTTCCCCATCTGGGGGTCTGGCAATGGGAGGAGGGATTCCTAGAGAATCAGACTTTGCAGGCTAGTGGGATTTGATTGCAGGACTCTGACAGGACTGGGGGAAACAGAGACTCCACTCTTGGAGGGCATGCACAAAGTAGTGTGCACATCAGGACCCAGACGAAGGAGCAGTGAACTTATAAGAAACTTAACAAGACCTACCTGCTAGTGTTGGAGGGTCTCCTGCAGAGGCAGGAGGTGCTGTGGCTCATCATGAGGACAAGGACACTGGCAGCAGAAGTTCTGGGAAGTGTTCCTTGGTGTGAGCCCTCCCAGAGTCCGCAAATAGCCCCACAAAAGAGCTGGGTAGGATCCAGCGTTGGGTCGCCTTAGGCCAAACAACTAACAGGAAGGGAACCCAGCCCGACCCATCAGCAGACAAGAGGATTAAAGTTTTACTGAGCTCTGCCCACCAGAGCAACACCTAGCTCTACCCACCACCAGTCCCTCCCATCAAGAAACTTGCACAAGCCTCTTAGATAGCATCATCCACCAAAGGGCAGACAGCAGAAGCAAGAAGAACTACAATCCTGCAACCTGTGGAACAAAAACCACATTCACAGAAATATAGAAAAGATGAAAAGGCAGAGGGCTACATACAAGATGGATGAGCAAGATAAAACCCCAGAAAAACAACTAAAGGAAGTGGAGATAAGCAACCTTCCAGAAAAGGAATTCATAATAATAATAGTGAACATGATCCAGGACCTCAGAAAAAGATTAGAGGCAAAGGTCTAGAAGATGAAAGAAGTATTTAACAAAGACCTAGAAGAATTAAAGAACAAACAAACAGAGATGAACAATACAATAATTGAAATGAAAAATACACTAGAAGGAATAAATAGCAGAATCACTGAGGCAGAAGAACAGACAAGTGACCTGGAAGACAGAATGGTGGAATTCACTGCTGGGAACAGAAAAAAGAAAAAACAATGAAAAGAAATGAGGATAGCCTAAGAGACCTCTGGGCCAACATTAAACACAGCAACATTCCATTCTAGGGGTCCCAGAAGGAGAAGAGAGACAGAAAGGACCCGAGAAAATATTTGAAAAGATTATAGTTGAAAATTCCCTAACAAGGGAAAGGAAATAGCCACCCAAGTCCAGGAAGCACAGAGAGTCTCAGGAAGGATAAACCCAAGAAGAAACACGTTGAGTCACATACTAATCAAATTGACAAAAATTAAAGACAAAGAAAAATTATTGAAAGAAGCAAGGGAAAAATGACAAATAACATACAAGGGAACTCCCATAAGGTTAACAGCTGATTTCTCAGCAGAAACTCTAAAAGCCAGAAGGGAGTGGCGTGATATATTTAAAGTGATGAAAGGGAAGAACCTACAACCAAGATTACTCTACCCAGCAAGGATCTCATTCAGATTCGATGGAAAAATCAAAAGCTTTACAGACAAGCAAAAGCTAAGAGAATTCAGCACCACCAAACTGGCTCTACAAGAAATTCTAAAGGAACGACTCTAAGTGGGAAACACAAGAGAAGAAAAGGACCTACAAAAACAAACCCATAATAATTAAGAAAATGGTAATAGGAACATACCTATCAATAATTACCTTAAATGTGAATGGATTAAAGGCTCCAACCAAAAGACACAGGCTTGCTGAATGCATACAAAAACAGGACCCATACATATGCTTTTTATAAGAGACCCACTTCAGACCTAGAGACACATACAGACTGAAAGTGAGGGGATGGAAAAAGATATTCCGTGCAAATGGAAATCAAAAGAAAGGTGGAGTAGCAATACTCAGATAAAATAGACTTAAAATAAAGAACTTTACAAGAGACAAGGAAGGACACTACATAATGATCCAGGGATCAATCCAAGAAGAAGACATAACAATTATAAATATATATGCACCCAACATAGGAGCACCTCAATACATAAGGCAACTGTAACAGGTATAAAAGAGGAAATCGACAGTAACACAATAATAGCGGGGGACTTTAACACCTCACTTACACTAATGGACAGATCATCCAAAATGAAAATAAATAAGGAAACAGAAGTTTTAAATGACACAATAGACCAGATAGATTTAATTGATATTTATAGGACGTTCCATCCAAAAACATCAGATTACACTTTCTTCTCAAGTGCGCATGGAACATTCTCTAGGATAGATCACATCTTGGGTCACAAATCAAGCCTCAGTAAATTTAAGAAAATTGAAATCATATCAAGCATCTTTTCTGAAAACAACGCTATGAGATTAGAAATGAATTACAAGAAAAAACAACGTAAAAATCACAAACACATGGAGGCTAAACAATACGTTACTAAATAACCAAGAGATCACTGAAGAAATCAAAGAGGAAATCAAAAAATACCTAGAGACAAATGACAATGAAAACACGATGATCCAAAGCCTATGGGATGTGGCAAAAGCAGTTTGAAGAGGAAGTTTATGGCAATACAAGCCCGCCTCAAGAAACAAGAAAAATCTCAAATAAACAATCTAACCTTACACATAAACAACTAGAGAAAGAAGAATAAACAAAACCCAAAGTTAGCAGAAGGAAAGAAATCATAAAGATCACAGCAGAAATAAATGAAATAGGAACAAAGAAAACAATAGCAAAGAAATAAAAGTAAAAGCTGGTTCTTTGAGAAGATAAACAAACTTGATAAACCGTTAGCCTGACTCAAGATAAAGAGGGTGAGGACTCCAATAAATACAATTAGAAATGAAAAAGGAGAAGTTAGAGTGGACACCACAGAAATGCAAAGCATCCTAAGAGACAACTGCAAGCAACCCTATGCCAATAAAATGGACAACCTGGAAGAAACGGACAAAGTGTTAGAAAGTTATAACCTTCCAAGACTGAACCAGGAAGAAATAGAAAATATGAACAGACCAATCACAAGTAATGAAATTGAAACTGTGATTAAAAATCTTCCAACAAACAAAAGTCCAGGACCAGATGGCTTCACAGGTGACTTCTATCAATCATTTAGAGAAGAGCTAACACCCAAATTTCTGAAACTCTTCCAAAAAACTGCAGAGGAAGGAACACTCCCAAACTCATTCTATGAGGCCACCATCACGCTGATACCAAAATCAGACAAAGAAACAACAAAAAAAGAGAATTACAGACGAATATCACTGATACATAGATGCAAAAATCCTCAACAAACTACTAGCAAAGAGAATCCAGCAACACATTAAAAGGATCATACACCATGATCAAGTGGGGTTTATTCCAGGAATGCAAGGATTCTTCAATATTTGTCAGTCAATCAATGTGATACACCATATTAATGAATTGAAGAATAAAAACCATATGATCATCTCAATAGATGCAGAAAAAACTTTTGACAAGATTTAACAGCAATTTATGATATAAACTCTCCAGAAACTGGGCATAGAGGGAACCTACCTCAACATAATAAAGGCCGTATATGACAAACGTACAGCAAACATCATTCTAAATGGTGAAAAACTGAAAGCATTCCCTCTAAGATCAGGATAAAGACAAGGATATCCTTTCTTGCCACTATTATTCAATATAGTTTTGGAAGTCCTAGCCATGGCAATCAGAGAAGAAAAAGAAACAAAAGATTACAAATTGGAAAAGAGGAAGTAAAACTCACTGTTTGCAGATGACATGATACTATACATAAAGAATCCTAAAGATGCCACCAGAAAACTACTAGAGCTAATCAATGAATTTGGTAAAGTAGCAGGATACAAAATTAATCCACAGAAATCTTTTGCATTCCTATACACTAATGATGAATAATGTGAAAGAGAAATTAAGGGAACACTCCCATTTACCACTGCAAGAAAAAGAATTAAATACCTAGGAATAGACCTACCTAGTGAGACAAAAGATCTGTATGCAGAAAACTATAAGACACTGGTGAAAGAAATTAAAGGTGATATAAACAGATGGAGAGATATACCATGTTGTTGGATTGGAAGAATCAACATTGTGAAAATGATTATACTACCCAAAGCAATCTACAGATTCAATGCAATCCCTATCAAATTCCCAAAGGCATTTTTTACAGAACTAGAACAAAAAATCTTAAAATTTGTATGGAAACACAAAAGACTGCGAATAGTCAAAGTAGTCTTGAGGGAAAAAAAAAACGGAGCTGGAGAAATCAGACTACCTGACTTCAGACTATACTACAAAGCTACAATAATCAAGACAATATTGTACTGGCACAAAAACAGAAACATAGATCAATGGAACAGGATAGAAAGCCCCAAAGACAAACCCATACACCTATGGTCAATTTATCTATGACATAGGAGGCAAGGATATACAATGGAGAAAAGACAGCCTCTTCAATAGGTGGTGCTGGGAAAACTGGACAGCTACATGTAAAAAAATGAAATTAGAACACTCCCTAACACCATACACACAAATAAACTCAAAATGGATTAGAGACTTAAATGTAAGACTGGACCCTATAAAACTCTTAGAGCAAAACATAGGAAGAACACTCTCTGACATAAATCACAGCAAGATCTTTTTTGATCCACCTCCTAGAGTAATGGAAATAAAAACAAAAACAAATGGGACCTAGTGAAACTGAAAAGCTTTTGCAAAGCAAACTACAAACAAGATGAGAAGACAACCCTCAGAATGGGAGAAAATATTTGCAAACGAGTCAGCGGACAATGGATTAGT
Source organism: Aethalodelphis obliquidens (assembly GCF_003676395.1). Taxonomy (NCBI): domain Eukaryota; kingdom Metazoa; phylum Chordata; class Mammalia; order Artiodactyla; family Delphinidae; genus Aethalodelphis; species Aethalodelphis obliquidens. The sequence continues at coordinate 91,079,007 of NW_020837945.1, read as the reverse complement.
CTCCAAAATATATAAAGAGCTCATGCAGGTCAATATTAAAAAAAAACAAACACCCCAATCAAAAATTGGGCAGAAGTCCTAAATAGACATTTCTCCAATGAAGACATACAGATGGCCAAGAAGCAAATGAAAAGCTGTTAACATGACTAATTATTAGAGAAACGCAAATGAAAACTACAGTGAGATATCATCAGAAAATCTACAAACAAAAAATGCTGGAGAGGGTGTGGAGAAAATGGAACCCTCTCGCACTGTTGCTAGGAATGTAAATTGATACAGGCACTATGGAGAACAGCATGGAGGTTCCTTAAAAAACTAAAAATAGAAGTAGCATATGACCCAGCAATCCCACTACCTGGCATATACCCAGAGAAAGCCATAATTCTGAAAACACATGCACCCCAATGTTCATTGCAGCACTATTTACAATAGACAGGTCATGGAAGCAACCTAAATGCCCATCGACAGACGAATGGCTAAAGAAGATGTGTTACATATATACAATGGAATATTACTCAGCCATAAAAAGGAACAAAATTGGGTCATTTGTAGAATCGTGGATGGATCTAGAGACTGTCATACAGAGTGAAAAAAGTCAGAAATAGAAAAACAAATATTGTAGATCAACGCCTATATGTGGAATCTAGAAAAATGGTACAGGTGAACCGGTTTGCAGTGCAGAAATAGAGACATAGATGTGGAGAATAAACGTATGCACACCAAGAGGGGAATGCGGCCGGGGGGGAGGGGGCATGTGGTGGGATGAATTGGGAGATTGGGATTGACATATATACACTAATATGTATATATTGGATAACTAATAAGCATCTACTGTATAAAAAGATAAAATAAAATTCAAAAAAATGCATCCACATGAAAAAATTGCTTTTTAATAAAAATTATACCCCACAAATATTGATATTCATTAGATACATTTATATAAGCTGAGTATACATATGGAACAGTATAATATAAGCAGTTTTATCATAAACTACTTTTTATCTGTCATTTGAACAGAATTAATTATTTCATTGTTGAGTTCAGCTAACAAGGGTCTACATTTCCCTGTGTGGTATAATTAAAAAATAATTATCTCCCTAGCAAGGCTTTTGAGAATCCCTTTGCAAATGTGTTCTTTAACCTCATAGCTTCCAGCAGCTATTGTCAAGAAAATGGTTTTGCAAGTCATGTATAACTAACCAGATGTGAAAAAAAAATTCAAGTAGAACTTTCAAAATTGGAACAGATAAAAATAGAACTCTAAAATTAAAGATATATATTTAGAGTAATGAGGAATTTCAGTTTTCATTAACATGAAATCCACTTCTTTCATCTTCCCACCTCAATAATGCAATCCTACTAATTCAGCTAATCCTTTGATTTAACAACTCATCTCATCTTCCCACCCCATCCTCAATTCTCAATTCCAGAGGCACTAAGGTATGCTAACTATTAGTGGCTGGACCTAATTCTAATCAACAGTTGTTGTATGTGTCTTTAGGGGTACTCAGAGAAAATATTTATAATTGTGCAGGATAAGACTTGCAGTATGCTCACTCAAAGACCAAGAGTATAGAACCACTGAAACCCAATATATTTTAATATATTTACCATGCATTGTACCACAAACTGAAATTTGTGTTTGATTTGATTTGATCAAATAAGATTTGAACTTTGTGTCAAAAGTACCCGTATTTTGACTATTTGATACAGATAATACATTTTATTATGAGATAATCAAGACAGAGTTCCTAATTTATTCTCTTTTCTGAAGAGAATAAAGTTATGGCAAGGCTGTGGACTTACCGATTAATAGAGGAGAAAACTAAAGGATTGGAACCAATATGTTAATCTAACAAAATGGCCGCATTTCCAGATATATATGGATCTTTATCCAGTGCTCTTCCTTTTCAGTGTATCTTTCATTCAACGGTCAAAGTGATCTTTTCCTTATGCAAACTTGATCCTATCAATCTATGCTTACAACTCTCCAGTGGGTTCTCAATGTTCGAAAGATATTCTCCACTGACAGAGAACAAAATGCTTGGTATTAATATACTTACAAATCCCTTAATAATCTGACATTTATATGACTCATCTTGTACAACTTCATTTCTTGGCTATTACCTTCTTTTAGTTTCTAAATTATACCATTTACTCTCTTATCTCAGGACATTTTTTCATTCTAGTTTCTTCTACCTGGTTTTTCCTCCTCCTATACTTTTTCCCACACAAATCTCTTTGACCTTCAACTCATATATTATTACTTCCTTAGGTAATTCTTTCCTGATCCCAAAGAATATATTGGGCCTTCTGGATACATAGTTCCCCTTTTCTTAACAAATATCACATTTATTATTTAATGCATTTGTGTGATATTATTTAGTATTTGACCTCCCTGCTAGATGATAAATTCAAAAAGGGAAAGATGTCTATTTTTCTGCACTGTTATGCCTTCAGCTTTTAACAACATGCCTTGTCCTTGACACATGCTAGGTGTTTCTCAAAAATTATGTGTTGAAGGAGTGAGTGAGTTAATGAGTGTGTCTGGTTAATATATCAGAGAAAAATCCAAGCTTGATTCTCTTTTCAGCTCTAAAACTGCTTTATATTAGCTAGTTGAGTAGGTGAGTCTAACCATCTTATATTAGAGTTCAAGGGAACAAGTGGAATTTTAGCCAGTGTATGACTAGCCAAACCCTGATTAGAATAATTTTGAAAATAGAAACTTATCCATAGTGTGCCAAATTTTTGATGGATTTGCAACCCTCTACCTCTCCTCTTTTGCTTAAGAGTGTCTTTTTGGAAAACTGCAGGTTAAGAACCCTGGTCTGATGAGGTGGTGATTTTGTAGGGTACAGGATGACATGTTTATATGACTTCATTTAAATTTAGTCCTTTCCACAACCTGTTTTTAAGGTATCATGCTCACTGTACACATGGGTAAACTGAGGCCCTCAGTAATTACTTTTCAATTATACAGTTTAGTAGGTGTCAGACTGAAGGACTGGAATATAGGACTGGAAGCTTCTATTCTTTTCCTATACAAAGTTGTAATAATTTTATCTATATATCCAGGGAAATTTATATTTATCTATGAGGTAAGAACTACCATCTTAAAAATGTAGCTTCTGTAAAGCAAAGATTCTGTTTTTGTTGTGCTGTTTTATACAGTGCTTCTATATACCAGAGGGAGTGAGTGTACATTTCCTTCCTCTTGCAAAAGTTCACACTGTGTGTCCTTCATCTCAGAAAGAGTTTAACTCTCCAACTATGAATAAATCTGCTAGTTGCCGTTAGAATTTTCTTTTGCTCATAGAAGTAGATAGATCGCCAGATACATTCCCTACAAGTAATGCACCATTGACAGTGACACATCAGATACAAAGGGAACTCTCAAACTTGGATTCATTTTATATTGAACCCTAGGGCAAGTGGATATTTAATCTAAGCTAACTGAAGAGATTTATCCTTATTGTCAATGTACTCATTGAAATTACTAAAATATTCTAGAAACAGCTCTAGGACAAGAAAGCCCATCCTACTATTTAAAAAAATTTACTGCTTATAATTCTGCCTGAAAGCTAAACCTCCTTAATGTGGATTTTAATGTCAGTTTTCATTTTAGATTCATATGTAAAGTGCTGATGCTTTTGATTGAAAAGATACATTTAATTAAAAGCATAAGTTATTTTTCTTTGAAAAATTTTCCCATTTGGGTTAAGACACATAATAAATCTGTTGCTTTATTATATTCTAGGCATAAAATCATATATCTCTTCAAAACCACATACTTTAATTCCTAGTTCAAACCATCTGGGCTTTATTTTTTATGGCAGAACATACTACATAATATTTTATTACTTCCTGAAATTTGGGGGGAAAGAATGATCTAGAATGACAATGTCATGAGGGCCAACATGATAAAAAATGGCTCTGAATTTTACAACAATCTCTAAATAAGATTCTCTACATATTAGTATATATACATATCATAAATAAGGATGTGCACCACAAGCTGCATTCAGATATCAAAACATGCTCATGGGAATTACTCACTGAATAGGTATGCACTTTCCTAGAAATTTAGAAGCATAGAACATGCAAATTTATGTAAGGAAAATGTAGGGATAGGAATTTTTTTTCTCCTTTCTTGATAGAATAAATAGACTAGACAGTTGTCTTTGCGCCTACATTTTATAAACTTTAAAATATATTTTGAGGGGATCCTGGGAATCAGCACTCAACAATCATCTATTTCTGGGCAGGCGTCTGATCTTTCTGGAATTGGAAAGATGAGGAATCTTTGTTCTTACTGTCGCGCTAGCTATCCTATCCAAGTGGTCATTCCTTTCTAGTTCTTCAATTTTATATTGATTTCTCTCTTTTTCTCCATCTAACCATTGCCTCCATTTATACTCTTGAAAATATTTTCTACTTTTTAAAAAATCTATGTAAAGAACAAAGTGAAGATCGTGTCCCCTCCCCTTTACCAGAATTCATAAAACCCTTAAAGATTTTGTGAAGAAATTCATATACTCAGAAAAAAAAGGGCTTAATGTTGTTAGTTTTTGATTGGCCTCCTAACTCTTCTGCATTATATATTTATAGCTGTACAGATCTTCCTCAACTTAGGATGTGGTTCTGTCCTGATAAAACCCCTCATAGAGTCAAAAATATTGTAAGTTGAAAATGAATTTAATACACTATCATAGTTTAGCCTAGCCTACCTTAAACATGCCAAGAACACTTACATTAGCCTACAGATGGGCAAAATCTTCTAACACAAATCTTATTTTATACTAAAGTGTTGAATATCTATGTAATTTGTTAAATACTGTACTGAAGGTGAAAAACAGAGTGGGTTCTGTGGGCACAGAATGTTTGTAAGGTATCAGTTGTTTATTCTTTTTTTAAAAAATTTTATTGGAGTATAATTGACTTACAATGTTGTGTTTCAGGTGTACAGCAAAGTGAATCTGTTATATATATACATATATCCACTCTTTTTTAGATTCTTTTTCCAAACACGCCATTACAGAGTATTGAGTAGAGTTCCCTGTGCTATACAGTAGGTCCTTATTAGTTATGTATTTTATATATAGTAGTGTATTTATAGCAATCCCAATCTTCCAATTTATCCCCCCCCATCCCCTGCTTATCCCCTGGTAACCATAAGTTTGTTATCTGCATATGTAACTTTACTTCTGTTTTGTAGATAAGTTCATTTGTACTCTTTTTTTAGATTCCACATATAAGCAATATCATATGATATTTGTCTTTCTCCATCTGGCTTACTGCACTCAGTATGAGAATCTCTAGGTCCATCCATGTTGCTGCAAGTGACATTATTTCATTCTTTTTTATGGCTAATATTCCATTGTATATATGTACCATATCTTCTTTATCCATTCCTCTTTTGATGAACATTTAGGTTGCTACCATGTTCTGGCTATTATAAATAGTGCTGCAGTGAACATTGGGGTGCATGTATCTTTTCAAATAATGATTTTCTATAGATATATGCCCAGGAGTGGGATTACTGGATCATATGGTAGCTCTAGTTTTAGTTTTTTAAGGAACCTTCATACTGTTCTCCATAGTGGCTATACCAGTTTGCATTCCCACCAACAGTGTAGGAGGGCTCCCTTTTCTCCACACCCTCTACAGCATTTGTTATTTGTAGACTTTTTAATAATGGCCATTCTGACTGGTGTGAGGTGGTACCTCACTGTAGTTTTGATTTGCATTTCTCTGATAATTAGTGAAGTGGAACATCTTTTCATGTGCTTTTTAGCCATCTATATATCTTCCTTGGAGAAATGTCTACTTAGATCTTATGCCCAGTTTTTGATTGGGTTATTTTCTTTTTTGATATTGAGCTGCATGAGCTGTTTGTATATTTTGGAGATTAATCCCTTGTCGTTGCTCCATTTGCAAATATTTTCTCCCATTCCGAGGGTTATCTTTTTGTTCTGTTTATGGTTTCATTTTCTGTGCAAAAGCTTTTAAGTTTAATTAGGTCCCATTTGTTTGTTTGTTTGTTTTTTACATCTTTATTGAGTATAATTACTTTACAATGGTGTGTTAGTTTCTGCTTTATAACAAAGTGAATCAGTTATACATATACATATGTTCCCATATATTTTCCCTCTTGCGTCTCCCTCCCTCCCACCCACCCTATCAGACCCCTCCAGGTGGTCACAAAGCACCGAGCTGATCTCCCTGTGCTATGCGGCTGCTTCCCACTAGCTATCTACCTAACGTTTGGTAGTGTATAAATGTCCATGCCTCTCTCTCGCTTTGTCACAGCTTACCCTTCCCCCTCCCCATATCCTCAAGTCCATTCTGTAGTAGGTCTGTGTCTTTATTCCTGTCTTACCCCTAGGTTCTTCATGACATTTTTTTTTTAAATTCCATATATATGTGTTAGCATATGCTATTTGTCTTTCTCTTTCTGACTTACTTCACTCTGTATGACAGACTCTAGGTCTATCCACCTCATTAAAAATAGCTCAATTTCGTTTCTTTTTATGGCTGAGTAATATTCCATTGTATATATGTGCCATATCTTCTTTATCCATTCATCCGATGATGGACACTTAGGTTGTTTCCATCTCCGGTTATTGTAAATAGAGCTGCAATGAACATTTTGGTACATGACTCTTTTTGAATTCTGGTTTTCTCAGGGTATATGCCCAGTAGTGAGATTGCTGGGTCATATGGTAGTTCTATTTGTAGTTTTTTAAGGAACCTACTACATACTGTTCTCCACAGTGGCTGTATCAATTTACATTCCCAGCAACAGTGCAAGAGGGTTCCCTTTTCACCACACCCTGTCCAGCATTTATTGTTTCTAGATTTTTTGATGATGGCCATTCTGACTGGTGTGAGATGATATCTCATTGTAGTTTTGATTTGCATTTCTCTAATGATTAATGATGTTGAGCATTCTTTCATGTGTTTGTTGGCACTCTGTATATCTTCTTTGGAGAAATGTCTATTTAGGTCTTCTGCCCGGTTTTGGATTGGGTTGTTTGTTTTTTTTGTTATTGAGCTGCATGAGCTGCTTATAAATTTTGGAGATTAATCCATTGTCAGTTGCTTCATTTGCAAATATTTTCTCCCATTCTGAGGGTTATCTTTTGGTCTTGTTTATGGTTTCCTTTGCTGTGCAAAAGCTTTGAAGTTTCATTAGGTCCCATTGGTTTATTTTTGTTTTTATTTCCATTTCTGTGGGAGGTGGGTCAAAAAGGATCTTGCTGTGATTTATGTCATAGAGTGTTCTGCCTATGTTTCCCTCTAAGAGTTTGATAGTTTCTGGCCTTATATTTAGGTTTTTAATCCACTTTGAGCTTATTTTTCTGTATGGTGTTAGGGAGTGATCTAATCTCATACTTTTACATGTACCTATCCAGTTTTCCCAGCACCATTTATTGAAGAGACTGTCCTTTCTCCACTGTACATTCCTGCCTCCTTTATCAAAGATAAGGTGACCATATGTGCGTGGGTTTATCTCTGGGCTTTCTATCCTGTTCCATTGATCTATATTTCTGTTTTTGTGCCAGTACAATACTGTATTGATTATTGTAGGTTTGTAGTATAGTCTGAAGTCAGGGAGCCTGATTCCTCCAGCTCCGTTTTTCATTCTCAAGATTGCTTTGGATATTCGGGGTCTTTTGTGTTTCTAAACAAATTGTGAAATTTTTTGTTCTAGTTCTGTGAAAAATGCCAGTGGTAGTTTTATAGGTATTGAATTGAATCTGTAGATTGCTTTCAGTAGTAGCATCATTTTCAAAATGTTGATTCTTCCAATCCAAGAACAGGGTATATCTCTCCATCTATTTGTATCATCTTTAATTTCTTTCATCAGTGTCTTATACTTTTCTGCATACAGGTCTTTTGTCTCCTTAGGTAGGTTTATTCCTAGATATTTTATTCTTTTTGTGGCAGTGGTAAATGGGAGTGTTTTCTTGATTTCAATTTCAAATTTTTCATCATTAGTGTATAGGTATGCCAGCGATTTCTGTGGATTAATTTTGTATCCTGCTACTTTACCAAATTCATTGATTAGCTCTAGTGGTTTTCTGGTAGCATCTTTAGGATTCTCTATGTATAGTATCATGTCATCTGCAAACAGTGACAGCTTTACTTCTTCTTTTCCAATTTGGATTCTTTTTATTTCCTTTTCTTCTCTGATTGCTGTGGCTAAAACTTCCGAAACTATGTTGAATAAGAGTGGTGAGAGTGGGCAACCTTGTCTTGTTCCTGATCTTAGTGGAAATGCTTTCAGTTTTTCACCATTGAGGACGATGTTGGCTGTGGGTTTGTCATATATGGCCTTGATTATGTTGAGGAAAGTTCCCTCTATGCCTACTTTCTGCAGGGATTTTATCATAAATGGGTGTTGAATTTTCTCAAAAGCTTTCTCTGCATCTGTTGAGATGATCATATGGTTTTTCTCCTTCAATTTGTCAATATGGTGTATCACATTGATTGATTTGCGTATATTAAAGAATCCTTGCATTCCTGGAATAAACCCCAGTAGATCATGGTGTATGATCCATTTAATGTGCTGTTGGATTCTGTTTGCTAGTATTTTGTTGAGGATTTTTGCATCTATGTTCATCAGTGATATTGGCCTGTAGTTTTCTTTCTTTGTGACATCCTTGTCTGGTTTTGGCATCAGGGTGATGGTGGCCTCATAGAATGAGTTTGAGAGTGTTCCTCCCTCTGCTATATTTTGGAAGAGTTTGAAAAGGATAGGTGTTAGCTCTTCTCTAAATGTTTGATAGAATTCGCCTGTGAAGCCATCTGGTCCTGGGCTTTTGTTAGTTGGAAGATTTTTAGTCACAGTTTCAATTTCAGTGCTTGTGATTGGTCTGTTTGTATTTTTTATTTCTTCCTGATTCAGTCTCGGCAGGTTGTTCATTTCTAGGAATTTTTCCATTTCTTCCAGGTTGTCCAATTTATTGGCATAGAGTTTCCTGTAGTAATCTCTCATGATCTTTTGTATTTCTGCAGTGTCAGTTGTTACTTCTCCTTTTTCATTTCTAATTCTATTGATTTGAGTCTTCTCCCTGTTTCTCTTGATGAGTCTGGCTAATGGTTTATCAATTTTGTTTATCTTCTCAAAGAACCAGCTTTCAGTTTTATTGATCTTTGCTATCATTTCCTTCATTTCTTTTTCATTTATTTCTGATCTGATATTTATGATTTCTTTCCTTCTGCTAACTTTGAGGGTTTTTTTGTTCTTCTTTCTCTAAATGCTTTAGGTGCAAGGTTAGGTTGTTTATTCGAGATGTGTCCTGTTTCTTAAGGTAGGATTGTATTGCTATAAACTTCCCTCTTAGAACTGCTTTTGCTGCATCCCGTAGGTTTTGGGTTGTCGTGTCTCCACTGTCATTTGTTTCTTGGTATTTCTTTATTTCCTCTTTAATTTCTTTAGTGATCACTTCCATATTAACTAGTGTGTTGTTTAGCCTCCATGTGTTTTTATTTTTTACAGATCTTTTCCTATAATTGATATCTAGTCTCATAGCGTTGTGGTCAGAAAAGATACTTGATACAATTTCAATTTTCTTAAATATATCAAGGCTTGATTTGTGACCCAAGATATAATCTATCGTGGAGAATGTTCCATGAGCACTGGAGAAAAATGTGTATTCTGTTGTTTTTGGATGGAATGTCCTATAAATATCAATTAAGTCCATCTTGTTTAATGTATCATTTAAAGCTTGTGTTTCCTTATTTATTTTCATCCTGGATGTTCTGTCCATTGGTGAAAGTGGGGTGTTAAAGTCCCCTACTATGAATGTGTTACTGTCGATTTCCCCTTTTATGGCTGTTAGTATTTGCCTTATGTATTGTGGTGCTACTATGTTGGGTGCATAAATATTTACAATTGTTATATCTTCTTCTTGGATCGATCCCTTGATCATTATGTAGTGTGCTTTGTCTCTTCTAATGGTCTTTATTTTAAAGTCTATTTTGTCTGATATGAGAATTGCTACTCCAGCTTTCTTTTGGTTTCCATTTGCATGAAATATCTTTTCCATCCCCTTACTTTCAGTCTATATGTGTCTCTAGGTCTGACGTGGGTCTCTTATAGAGAGCAAATATAATGGTCTTGTTTTTGTATCCATTCAGCTAATCTGTGTCTTTTGATGAGAGCATTTAGTCCATTTACATTTAAGGTAATCATCAAAATGTATGTTCCTATTCCCATTTTCTTAATTGTTTTGGGTTCATTATTGTAGGTCTTTTCCTTCTCTTGTGTTTCTTGCCCAGAGAAGTTCCTTTAGAAGTTGTTGTAAAGCTGGTTTGGTGATGCTGAACTCTCTCAGTTTTTGCTTGTCTGTAAAGGTTTTAATTTCTCTATCAAATCTGAATGAGATTCTTGCTGGGTAGAGTAATCTTGGTTGCATATTTTTCTCCTTCATCACTTTAAATATGTCTTGCTAGTCCCTTCTGGCTTGCAGAGTTTCTGCTGAAAGATCAGCTGTTAACCTTATGGGGATTCCCTTGTGTGTTATTTGTTGTTTTTCCCTTGCTGCTTTTAATATGTTTTCTTTGTATTTAATTTTTGACAGTTTGATTAATATGTGTCTTGGTGTATTTCTCCTTGGATTTATTCTGTATGGGACTCTCTGTTTTTCCTGGACTTGATTAACTATTTCCTTTCCCATATTAGGGAAGTTTTCAACTATAATCCCTTCAAATATTTTGTCAGTCCCTTTCTTTTTCTCTTCTTCTTCTGGAACCCCTATAATTCGAATGTTGTTGCATTTAATGTTGTCCCAGAGGTCTCTGAGACTGTCCTCAGTTCTTTTCATTCTTTTCTCTTTATTCTGCTTTGCAGTAGTTATTTCCACTATTTTACCTTCCAGGTCACTTATCCGTTCTTCTGCCTTAGTTATTCTGCTATTGATCCCATGTAGAGTATTTTTAATTTCATTTATTGTGTTGTTCATCATTGTTTGTTTCATCTTTAGTTCTTCTAGGTCCTTGTTAAATGTTTCTTGCATTTTGTCTATTCTATGTCCAAGATTTTGGATCATCTTTACTATCATTATTCTGAATTCTTTTTCAGGTAGACTGCCTATTTCTTCTTCATTTGTTAGGTCTGGTGGGTTTTTATCTTGCTCCTTCAACTGCTGTGAGTTTTTCTGTCTTCTCATTTTGCTTATCTTACTGTGTTTGGGGTCTCCTTTTTACAGGCTGCAGGTTCATAGTTCCCGTTGTTTTTGGTGTCTGTTCCCAGTGGCTAAGGTTGGTTCAGTGGGTTGTGTAGGCTTCCTGGTGGAGGGGACTAGTGCCTGTGTTCTGGTGGATGAGGCTGGATCTTGTCTTTCTGGTGGGCAGGTCCACGTCTGGTGGTGTGTTTTGGGGTGTCTGTGGACTTATTATGATTTTAGGCAGCCTCTCTGCTAATGGGTGGGGTTGTGTTCCTGTCTTGCTAGTTGTTTGGCATAGGATGTCCAGCACTGTAGCTTGCTGGTCTTTGAGTGAAGCTGGGTGCTGGTGTTGAGATGGAGATCTCTGGGAGATTTTTGCCGTTTGATCTTATCTGGAGCTGGGAGGTCTCTTGTGGACCAGTGTCCTAAAGTTGGCTCACCCACCTCAGAGGCACAGCACTGACACCTGGCTGGAGCACCAAGATCCTTTCATCCACATGGCTCAGAATAAAAGGGAGAAAAAGTAGAAAGAAAGAATTAGTAGAAGTAGAAAGAAAGAAAGAAAGAAAGAAAGAAAAGAAAGAAAGAAAGAGGGGAGGGAGAGAGGGAGGAAAGGAGGGAGGGAGGATGGAAGGACAGAAGGAAGGAAGGAAGGAAAAAAAGAAAGAAAGAAGATAAAGTAAAATAAAGTAAGATAAAATATATTAAAGTTATTAAAATAATTATTAAGAGAAAAAAAACGGACGGATAGAACCCTAGGACAAATGGTGGAAGCAAAGCTATACAGACAAAATCTCACACAGAAGCATGCACATACACACTCACAAAAAGAGGAAAAGGGGAAAAAATCATAAATCTTGCTCTCAAAGTCCACCTCCTTAATTCAGGATGATTAGTTGTCTATTCATGTATTCCACAGATGCAGGGTACATCAAGCTGATTGTGGAGCTTTAATCTGCTGCTTCTGAGGCTGCTGTGAGAGATTTCCCTTTCTCTTCTTTGTTCTCACAGCTCCCAGGTGCTCAGCTTTGGATTTGGCCCCGCCTCTGCACGTAGGTCGCCGGAGGGCGTCTGTTCTTCGCTCAGACAGGACGGGGTTAAAGCAGCCGCTGATTCGGGGGCTCTGGGTCACTCCGGCCGGAGGGAGGGAGGGGCACGGAGTGCGGGGCGGGCCTGCGGCAGCAGAGGCCAGCGTGACGTTGCAGCAGCCTGAGGCGCGCCGTGCGTTCTCCTGGGCGAGTTGTCCCTGGATCCCGGGACCCTGGCAGTGGCGGGCTGCACAGGCTCCCCGGAAGCAGGGTGTGGACAGTGACCTGTGCTCTCACACAGGCTTTTTGGGGGCAGCAGCAGCAGCAGCCTTAGTGTCTCATGCCCGTCTCTGGGGTCCGCGCTTTTAGCCGCGGCTCACGCCCGTCTCTGGAGCTCCTTTAAGCTGCGCTCTTAATCCCCTCTCCTTGCGCACCAGGCAATAAAGAGGGAAAAAAAAAGTCTCTTGCCTCCTCGGCAGGTTCAGACTTTTCCCCGGACTCCCTCCCAGCTAGCCGTGGCGCACTAACTCCCTGCAGGCTGTGTTCATGCCGCCAACCCCAGTCCTCTCCTGGCGCTCCGAGGGAAGCCCAAGCCTCAGCTCTCAGCCCCGCCCGCCCCGGCGGGTGAGCAGAAAGGCCTCTCGAGCTGGTGAGTGCCCGTTGGCCCTGATCCTCTGTGCAGGAATATCCCCACTTTGCCCTCCGCACCCCTGTTGCTGTGCTCTTTTCCGCGGCTCCGAAGCTTCCCCCCTCCGCCACCTGCAGTCTCTGTCCACGAAGGGGCTTCCTAGTGTGTGGAAAGCTTTCCTCCTTCACAGCTCCCTCGTCCCATCCCTATCCTTTTGTCTGTGTTTATTCTTTTGCCCTCCCCAGGTACATGGGTGGTTTCTTGCCTTTTGGGAGGTCTGAGGTCTTCTGCCAGCGTTCAGTAGGTGTTCTGTAGGAGTTGTTCCACGTGTAGATGTATTTCTGGTGTATCTGTGGGGAGGAAGGTGAACTCTGCGTCTTACTCTTCCGCCATCTTCCCGGAAGCCCCCTCTATTTTTGTTTTTATTTTCATTACTCTAGGAGGTGGATTGAAGAAGATCTTGTTGCAATTTATGTCAAAGAGTGTTCTGCCTATGTTTTCCTCCAAGAGTTTTAAAATATCCAGCCTTACGTGGAGGTGTTTAATCCATTTTGAGTTTATTTTTGTGTATGGTGTTAGGGAGTTTTCTAATTTCATTGTTTTATAGTTTTTTACCCTCTTGGTCGTGTGGCTGACTGGGAGCTGTGGCTTACTGCCCTGCCCAGCACCCCGAGAGAGCCTCTTACCACATATTGCTATCCTGGGAGATGATCAAAATTCAAATTTTGACGTATGGTTTCTACTGATTTCATATCACTTTTGCACCATCGTAAAGTCATAACATCATAAGTTGAACTGTCCTTAGAGACCACCTATATTTGGAAGAAATCCTATTGCACCATGCTAGATGCAATAACTAGGAAATAACTAGGGAATAAGATTAGGCAGGTCGTTGCATCCCAGTGAAGGCTATAGGAGATGCTCATTGTAATATGTTTTTACCATTGAAAAAATATGACTGTTTGCTTTGGAATCTTTCTATGAAATTGAAAAATAATCCCTGAGGGAGCCACCTTGGCCTTTTCTCTTCCTGATACACTTAGACATTTTCTATCACATAAACACAGTGTTTATTATTTGGAGCTTAGTGGAGAAAAAGAGAACCCTTTTGCATTGTTGGTGGGAATGTAAGTTGATGCAGTCACTATAGAAAACAATATGGAGGTTACTCAAAATATTAAAAATAGAACTACCATATGATTCAGTAATCTCAATTCTGGGTGTACATATCCAAAAGAAATGAAAACAGGATATCGAAGAGGTATCTGCACTCTCATGTTCATTGTAGCATTATTCATGATAGCTAAGATAGAAACAAACTGTGTCCTTCAATGAGTGAATTGATAAAATGTGAGATAGATATACACACACACACACACACACACACACACACACACACACACACACATGCATATACGTAAAGAAATATTATTCAACCTCTTAAGGAAATCCTGCCATTTGTGCCAACATTGGTGGGCCTTGAGGACATTATGCTAAGTGAGGTAAGCCAGACAGAGAAGACAATACTGCATGGTATCACTTCTATGTGGAATCCAAAAAAAAAAAAAAAGTGAAACTCATAGAAGCAGAGTAGAATGGCAGTTGCCAGAGGGTGGGGGGAATAGGGAGATGTCAGTAAAAGGGTACAAACGTTGAGCTATAAGATGCATATTTTTCTATACGTTTTAGAAAGCCCTAGTATCTGACTTATGTTCCTACAATTAACCAAATCAATCTATGATGAGTATGGCATGAGTGAGGTTACCAGAAAATTGTCATTTACTGTTCTGTTACTTAAGAGAGCTGGTCAGGGACAACTTTCAATTCTTAGTTTGCTTTTAAGAACACTTAATAGATCACAGTTATTAGACATTTTCTTATTTGAAAGCCTGTGACATCAGCTGTTTTTCCAACTTTAAAAGCATTATTACAGCCTTTAGATTCTCTTAAATGTCTCATAAAAATGAATTAACTTTGGATAGTTCTTCAAATCCCCACCAATCTACCTATCGCCTGCCCCACAAACTTCCGAAAGTCCTAGTCATCTCAGGGGTCCCCAGAAATATGAATGATTCTTATAAGGAAAGTTTGGGTAATGTTTATTACATTTATTCAGCAACTCAGCAGCTCTTAATTAAGAGGAAATTTGGGTGAAGGAAAGGGTAATGTTGTTCTTCTGCAGATAATCTTGATGGCTTTTAGCTAGTGTCCCAATGTCCTTAGGTTTATGACTCAAGCTTTGGTCTGACTTTACTCTCAAGAATGAAGCATACAACTGTTATCACTGTTCTTTTTTTTCCCTTCATCCTCCAATTATTCAGGGTTTGTTTACTTAAAGAAATTCCCGTTAGAAGTAGCAGATTTGGCAATGATCAGTAACAAACTTTTAAACTGAAACATCAGGGCCACATGGAGACATAGACACATTTGTTCCCACATTGAAATTGGCTAAGGGAAATGGACTCAAAACTTTAAAAAAATATTGATAATACTCTTTTAAGGATTCAGATGAACTCACTATCCATTTGCGTGCATGTTTTAAGATTCAGTTTACAATATAGTAAAAACTGCCTGACCACCTCTTTCCCTTTTCTTCTCTTACATTTCCATATAGGAAGCACAAAGAAGCATGAATCTCAAATGAGACTGCTGTTTATACTTTCTACTTGCAAGATAGTCATTGTATTTGCTGCTACCATCTAGACTACCAAAAATAATAGAGTTTGTGACATTAACAGAAGTTATTTCTTCAGTGTACTTTACAGAAAGTTTTTGTTACATCAGACAACTCTGACATGCAGTTAGCACTCATTTTATGTTCCTTTTCTTCCTCCTGTTGGAAAAATAAAAGACTCCTGCCAATAAAAAGAGCCCTCATACCAATGTTAAGGAGAACGTAATTTATCATTGTGTGAGCATTTACAGATTTACTTGCATGTAAGTTAGCAGGAAGTTGAATACAAAGTTAGGACAAAGTCTCTCTCATTTGATACAGCAAAGCGGAAGAAAGAATAGGAACTTTCATAAATACACTACCATGTTTAAAATAGATAGCTAGTGGGAACCTGCTCTATAACACAGAAAGCTCAGCTCGGTGCTCTGTGATGATCTAGATGGTTGGGACTGGGGGGTGGGGGTGGGAGGGAGGTCCAAGAGGGAGGGGATGTTTGTATACATATAGCTGATTCACTTCGTTGTACAACAGAAACTAACAGAACATTGTAAAGCAATTATATTCCAAATTAAAAAAAAAAAAAAGAATAGGAACTTCTCTTACCTGCTTGAGAGGCAAGGATCTGTACCTTGTGTCAATTTCCTGAACATCTCCTTGGAGTCCCCTGAGCTAATTCTGGAAATATGCTTTAACATATCTAGTGGTTATTTGGCTGCCATCTTGGAGATATTTCTTCATTGTACAACTAGGGATGAGGCTTAATCTCTAGAGAGATTGATCTCTATCCTAAAGGTTCTAATCTTCCTAGAGGAAGGAATCAGATTCACCGTGTCTCCATAGAAACACACTAAAGAAAGGGAGAAGGGCAAAATAGTCTCTAAATACCCTTTATAAACAGAGAAAATCATTTTAATTTATCTTTGCACTCCCAACACCTTACACCAAACAACGCCTGTCCATCCTGAAACAAAATGAGCTTCTTTTCTAAAATATTGGTTTAATTTGTAAAAGAAACATACTTAAATGGAAGTGGAATGCCTTGGGAATGAGAAAGAAAATGGTAAAGGATATTTTTTTCCTCTTTCCATTAGAGCTGTTGTATTTTTTTTTTAATGTGCTTTTGTTCTGATGTGCAAATGTGTGTCAGAGGATATGTGTACAAGGATGACTTATAGTGGCTCTCTTGGTCTTGCTTCTAGAAATTGGATTTATACTGAGAATAGGGTCATGAAACGTTCAGCCCTGGAAACTAAATATTTTCAGAGATGGAATGGGTTATCTCTAAATATTTTATTTTCTTATACTACTACATTCTATTTTCCATTTGGAAAGGAAAATATTCTGGTATTTCTTATATGTGTGAATTAGTGTATGACTTAAAAGGAGCCAGGATTATTTGTGTAGGGACCTGATAAAAGAAGCTGAGCTCTTAATTAGTTAGCTTATCAACTCAACAAATTGTTTTCTTTTTCTCTGAAAGTTTCTAGTAAGACTTAGAATTCACAAACATTTGGCAATGCCTGTTCTTAGAAGGTTTTAGGAATCAGATTCTTCTGTCTAAGAAGAATAATGTTTAAAGAATAAGAATAAACAATGTTTCTAAGAATAAACAATGTTTCTTAATAGAAAGGGGGGAGAGTCCTTAAATTAAAACAATAATAACAAAATCTATTTTTTGTAATGGATAACCGGGCACTAACTGAGTTGTCCTTGTATTTGAGAAAAAAAGGTGTTCTTATGTTTTGGTGTCTGGATTCACATGTGTGAATAATCTGAAGACAGTCTGGAAATTCAGCGTCTTTGTTGTTGGCTGCCGGTTAAACTCCAAGAGTGTAACACAAAGAACCTCATTCTGTGGACACAAAAAAGTTAAAAATGTCTGTTTTGTCTTGAGACTTTTTCCTCAAATCTGAATCAATTCCTCTGATTTATGTTTGTCAATTTTTTAAGTAAATGTAAGCCTTCTACCTGCCTAGAAGGCTAATAGCACTTAAGAAGAAGCAAGATATAACCATATATGTCAGAATACCTGCTCAGTTAATTCAGGAAATTATTTAGGCAAATTTTCAGATTTTAACTGAATTGCTTATTTTTAATTTTTTGTCCATGCCGCACGGCGTGCGGGATCTTAGTTCCCCGGCCCATGATGGAACCGGTGTCCCCTGCAGGGGAAGCATGGAGCCTTAACCACTGGACTGCAAGGGAAGTACCTGAATTGGTTATTTTAACATCTTATTAATGCTTACTTGTTCATTTGGAAACTTCTACTAGATTGATAAATGTCAGAATCCTCAAAACTAGTTGATGTCTGGGTGAACTCTCCTCACACATATACCTTTTTTAAAATTATTTTATTTATTATTATTTTCTTTTAGATTCCACATATGTGATACCATGCAGTATTTGTCTTTCTCTGTCTGGCTTACTTTACTTAGCATAACGCTCTCTCAGGTTCATCCATGTTGTGGCAAATCACAGGATTTCCTTCTTTTTTAAGGCTGAATATTACTGAATAGTATATATTTATACCACATCTTCTTTATCCATTCACCTCTTGATGGACACTTAGGTTGTTTCCATGTCTTGGCTATTGTGAGTAATGCTGCAGTGGACATGGGAGTACAGATATCTTTCCAAGAGTGATTTTGTTTCCTTCGAATATATACCGAGAAGTGGTATTGCTGTGCTACATGGAAGTTCTATTGCTACCATTTTGAGGAACCTCCATACAGTTTTCCACAGTGCTGTACCAACTTACATTCCCACTAACAGTGTACAGGTGTTCTGTTTTCTTCACATTGCCACCAGCATTTGTTATCTCTTGTCTTTTTGTTAATAGACATCCTAACAACTGTAAGGTAATATCTCATCGTGGTTTTGATTTTCATTTTCCTGATGATTAGTGATGTTGGGCATCTTTTCATGTACCTATTGGTCATTGGTATGTCACCTTGGAGAAATGTCTGTTCAGGTCCTTTGTCCATTTTTCAGTTGGGTGTGTGTTTTGTTGTTGTTGTTTTCTGCCATTAAGTTGAATGAGTTCCTTGTGCATTTTGGATATTAACTCCTTATCAGAGATAAGGTTTGCAAATATTTTATCCCATTCCATGGGTTTCGTTTGCATTTTGTTGGTTTCCTTCACTGAGCAGAAACATTTTAGTTTGATGTAATCAAACTTGTTTGTTTTTGCCTTTGTTGCCTTTGCTTTTGGTTGAAATTTATATATATATATATATATATATATATATATATATATATATGTATGTATGTATATGGCCAAGACCAATGTCAAGGAGCTCACCCCCATGTCTTCTTCTAGGAGTTTATGATTTCAGGTCTTACATTCAAGTCTTTAATCCATTTTGGGTTGATTTTTGTGGTTGGTATAAGATACGAGTCCACTTAAATTCTTTTGCACGTGGCTGTCCAGTTTTCCCAGCACCATTTATTGAGGAGACTTTTCTTTCCCTATTGTACAGTCTTGGTTCCTTTGTTGAACAAATGTTGACTATATATGCATGGTATTATTTTGGGACTCTTAATTCTGCTCCATTGATCTATGTGTCCATTTTTATGCCAGTACCATATGTTTTGATTACTATAGCTTTGTAATATAATTTGAAATCAGGAATGGGATGCTGCCAGCTTTGTTCTTTCTTCAAGATTACTTTGGCTCTTTGAGGTCTTTGTGGTTCCATATGTATTTTAGGATTTTTTTTTCTATTTCTGTGAAAAATGTCATCCAAATTTTGATAGGGATTACATTGAGTCTGTAGATGATTTTTGGTAGTATGGATATTTTAGCAATTTTAATTCTTCTGATCCAAAACATGGGATATTTTTCCATTTATTTGTGTCTTTTTCAATTTCTTTCTTACAGTGTACAGATTTACCATTTTGGTTAAATTTATTCTTATGTCTCTTATTGTTTTGATACTATTATAAATGGGATTGTTTTCCTTATTTCTCTTTCAAATAGTTTATTGTTAGTGTATAGAAATGCAACTGATTTTGTGTATTGATTTTATATCCTGCAAATTTACTGAATTTGTTGATCAGTTCTAACAGTTTTTTGAGTGGAGCCTGTTCTATACATAATATCATGTCATCTGCAAACAGACGCTTTTATTTCTTCCTTTCTGATTTGGATGAAACTAAGACATAATTAAATAAAATAATTTATGTTAAAATACCTAATAAGTCACTACCACTCAGAAAAATCACTTTCTAAGTTTTTTATTCTTATGCGGTTAAATTTTTAATAAAAATTTTATTAAAATACCATGCACACACAGAGAAAAATGCACAAATCTTAGGCATACTGCTAAATGACTTTAATAAAGTTTATATGCCTGTGTTGCCAGCATCCCAGAGGCCATCCTTATAGCCCCTTTCAATCACTAAGCCCCAAGAACAACTATCCACACTTCTAATAACATGGTTTAATTTTGTCTGTTTTTGAACTACAATAAATGGAATCAACAGTATATATCCTTACTGCTAGCATTCTTTTGCTCAATATTATATTTGTGAGAGTGATTTACCCACATTGTTATTGCATGTCATTGCTCATTCTTATTGTTGTAAAGTCTTCATTATACCAATATATACCACAGTCTGTTTATACATACAGTAGTTGGTTGCTATTTGGGTTGTTTCCATTTGGGGACTATTATGAATGTTGCTGTTATAAGGATTCTTGTACATGTCTTTTGGTGAACTTACGTACTAATTTCTGCTGAGTATAAACTTAGGAGTGGAATTGCTAGGTCTTAGAGTATTCTTAATTATGCAGTTACTATACTTTGAATTATCACACTGGGTTGGAGCAGTTGGTGTCAATGGTAGTTTCTCTGAATTAGACCTTTTGAGAGTAAAAATAAGACTTGAAGCACTGCTAGATTCTCACGTGGCCTTATCAGCTTATGAACGGGTAAGATGTTTTTCTGAGTTCTGATCACAGGCATCTTTCAAGACTTAGTAAACTTACCTGCTCAGGTTAGAGAACCCTAGTATTCCTCACAGGTCGTTCATAAATAGAAGTATAATCTTGAAAGCATAACATAAATGTAACTCCACTAACTCCATCTTGGATGCTTTGCCTCCTATGGTATGTCTACCTTTATACATAATTATAGATGGAGTAACAGTTTCTTCATTATTTGAGACATTTCTGCCTTCTATCTTTTTGAACCTTAATTCTTTCCAGAAAAAAATTGAAGACACATTAACACAGTTTTTGCAAGAGGTCATAGATCGTATTTTAAAACCTTATAAAACATTTTAGTTGTAGGCTAGTCAACAAGGGCATATTTTCTAGAGAGATTGGTCATCTAATTTAAAAACAATGTGTGGTACTTACTGTACCAATGTTACAGTATGTATACTGTACGTAGTGCTTCATAGAGTTACAATAGGACGATCTCACCTTCCCCATCTCATTTAAAATGGAATTATCAGTCCTTTGAAATTTAAAAAAAATAAAGACATAAAGCTCATGACATTACTGTTTACTTTCTTGTTTTAAAATAAGAAGTATTCAAGTGGTTATTTCTTATAGGAAGCTTTGTGACCTTCTAAGATGGAGAATTAGTATACACTGATTTGTAGTCAGTCCGGTAGTGTTACTAACTCATGTGGCAGTGTGGTGGGAGGAAATTGGCTAATAAAATCAGATAAATCAAGTAATT
This sequence comes from Aethalodelphis obliquidens, assembly GCF_003676395.1. Lineage (NCBI taxonomy): Eukaryota > Metazoa > Chordata > Mammalia > Artiodactyla > Delphinidae > Aethalodelphis > Aethalodelphis obliquidens. The sequence continues at coordinate 91,057,810 of NW_020837945.1, read as the reverse complement.
TGCTTTTTTCCTATTTGTGCTTTGTCCTCAAAACCTTTCTTTTTTCTGTTTCCTTTCTTTTTTTCTTTAAGGTTGGCATTTCTATTTTTGACATTACAATAAGTACTACATATAAGGCAATTACATTCTGACCTATTTTATAAACCATGCTATCTACATCTATAGTTTAAGTGATCACTTATTATTTTACATATTTAAAATGCAAAGCATTAACATGTTATTTATAACATATCATATTGTGAAATATAATATTTCTTGTATTAAATCCCTAATATATATTCATCATGCCAATGATTTCTACCCTTGAAAGATATTAAATTTGATTTAGAAAATTAGAGCTATATTTTCATAGAAACCATTATACAGAATATTCTATGTCAAGGTGAACTAAAGATTCAAACTCAATGTTTTATTGTTTGTAATTTTACTTTTATCCAAATATGTTGTATAAACTTGTTCAAATGAGTTTTGAGTTTCTTTATTCAGAAAGAGAAACCAAAATGTAGTTATGTGAAAACAAGTAGGTTTATGGAAAGTAATTGTAAAACTCAGATTATCTGTTGACCTTAGGAGGAAAGAATAACTTTAAGCATTTTTGCTGCAGCATGTTGCTATGTTAAGTGATGTAAACTTTGGTCCTGAATGGTGGAAAATTCTAGAAAAGTAGGACAAATTTATTTAGACCACAGTGATTAGGAGTGGGAAGAGTAGAAGGTTGGTAAGGTGACTTATTATGCAGCTTCTTCCTGGACCTCGACCAGCCCCAGCTGACAGAGGCAGGTGTTTGCAGGTTGTGGTGTGCACCAAGGCATTATCATAGACAATTAAGGATGCCATGTCTACCCAGGTGGTAAGAAAGGATTTTATAGCAGAGACTCAGAAGAACTGGAGCTTTGAAGACTTTTATGTCTCCAAGGTGCAAAATAGTGAGGAAGCTTTCCCAGAGCTATTTACTATATTCATCCTTTCACCAACATCTGTGGGGCTGCCTCTGTAATATCCACAGATCAGCTTCTGGGTTCTCTACTTTATTCCATTGTTTGCTTCTGTAGCAGTGACACACCTTTTATTTTTTAGGCCTTTGTAATATGTATTTATTTTGATAATGCCAATTATTTATCCAAATTGTAGCTATATTCTTTTACAAACATTTAAAAATTAATTTTAATTTAAAACTTACTGCATGGAAAATTGCCATATTAACAATGTGGTCTTGTTCCATGCATGATCCCATGTTTCTCCATTTGTTCAGATCTTTCTTCATGTCTTTTATATAGTGTTAAATATTTCTCCGTAAAAGTGTTCTGAGTTATTTTTCAACTAATTCAAAGATACCTTATGGGTTTGATTGTTAATGTAAATAGTATTTAAGTTTGTCTAGCATTTTTCTTTAAAATTTTTAATGAATATATATTTCAAGTATTGTCAGAGTGTAAAAATGACATCAATGACACCTACATCAGCAAGAGAGAACATTAGGTACCTCAGACAGTAAATACTGCAAACAATTTTCAAGTGTTTATTATACACCAGGCACTGTTACAAATACTTTTAAATGTGTTGCCTCAGTAACCCTCCTAACAACACAGTGAGGAAGGTACAGTTATTTCCACTGTACTTAGAGGGAACAGAGACACAAAGAGGGAATGGAGACACAAAGAGGTGACATAACTTGCCAGAGTCACACAGCTGATGGTCACTGTGACAGTTTGAATTCAAACCCATGCTGGAGCCATGCTGTTAGGCTCCAAAGCATATGCTCTTACCCACAGTGCTATGTGTTTTTAAGTAACTGAGTTGTTAAAACTAAAGCCTTATCCACAAAACCCTACCACATCTGGAAGTGCCATTCCCTATCTTACAGGATAGAGAGGGAGGAAGTAAAAGATCTCTGAGGAATGAAGTGGATACATTTGTTTTTGAATCCCAGATGACTAATACAGTGTCCAGGACAGAATGCATTCTCAGTAAATGTGGTTTGAATAAACCTGTCTTTGTCATGGCAAATGAATATAAGAAAGGAGAAAAATTTGGTCCATGTCCCTCAAATTTTCCACAGAAGTTGCTACTGACATGGTTAGATAACCAGCTCCATTTATTTGTTTATTTTAATATTAACATTGCATGTTTATATTATCATATGAACATTTCATGATACATCAGACAGTTAACCAATTTTAATGTTTTACTCACCAAGATTTAGACATGACCCACTCCTGCATTTAATTTTAGGTAAAGAAATGGGTGAGATTTCTAGAATTTAATCAATCGTTACTATCAACCCCAAATCTTCATCACAATTGTAGAAATTACATATCTGCCAACATTCTATACTTTCTCTCACTTGGAATCTTGACACCTGTATTAGTCAGGGTTCTTTAGAAAAGCAGAACCAATAGGATATAGAATGTGTAAGCGTGTGTGTGTATTTTTAATTATTATAAGGAATTGGCCCACATGATTATATAGACTGGAAAGTCACTATGTCCCAAGACCTGCAATGTGAGTTGGCATGCTGGAGGCCCAGGAGAGCCAATAGTATAGTTCTAATCCCAAAGCTGGCAAATTTTAGACCCAGGAGGAGTCGATGTTTCAGTTAGAGTTCAAAGGCAGGAAAAAGCCCTAGTTCAAAGGCTATCAGGCAGGAGCAATTCTCTTACTAGAAGGAGAGTCAGCCTTTTTGTTCTGTTCAGGCCTTCAACTATTGGATGAGGCCCACCCAGTAGAGAAGGCAATTTGTTTTACTCATTCTACGCATTTAAATGTTGTTGTCCAAAAACACCCTCACAGAAACATCCAGAATTATGTTTGACCAACTATCTGGGCACTTTTTGGCCCAGTTAAGTTGACATATAAAATTAACTGTCATGATATCTCAAATATTTGTGGAAATGTGGCATGATTCTTCATTTCATCCATCTATCCATTGTTTCCCTTGCTGCTCCTTAGTCAGGGATGTTTCTATAGATTGACACCCAAGTGGCTACTGAGCCAGTACACTCCAGTATACCCAAGCCATTTGCTTAGAATCCATTCTGATTGGTCAGTTCCCATAGTGCATGGTAGTTAAAATTATTCATATTACTCTTGAATATAACCTAGGTATAGTCTAGTAGCATAATTGTATTATTGTGGGATGCCAAATTGTATTTTTGCCAAGCTAAATCAGTTATAGACTCTGTTCTCATCAAACATTGGAACTCTGAATGTCTTCCAAGAAGCTTTTTCTATTAAATTTTGGTAAAACTGGCTACTTAGGAGGTCAGAAGAGAGAAAACTGCTGATTTAGAGGTCTCCTGAAATCAAACATGACAAAATATGGATAGTGTAGAAAACCTCGTAAAAATTAATATGTTTAAAGATTACTACACTTGTGACTTTTTCTAAATTGTGACATAATCTTTATAGAGTTTATGTAAGATTTTTAGCCCTTATCTCTAATATTAAAAATTATATTTGTAATTGCTCATGCTGTGTAATAATTAGCAAGAAAATGAACATCTCTAGACATTTCTTTTCATAAATATCCATTATTTTCAGTATGCATTATTTTAAAAACACAAATTGCTCTGTGAAATTTTTAGATTTTAAGGAATAAGCTGATATTCTATTGTTTCAAATAAGTATATATTAGACTAAAAATAAACTAGAGTTTGAAGTATTTGTACCACCTGATTCCAAGATTTCGATAAAACTATGGTAATCAAATAGTTTGTACTATTGTAAGGATATACATATAGCTCAGAGGATAGAGTTCAGAAAAAAATGGGATATTACTTTACAATAACAAGGAACAAACTGTTGATATAAGCAACAATACAATGAATCTAAAAAATATTAAGCTGAGCAAAAGGAGACATGTGAAAGAGTACATACTCTACGATTCCTTTTACATCACAATTTAGAGAAAACAAATCTAATCTATGGAGACAGAAAGTAGATCAGTGGTTGCCAAAATTGATGGTTGGGGGATTGACAGCAAAGGGGCATAAACATTTGGGGGTAATGGAAATATTGTATACCTGGGAGCAATAGAAATATTTGTTACTTTGATAGTGGTGGTGGATACATAGGCATATGTATTTGTCAAAACTCATTGAAATATACACTTAAAAACTAGTAAATTTTATATTATGGAAATTATACCTCAATAAAATTTATTTAAAATATAATTTAAAATGAAGTTTTGCAAATCTCACTGTAACTGGTGAATAGCCAGTGTTAAATCACATAGTCTGTTCCAGGATCTCCACATCTTCTCGTCTTGGTGAAAGGAAACTTGAATATATGTCTCACTTCTAATGAATAATAGATCTTAAACTTTTTCGCTACCACTATGATTATTTCCTCAAAACAGTAATTTTGTTGGAAAAAATTATATAAATTTATAAAAGTATATAAATTTCTTTGGGCAATACCTCCAATGTTATTTATTCTTACATATATGCACATTATATTTAAGCATATATATATGTGTATATATATATTATCACTATAGTGAACTATTTTGCCATTTCTCCACTGCTGCTTATTTCCTTTAGACTGAAAGTAAATTGTAAGTGTATCTATTTCGTTTATCAATATGAATGTCAATTGAGCAGTAATTGAGTAGAAAATAATTTTGGCTTTGAATTTCGTTTCAGAGCCAAACGAAACTACCGATTTGTTCTGAATCCTAAACTTTTAAGTGTTCACTGAATGCTTGTAATTTCTTTCAAATACAAGCATATTGAAGCAGCAGTCGATTTGATCTAAATTAGACTTTTCCCATTTGCTATGTTTTATTACTTATTCGTATATATTTTTCTAATAAGAATGATAAATGAGTTTATCTTGCAATATTGATTTACCTAAAGATAAGATTTACCAAGTAATTAAAATCACATGTCTAATTTTGTAAGTGAATGTAAGTATTAATTGACTAAATAATTTATTCCAACTCATAGGTACCTACCCATGCCTAGAGTTACATTTGTTATTCAAGCTAGAAATAATTAAAACAAGAGAAAGTTTAAATGGTTTATAAAATAATACATCTAAAATATCAGAGAAATATGATGATGATTTTAGGCTGCTTTGGAATTGTGATACACAGGAACTTCTTCTCAAGGAATGAAGAGTCCTGAGTATTCATAGAATTTCATGGAGATAAGATACCTATTAATGCAGTGACATTTATGCAGTGACATAATGAAGAGAGGAAAGGGAACCCACAAACCATGACTGCTGAAAACCATCACATTTAAAATATCTAACAGGATTCCCAAGCTGCAATTACCCAGTGTAGTAAATGTGACTTAGTGATTAAAGACTGAGGATAATTGTTATTTATACATGTTTTAAGAACATATACTAATAATGGCTCATTTACCATGCACACAAGGCAAATACAATTTCTAAATTCTTTTTAATCTCTTATTAGTTTCCAGTATACTTTATATGTTAGCCTTGCAGGTGGTTTTACAGAATTATTCAGAGAATGCCATTTGAACAACAGAATTTGCATTGACTTCATTCACACATATTGAAATACCCTACCTCTCTCTTCCCCATCAGATATTCTTCTTTTGATGCCTTTATGATTTGAATAAAAGCACCAGACTTTGGCTTATTTGCTATCTATACTGAGTTTGCCACTAGGCACAAATTTCCACATCAATTTTTAAAAAAATTTAACAAAAATGAAAAGCAGAGCCCAGCAAATGACTTTTAGGCATTATGAAGAATTCTGCCCCAGGTTTCTTGCCTAAGGTCTTCAAGGAACTACTCTGATTTATAATTTTAGGCCATGGGCATATACGCTAGTATTTACCTTTGTGGCACCTTTAAAATATACCTGTACTTTGAATGATAGAAACTTGGAATCTGTGTGTGGAGAGTGATTTTCTGGACTGCCGTATTTTATCTTGGTAAATTCTAGCTACAAAATACTTAACCAAAGTTTGATCCATGAATAATTACTTTTACCAGTTGTTACTATCTGTCAATGGAACACGATAAATTGAGCCTCTGCAAACACATGGTCAGACATCTGATTGTGAGTTGGGACTTAAATAATCTTCTTTTGACACCCAGGGGAATTCTAGGTTTACCAGATTCATTCTGATAGTTCAGTCATCCATTCAACAAATGTTCATTGATCATCAAAGTGGTAGGCTGTGTGCAAGAGTCCAGGTTTATAGAATTAAAGAGAACTTGGTTACCACTGTGAAATAATTTAGTCTCCTTGTGATTGTGTTCAGTCTAGTAGATACAAAGATACAATCATTTCCAGACTCAAACCCTGGTTAAATTTTTTGGAGTGGAGCCTGTTTCTATAAATAGGTGGGCATTGCAGAGGAAGAGCTTCCTAGCAGACATCAGATAGCCAGAGCTATTTAGCCACAGCTCTGAGCTTCATCATGCCTTCTGAATAGAGTGCATGATACATATTGCCACAAATTTATTTGGAGATTTAAATAACATACTCTATTTAAAGTCCACTGCATGTCACATAGAAAGCAGTTAGTAATTAGTAGCTTTTGTCATCACTACTAATATAGGAAACAATGAGCAAACTGACTAATTTTCCTGAGTATATATAAGTTTTCCAGGGTAGAACATTTTCTTGAACAACTTAACATGTGACCTCAGGTCTGATAGCTGAAGCAGTACACAGAGCTAGACTTGACTGGCCTTTGGTCTTCAGTTCATGAACCCAAAGGAGGTCATAAAGGGGCTACCCTAGGGCATGGCCAGACCATCCCAGGCTGAGCACCTCCAACAGCTCAGTCTAGATGCACTGAGCAGGGAGTTTGCAACAAGTACTAGGGAAGAGGAAAAGAACCCAAGGAAATGAAATGTTAGCCAAGGAATTTGATGGGGTGTGTGGGAATAGTGTCCTGGAGAAATCCCTAAAGACCTAGAACACAACAAGTGGAGCAGAAGGTACTCAGGGCACCAAAACAACCCAGACAAAAGAAAAACATGGTGAATTTTGACTTACTACATAACCTTTACAGTTACCTATAGATAGGATCTGTCGCTTTGAGGGCTGATGGCAGCCTATTCTAGTTTACACAGCTTGTAGGTTGCCGAGCCAGGATTCAAACCCAAGTCTGTCTAATTCTAAAGCTCATATTGATAACCAATGTCTGTGGTTTCAAAAAAAAACATTTGTGTGGAACTAGAAACAAAGACAATTTATGAAAAGAATTTTATAGAGAAATTTCTAATGGCCATACCTAAAGAAGTATAGGCAAGAGCATTGGAAATGTTCACTGCTGTTTGCTCTTTGGCTGTCAGAAAAAAATATTTTGGGAGATTTAAATATTAGGATCAGTAGAGGATCTGCCATGCATGTGAGTTACTAGTGTGGTAGACCCTCTGAAGTTTACTTGGATTAACATGGCTTCCTGTTAATATCTGTGTGATTGAGTAGAAGGTAGAAGATCCTGTCCCTGCTTCAGTTTACTCATCTTTCAAATGGGGCTAGGTAATAAAAGACCCTTCTTCATAGGGTTGCTGTGAGGACTGCATGAGACAGTATATGTAGTCATGTAGAAGAGTCTGTGGCACAGAATAAGTGTTTAGTAAATGTTGACATTATTATATATTTTCAGAAATTCAGGAATGAGAAACTAGATCCATAGACTATCCTGTCATTGATAATATCCCATGAAAATAAATTATCTGATCATTTGCAATCTCTGCATGCTTAAGGGGAGTTTTAAATGCTTCATCAAGGAGTGGACTAGTCTTGATTTTACAAACAAGTCTGCCAAACAGCGTAGTCCATCACAGTCCCGCCCACTGAGGGCTGGACAGCTCCATTTAGAAGTTTCAGAAGCAGGTTGACTCAACATGGACAGACCTGAACTCATTTCATCCCCGTGCCCTTGCTTCTTCTATATTTTTTTTCCTCCCTGAATAGTAGAGCAATATACCTCCTTACACAAGTTAGAAATCAATGTCACCCTTGATTCTTCAGACTGTCTTCATGCCCTAATAAAAAAAAAACTACCAAGGCTTGCAACTTATAACCACATGTCTTTAATCCTTCCTGTCCTCTACCATAGCTTTTCTTGGCCCTAATCCTCGTTCATTGACACATACCATCTGTGTGGCTGCCAGAGTGTTATCTAGAAGCACAGCCTGACAGTATGCTTCCTTGATGAAAATCCATCAATCCCCCCCCCCCCCCCCCGACCCCCCTCCCCACATACACACTCTTCTATGATTCTCAAACACATTTGGGACAAATATCTGAAGTCCTAAAGCAGTCATACAAAGACTTCCATAATCTGACCATTTTGACCTCTCCAACCTTACCATGCATCATTCTCTGCCTCATACTTGTTTATCAATCAAAATCTAATTGATTATAATCCTCATGCAAACTCATGCTGGTCTCACTTTTGTATCCTTGCTGATGCTGTATCCTATTTTGGAAAGCACTTTGCCAGTGACCAAAAGCTTTCAGACTTAGTTTTGTCTTAGCTATCATAGGAAGTTTTCTTTAACCTATCTGCCTAATTAGGGATCTTTGTTCTCTCATAGAAACCTTTATCATATCTGTATCACTTCCCTGACTATAATATTAAATCTACCATTAGCTCCCTGAGCACACTCCATAACTAACTTCTCTTTGTATTCATTAGATCAATAGCCCATAACCTATATCCCACTGGAAATATGTAGGAGCATTTTCAATTGTCATATGACTAGGAGGCACTACAGGTATTAAATGGCCGAGGGCAGAAATCATATGTTCTGCATTGGTTGGGACAGGCCCATAAGAGGAAGAGCTGTTCTACCCCAAATTCCAAAAATACCTCCTGTAAAAAATTGTGCACTAGATTATACACACCATGAAGGAAATTTACCTTGAGGGTTCAAAACATAGTTGGATTTCACCACAGCCTTCTGAAACCAGATCTCAGACAAGTTGGTTTTAGGCTTGTATATGTTTAAACAGTTTTCCAAGTAACTCTGATGTGCCCTCCTGTTTAAGTCACTAATATAGCCCTGTGATTTTTCTTTTTACTCTGACCAACAAGAAGCTCAGATTTAATGTTCAAAAGGATTAATATTTCTATCTTTCTCTTGGAAGATTTATTTATTCCTAGTGTCCCACTAGGGTTTTTTTCTGTAAATCTCCACAATATATTTTGAATGTGCTCCTAGCATAAATGCTGACTAGTAAAAATAATTGCAATAAATTCTGTTAAGAATTTGAGTGAGGATGTACATTGGGCCTACTACTGCTTCTCAGAGGCTTACCAGGAGAAATGAAGGACTTCATCCTCTACACTTCAGGGAATGAGCTGCTACCTTTCCTGACTGGGGTAGGTTGGCTGATGCAGTGGGGGAAGAACAGGATTAGATTATTCAGAATGGCTATCAGGGCTCTTAAATAATTCCCTATCCAGGCTTACATAAAGGACCACAGAGGAGGTCTAGAGCAGGAGTTGGCAAACTTTGGCTGTGGGACAAATCCAGCTCACAGCCTGTTTTTGCAAATAAACTTTTATTGGAATACAGTCACGGGAACATAGGTATTGTCTGTGTTTTTTGGGTTTTTGTTTTGTGCTACTACAGCAGAGTAGTAGTAGTTGCAATGGAGACCATATGGCCTGCAAAACCTAAAATATTTACTAGGTGGCCCTTGCAGGAAATATCTGCTGGATTCTGTTCTTAAAAAAAAAAAAGTTTTCAGCAAAAAGCCGGCGAAAACTAAGTGTTCAACATAGTACTCCTAACTTTTTATTTAACCATGTTAGTACATCAAAACAAATTGTCAGCTGTTATCACCAGAATAGAATTCCTAAGTAAGAGCTACTTTAATTTTCAAGAATGTTGTATCTTAAGCTACAGTTGTTTCTGAACCAAACCAAACTACAGAAACTGGGTTGTGGTGAAGGAATACTCCCACCACAGCATTTATTTGCAAGGAGAACAGGCAGCATATGCTCAAAAGACCTGAAATCCGCAATGGCTTTCAGGGAACGGTTTCTAAAGGCAGTATTTGGGGTAAGGATTGCAGGGTGCATGACTTTCTTCTGATTGATTTGTGATGAGGTAACTGGGTGATGTTTTGGGAATCTCAGTCATCCACCTTCTGGTTCCAACCAGTCTGGGGTCTGCATGCTGTGGTCAGCATTTTGTCACCATCCTGCACCTGGATAGGGGTGTGGGTGTCTTAGATTCTGCAGAACAACTCAAAGATATGCATCAGATTGTTATGTATATCCCTTGAGGAGGAACTAGGACTCTCTTTTATCCTTGAACTATTGTTTAAGCTATCATTACTTTTCTTGCTTGACTGCTTTTCCTTTGTTTCCCTATTACCTCACTTCCCTAATTAGTAAGTGCTCAAGTCTGCTCTTTGGAACTCAGGAAAGGCCTAGGAGACTAAAGCATTTTTCTGCAAACAAGAAACAGGAAGGCAGAAGGGCTTTTCTTCATGTTGGTTATGAATCACTTTATAAAATAGCCTTTATGAACCAGCTATTTGATCCTAAGCAAAAGTGATTTTGCTGGCAAAATTGCTTTTTTCTACTTTGGATACTATGCCTTTATCACATTCTCTGCAATTTTTAGTCATTTTTGTTACATTTTTAGATATAACCATTTTACTGTGGTGTTACTAACCATGCGTAATCCACATTTTAAAATTGTCCCATATTGCTTATAGGGTAGCATATCAACCCTTACTTTAGTCTGATTATTAAAGTCCTGATACTTGATGTTAACATATATCTGCTTGTATTTGATTTCATTGTATTTTGTTATAATAATGTAGATTGGGTCACTTATCTTGCAGAGAACTAACATATGCATTTTTCATTTTACATGATAAATATTTTAATTTCTTCTGTGTAAAAATCTGGCATTGTCACATATGATGGACTCTGAAATTTTAATGCTTGTGAACACATTGTCTCTCTTTGAAAAAGTAGCTGAAAATAGTTGCAGCTTAGTATTTGCTAATTGTTGAATCTCAGACCCTAGAACAGTGCCTAGCATATAGGGGGCCCACAATGAGTACTTGTTGAATGATAGCTAAATTAATAATGCATTTTCATTTTATAATTTTTATAAATAAGAGTTGGTGGGAACAAAGCACTGAAATACTCATTCCAACTGTAAATTTTCCACATTCTCTTGTTGGGCCCTTTGTAAGTTTTTAATGGGACTGTTGCCCATTTGAAATCAACTTGTGATAAAAACACCTCTGTGTGGTGACCTTAATGAGCAATGGACCAGATGGATGTGAAAGCTTGTTTTGTTGTTTTGTTATTATAGATTCTTAGGATATTCTTGAGTGGACACTTTCGTTTATTTCACTGCTTTTGAGCTCAGATGGTTATATTTTAGTAGTGCGTTTGTGGAGAATGTAGATCACTCTTCATGAATATGATAAAACTTTATCAACAGACCATGGATAATTAATAATTTTCTTTACCCTTTGAAACAAGAATGTCACAAAAGGAGAGAATTAAAAATTTCTTGTCATTCCTTTTGAACTTTATATTTCTTGGGTTCTTATTGTCCAACCTTAAATCTAAAAATCCATAGAGTTTTCAAATCTCTGCTCAAATGACCCCCTCTCCCCCTGCCCCCACCTCACCACCACCCTATGGCCACTTCTTCTGCAACACCCTGTTTCTCAGCCTTTTTCAAAGTCCTGGCCTTCTGTAGAGTTGAGTTCTTTCTGTTGTGCATTTCTATACTGGCTTCATTTAAATCAGGATAAAGCTAAAGTCTTTAATTAGGAAAACAGTTTTAGGATTTAAAAGATCAACTTTCATTTATATGGAAAATGCACTTTTGTGGAATACCTTATATTTTAATGAGGTGTAAATCACTGTTTATTCTTTTTTTTTTTGTTAAACCTTTGTGTTTCCTTTAAACTATCTTTGGAGCTGTATATTGGAACATTTTTAAGTGCAAGTAAAATGAAGCACGTTATATATTTATTTAATAAGGTTAAGTTTTAAGTCAATCCTATCAGAGTAATGACAGCAGTGTAAGCATCAGCAAAGTATGTGGAATGGCTTAGATGCTACTACAGAAACGCCTGCAGCTGTCTTTTCTGCTTTGCATTAGTAAAACACTATTAATTCCAATTTCTCTATTACACATTTCTGATTCACTGAATATAAAAACTCATACTGAAGCACATTCAATTAACTGTGATTTAGGCTATTGATGTAATGAGGATGGGTGAAAAAGAAAATAGGAAGAAAATAATTACTGAAATAGAGAATTTTTGGCAGGATTGATAACTACTGATGTAAACCCGAAAGAATGTGAATGATGAAATTCTACTGGACCAAAATAATCCTCCCCTTTTGTTAAGTGAAGAATGGCATCTAGCTCTAAATTATAACACCAGCCGCAGTGGATATTCATTGTGGATTACTCAATAATCGTGCCACTTTCACAGTCTGAGGATCTGAGACTCTTTGCTTTGAATCTGAATTGAGACAAAATACAAGAAAGATGGCAGATATGGTAAATCCAGTTGCCCTTCCAGTTGGGGGAACACCATTAACTGATTAAATCTATTCCTGTGACTGTCCAGCTGTTAGCCAGCAGTGTGAGCGATAGTTTAATTTAAGAAGATAAAGTATAGAATGAATTTGATCCTGAGAATACAGAAAGCAGTAATTGATGTTAAGGTAAGAGGAACAAGAAATAATTTCTCATTTTTAAATGTGGGTAATTATTTCAGCACTCTGAGTTATCCAATCCATAATTCTCCTTTAATTTTTTTTTCTACTGAGTCTAAGTTATTAACTACTTCAATATTCAAGGAGGTATAGTTTGAACCATATACTAGGAATTAAGTAATACTTAAAGGAGAAAGAAATAAATTAATGACTTTTTTATTTTTTAGGTGAATGAAGGACAAGAATGAATTAAAGGCAAATATTTGTTTTACCGACATATGTATTTCAGTGGATTAACTTTTAGGTCATTTTTATTTGTCCACCTTAATTAATCATAGCTCAGCTGGGGCTTAAGGGATTTTAGAATAATAATCATATTTCAGTAACCACTCTTCAGGGTAGTAAACTTTTTCAATAAACTTTTTTTTTTGTTTTTTTAATATTTGAAATGTTATGTTTACACATACCTCCTTTAAGAAAATGCAAATAATATGTAAATTCATCCCCATATATAGGCTGAGTTAATAGAACATACATTGTAGAAAGGTAAAGATTTTTTTTTTACTGTATTAAATATTTTGAATTACTCAAAATACCCATACTTTAACATAGTATTTAGAAAATGGCATGTAGCAGAGAGCTATTTTGTAAGTACTGGGTCAGTAGGTCTGTTACTTACATTTAGTCACAAATGTTAGTATCTGTCTCTTCCTTTCTCTCTGTCTCTTGTCTCTCACATATATATGTACATTCATAAATAGTTTCCAGCAGAGTTAACAAATGAAAGGATATAAGAAAATTAAAGGAGAGCAGGAGAAGGGAAAGAATTATATTTCAAAAATTAATTGAAAGGAAATATTAAAAGCAATAGGAAAAAATTATTAAACAAAAGGCATTGATAGGTACTATGAATAATCTGTAGATACAGGTTTAAGTGGAAATCATAATTTTTTTAGAATACTTTAAGAGACCCCATGAATTATAGTATGATAGAAAAGACATAGGTTTTGAAGACAGACAGACATAGTTCTTTTCTCAGCTCCATCACTTTGTGCTAATAGATTGGACAAGTTACTTAAACTTTTGGCCTCAGTGTTCCCAATTGTACAAGAGAATTAATAACACCCTTCTTTCTGCATTATAGTGTAGCTCCAACTGCAAAATGTATGTCAGGATACAGGCAAATAATAAATGGTGATTGTTACTTTCTAAGGATAAAACTTAGAAACCAATAAATAGGTTGTATAGCAATCGTGCAATTTTTAAGGCTGCTGGAACTAGCTTTGTACTTGAAAAAGCTTTTGAGTTTTGCGAGCTGTGAGCAAAGAGAGTACCATCAAAAAAAAAAGCATTTCCCATATCTCAGATCCTAACCTGGTTTTTCTACTTTTCTAACCCCTAAAATATATACCAAGTCCTGACATGAGTCTCTTTATCGAAAAATCTCATGGTTATATATTATTAGTTTCCTTTCAGGATTTTGTATAGAAATTAGGTTATTGTAATTTCTCCTAAACTACCCCACACAGTGAATGACTTGGCCTCCATTCCCATTTTTAAGTTTCCCTTCCTTAGGGATCATAGTACTGGAGAAGCTAGATAATAACAATGATTCAGATAATTTTCACTGATTACGCATGACAACTACAGCGGTTTCTGTGAAAATTATTACAGGTCTGAAATGGTGTGGTTTCTCATTCATTTGATTATATGATTTATCTATCGTCTTGCTCTACTATATTCCTTTTTAGATGTTAGTTATGAAGCCAGTAGGGCAGCAGTGGAAGCAGGCTATGGCTCAGTATGGAGCTTTTCATTCTGTTCCCGAAATACTTGTAAAATTATGTCAGTAACCCAAAGGACATCTTAAAGGATAGCCTCACAGAATTAGAAAATATTTTTCTACATTAAGATGAGAGTAAGGTCAGATATAGACTACACAACCAAATACAGATAATGCTTTTCTTTGTCTTTTCTTGCTCTCGATAATTTTAAGAATGAATATTCACTATGAGTTCTATAAGGAAAAAATATTATTATTTGTCCAAGAAGGGAGAGAAGGGGAAGCTAAAGAGAAATGCTGCTCCATGAGAGTTATTCACTGTCCATCTGATTCCTTTCACATCTGCGTCAGTCATGAAATCAGGAGTCATGAGTTTTTTGATTTGCAGAAATGAATTTGTTAGTGGGTAATTGCCTCTTCAACTGTGCAGATATGGAAGAAATTCTGGCCCTCCTTTATTTTCCAGCATCTTTTATCCAGAGAGGTTAGAAATGTATGCAAGCACGTCCGAATGATTATGACCAAAATATTCAAAAATTGCAACCCTCTGTAAATGTCTGATGTGACTCTTCACTTTGCAGATATGACTTTTGTAATTGAGACAAAATGGCACATGCCTGTACTAATTTCTATATTAATTTGGCATTGTTCCTGCCCACTGTTGGCTTTATTAAAGGCCCTTCCCCTTGGCAGCCTACTCTTTAGTTTACAAGTGAAGCTAGTGCTCATTTCTACTCACAGGGGGTGCTTGCCAGCTGCTGGACCAGATGCTCCACTGCTGGACACTTTGTCTGATTTGAGTCAAGGGACACGGTCAGGCTGCTTTCGAAATATTTAATTTAGCCAGATGCCACAGTCTTCAATGTGCTGTCACTTGTGATGAATTTGTTCCATACTTAATATTTGCAGATATTACAATGTGCAAATCGTTCTTAAGATCTGTATATTAAAAAATAATGTGCTTTTCAATTTTTTTTGTTCTCCGGTTCATTGTTTTCTGCTTCTATATTAAATAATTCCTCTTCCTAGTTAATTTTATGTTTCTTTTGTTTTGTTTAACATCTTTATTGGAATATAATTTCTTTACAATGTTTGTTAGTTTCTGCTTTATAACAAAGTGAATCAGCTATACGTACACATATCCCCATATACCCTCCCTCTTGCGGCTCCCTCCCACCCTCCCTATCCCACATCTCTGGGTGGTCACAAAGCCCTGAGCTGATCTCCCTGTGCTATGCAGCTGCTTCCCACTAGCTATCTATTTTACATTTGGTAGTGTATATATGTCCATGCCACTCTCTCACTTCATCCCAGCTTACCCTTCCCCCCCTCCCCGTGTCCTCAAGTCCATTCTCTATGCCTGTGTCTTTATTCCTGTCCTGCCCCTAGGTTCTTCATAACCTTTTTTTTCTTTATTTTTAGATTCCATATATATGTAATAGCATATGGTATTTTTTATCTCTTTCTGACTTACTTCACTCTGTATGACAGACTCTAGGTCCATCCACATCACTAAAAATAACTCAACTTCATTTCTTTTATGGCTGAGTAATATTCCATTGTATACATGTGCCACATCTTCTTTATCCATTCATCAGTTGATGGGCACCTAGGTTGCTTCCATGTCCTGGCTACTATAAATAGTGCTGCAATGAACATTGTGGTTCATGACTCTTTTTGTTTTAAATTTTATTTATTTATTATTTTTGGCTGCGTTGGGTCTTGGTTGCTGCATGCAGGCTTTCTCTAGTGTGGCGAGCGGGGGCTACTCTTAATTGTGGTGCACGGGCTTCTCATTGCGGTGGCTTCTCTTGCTGTGGAGCACAGGTTCTAGGCATACGGGCTTCAGTAGTTGTGGCGCATGGGCTCAGTAGTTGTGGCTCATGGGCTCTAGAGTGCAGGCTCAGTAGTTGTGGTGCACGGGCTTAGTTGCTCCACGGCATGTGGGATCTTCCCAGACCAGGGCTCAAATCTGTGTCCCCTGCATTGGCAGGCGGATTCTTAACCACTGGACCACCAGGGAAGCCCACATGACTCTTTTTTTGAATTATGGTTTTCTCATGGTATTTGCCCAGTAGTGGGATGGTTGGGTCATATGGTAGTTCTATTGTTAGTTTTGTAAGGAACCTCCATACTGTTCTCCATAGTGGCTGTATGAATTTACGTTCCCACCAACAGTGCAAGAGGGTTCCCTTTTCTCCACACACTCTCCAGCATTTATTGTTTCTAGATTTTTTAATGATGGCCATTCTGACTCGTGTGACGTGATACCTCATTGTAGTTTGATTTGCAGTTCTCTAATGATTAGTGATGTTGAGCATCCTTTGATGAGTTTGTTGGCAATCTGCATATCTTCTTTGGAGAAATGTCTATTTAGGTCTACTGCCCATTTTTGGACAGGGTTGTTTGTTTTATTGACATTGAGCTGCATGAACTGCTAGCATATTTTGGAGATTAATCCTTTGTCAGTTGTTTCGTTTGCAAATATTTTCTCCCGTTCTGAAGGTTGTCTTTTTGTCTTATTTATGGTTTCCTTTGCTGTGCAAAAGCTTTTAAGTTCCATTAGTTCCCATTTGTTTATTTCTGTTTTTATTTCCATTTCTATATGAGGTGGGTCAAAAAGGGTCTTGCTGTGATTTATAGCAGACAGTTGTGCCTATGTTTTATTCTGAGAGTTTTAGAGTGTCTGGCCTTACATTTAGGACTTTAATCCATTTTGAGTTTATTTTTGTGTATGGTGTTACGGAGTGTTCTAATTTCATGCTTTTACATGTAGCTGTCCAGTTTTCCCAGTACCACTTATTGAAGAGGCTCTCTTTTCTGCATGGTATATTCTTACCTCCTTTGTCAAAGATAAGGTGACCATATGTGTGTGGGTTTATTTCAGGACTTTCTATGTTGTTCCATTGATCTATATTACTGTTTTTGTGCCAGTACCATACTGTCTTGATTACCATAGCTTTGTAGTACAGTCTGAAGTCAGGGAGCCTGATTCCTCCAGCTCCATTTTTCTTTCTCAAGATCGCTTTGGCTATTCGGGGTCTTTTGTGTTTCTATACAAATTGTGAATTTTTTTGTTCTAGTTCTGTAAAAAATGCCATTGGTAGTTTGATAAGGATTGCATTGAATCTGTAGATTGCTTTGGGTAATATGGTCATTCTCACAATATTGATTTTTCTAATCCAAGAACATACTATATTTCTCCATCTGTTTGTATCATCTTTAATTTCTTTCATTAGTGTCTTATAGTTTTCTGCACACAGGTCTTTTGCCTCCTTAGGTAGGTTTATTCCTAGGTATTTTATTCTTTATTTTGCAGTGGTAAATGGGAGTGTTTCCTTAATTTCTCTTTCAGATTTTTCATCATTAGTGTGTAGGAATGCAAGAGATTTCTGTGCTTTAATTTGTATCCTGCTACTTTACCAAATTCATTGGTTAGCTCTAGTATTTTTCTGGTGGCATCTTTAGGATTCTTTATGGATAGTATCAGGTCATCTGCAAAGAGTGACAGTTTTACTGCTTCTTTTCCTATTTGGATTCCTTTTATTTCTTTTTCTTCTCTGATTGTTGTGACTAAAACATCCAAAACTATTTAAAAAATAGTGGTGTGAGTGGGCAAGCTTGTCTTGTTCCTGATCTTAGTGGAAATGGTTTCAGTTTTTCAACATTGAGAACGATGTTGGCTGTGTGTTTGTCATATATGGTCTCTATTATGTTTAGTTAAGTTCCCTTTATGCCTACTTTCTGGAGGATTTTTATCATAAATGGGTGTTGAATTTCATCGAAAGCTTTTTCTGCATCTATTGAGACGATCATATGGTTTTTCTCCTTCAATTTGTTAATACATTGTATCACCTTGATTGATTTGTGTATAGTGAAGAATCCTTGCATTCCTGGGAAAAATCTCACTTGATCATGGTGTATGATCCTTTTAATGTGCTGTTGGGTTCTGTTTGCTAGAATTTTCTTGAGGATTTTTGCATCTATGTTCATCAGAAATGCTGGCCTGTAGTTTTATTTTTTTTGTGACATCTTTGTCTGGTTTGGTGTCAGGGTGATGGTGGCCTCATAGAATGAGTTTGGGCGTGTTCCTCCCTCTGCTATATTTTGGAAGAGTTTGAGAAGGATAGGTGTTAGCCCTTCTCTAAATATTTGGTAGAAATAGCCTGTGAAGCCATCTCTTCCTGGGCTTTTGTTTGTTGGAAGATTTTTAATCACAGTTTCAATTTCATTACTTGTGATTGGCCTGTTTATATTTTCTATTTCTTCCTGGTTCAGTCTTGGAAGGTTGTGCTTTTCTAAGAATTTGTTCATTTCTTCTAGGTTGTTCATTTTATTGGCATTGAGTTGCTTGTAATAATCACTCTTGATCCTTTGTATTTCTGCAGTGTCAGTTGTTACTTCTCCTTTTTTATTTCTAATTCTGTTGATTTGAGTTCTCCCTTTTTTTCTTGATGAGTCTGGCTAATTGTTTAGCAATTTTGTATATCTTCTTTAAAAACCAGCTTTTAGTTTTATTGATCTTTGCTATCATTTCCTTCATTTATTTTTCATTTTTTTCTGATCTTATTTTTATGATTTCTTTCCTTCTGTTAAGTTTGGGTTGTTTTTTTTCTTCCTACTATAATTGCTTTAGGTGTAACGTTAGGTTGTTTATTTGAGATATTTCTTCAGGCAGGATTGTATTGTTATAAACTTCCCTCGTAGAACTGCTATTGCTGCGTCACATTTGTTTTAGGTTGTCATGTTTTAACTGTCAGTCTTTTCAATGAGACCAGATCTCTGGGAGAGCTCTCACTGATTGATATTACGTGGGGCCAGGAGGTCTCTGGTGGTCCAGTGTCCTGAACTCGGCTCTCCCATCTCAGAGGCACAGGCCTGACTCCCAGCTGGAGTACCAAGAGCCTGTCAGCCACATTACTTACATGTAAGTCACTCTCTGGCATCTGTCCTTTGCCCAGACAGGAGGGGGTTAAAGGAGTGGCTGATTAGGGGGCTCTGGCTCACTGAGGCCAGGGGTGGGAGGGGTATGGAATGTGGGGCGAGCCTGCGGTGGCAGAGGCTGGCATGACGTTGCAACAGCGTGAGGCACACCGTGTGTTCTCCTGGGAAAGTTGTCCATGGATCATGGGACCCTGGCAGTGGCGGGCTGCACAGACTCCTGGGAAGGGAGGTGTGGATAGTGACCTGTGCTTTCACACAGGCTTCTTGGTGGCTGCAGCAGCAGCATTAGCATTTTATGCCCATCTCTGGTGTCTGAGCTTATAGCCGCAGCTCTCTCCCATCTATGAAGCTCGTTTAGGCAGTGAATCTCCTTTCCTTGTGCTCCCTGAAACAATGGTTTATTGAGCCTTAGACAGTTCCAGATTTCCCCCATACTCCCTCCCGGGTAGGTGTGGCGCACTAGGCCCCTCAGGCTGTGTTCACACAGCCAACCCCAGTCCTCTCCCTGGGGTCTGACCCGAGCCTCAGCTCCCAGCCCCCACCTGCCCTGGTGGGTGAGCAGACAAGGTCTCAGGCTGGTGACTGCTGGTCGATACTGATCCTCTGTGTGGGAATCTCTCTGCTTTGCTGCTTTGCTGTCTGCACCCCTGTTGCTGCGCTCTCCTCCATGGCTCTGAAACTTCCCCCCCATCCACGCCCCCATCTCCACCAGTGAAGTGGCTTCATAGTGTTTGGAAACGTTTCCTCCTTCACAGCTCCTCGCAGAGGTGCAGGTCCCATCCCTATTCTTTTTTCTCTGTTTTTTCTGTTTTCTTTTGCCCTACCCAGGTACGTGGGGAATTTCTTGCCTTTTGGGGAGCCTGAGGTCTTCTGCCAGCATTCAGTAGGTGTCCTGTAGGAGTTATTGCACATGTAGGTGTATTTTTGATGTATTTGTGGGGGGGGAAGGTGATCTCCACGTATTACTCCTCCGCCATCTTGAAGGTCCTCCCTGTGTTTTTTCTTCTAATTTATTAAGATGAGAACTAAGTTCCTAGGTAAACCATATAAACTATAAATTTTTTGCTGAATGTAATTTCCACTGTATCCCAAAAGTTTCATTATTATGTTTTCTACTTTTTATTGTGCTCCAGATGCTTTTCACTTGCTCTCTGATCCATAGTTATTTGGGAATAAATTAATTTTGTTCATGGTTTTACTATTAGTTTCAAATTGATTGGAGTATGGTAAATATATGGTGAATAAAAGTCTAGCTTTTAGAATTTTTAAAAGGTTTTCTTTCTGACAAAGTTCATGTAAATGATTATTGGTGGGTAGATGTGTGCTCTATGAGAAATGCAATTCTCTATCTCAAGTTCAGTAATTAATTATTTAATTCCTGTATATTCATACATATTTGGCTTTTGGAATTTTTTCATTTCTGAAAGAGGTAGATCTCTCATATAATTCTGTTTGTAGGGTTCTATCTTGCATGTCTTATGCTGTATTTTTATTTTGCCATTATGTTGTTTAGTGCATTCAAATTTATGCCATATCCTTTATCTATTTCTTTGATATTTTTATCATTCTATAGTGTATTTTTTTATTCTTTAATTTACTTAATTTATTTCTGAAACAAAGTAATTGAATTTCTCATAAACAAATAAAAGCTTACAATGTTAAAGAAATACACGTTTCCAAATCTTAATTAAAATTGCTTTTAATTTTAGATGTTTTATATGAATTTGCCTCTTCTGCCTTTTTTAGTTGGCCAGATGTCTATCTGATTATCTTCTTTTTTCCAATCTTGTCTTGTTTCAAGAAAGTTTCTTGTAAAAGAAAAAAAAAGAAAAAAGAAAAACATATTGCTAGGTTATTATTCCCTTTGATTCAATTCAAACATCTGATTTAGTGTCTGATAATTCATTTGTTTCCTTTCAGGGTAAAAATTTATGTTTAATTTTTTCTTCTACCTTAATGTTCATTGTTTATCTTACTTTATTTTTCTATTTTCTGATTTAATGTGTTCATCCAACTTTATTACATGAACACATTTTTTTATTCTCTTAAACATTTTTGAGATCTTCTAATAAAAATTATACTGCAGTATTAATTATGACAGTGATACTATTTTGCATACACCTGTTTCAAAATATTATCATGTAGTATCACATTTGTCTTATTTATTTGACTTGTACAAGGCACGTACTCTTAGAGAAATGGATTTAGATAAACTTCTGCTCAGTGCCAGTGTGACTTCTATGAGTTCCTTGACAGATGGACATTTCTCCATCATAAACTCTATCTCTTGATGAAGTCTTCATGTTTATTTCATTGCTGGGCAATTCCAATTTTTGCAATGTCTCTTCTTACATAGATGTCCAGAGCTACATAGAGTTATTGTCTAGGACTATTTTAGAATCATTGCTCCTTAATCCAACCTCATATCCAAAGAACACTGTTTCTGAAGATAAAGCCATTTCATTTCTGGGCTTAGATATGTTGGGACCATTGTGATCTCAAACAATTGAAAACACAAAGAGAGGGGAGTAAGGAATCATTTGCTCTGCTATTGCTCACCAGTATACTTTTCATTCATGTTCAGTTTATTTTTTCAGTTTTCCTATTAGTTTAAAAACACTGTTATTATTTTCACTATTACAAGCTTCATAACCATAGGAAAAATCACAACACCTCACAGAGAAACAGTTTTCTTAAGCTGAAGAAACAAAAATCAAATACAAATAATAAAAATAATGAGAGTAATCTCAAAAGTCTCCTGTGGTGGTTGTGATAATTAAATAATATTAGTCAGGCATTTGGGAAAATCCTTTTTAAAAATACTAATCCAATTTAAGAAATATAATGAAGAATAATAGTTTTCTTTATATCTCTTTGAAAATTAAAGAAAAAATGTTTAACTGTGTAATTTACAGTGCAGCCCTAGTAAGTATACATATAGAAGATGTGAATACTAAAGATAAAGGTAAGTGGTATATTCCTGGACTCTTAAATAGTTTGAAACATATATATGGGATATAATCAGCTGTGAACATTAGAAAATATAATAGAATTGCAAAAGATTTGGAAGCATATATTTCGCTAACAATGTAAGCATTTTTTTCTTTGTCTATGAGCAATTCAATTAAGTAAAGCTTATTGAGTCTGATCAGCCCTTGTTTTCAGGGAATTGCAGTTCAATTTCATTTTTAATTAGAATTAAACATTGTGGATTTCTTACCACTGGTAAGCAAGATCCAGCAATAAAGTATGTACTTAATTTGTAGTAAGTTTCTGAAATTTAGTGCAGACAGTGAGCAGTATGTCTGGTTAATATTTAAACATCTCACCATATTCTGTTGTAGAAGTTTCCATTTATAAAAGCTGCTTTCTATAACAAATTACATTCACTTTCAAATAAATCTGTTATCACAACATGAGCAAAACTTATTCAATTAAAAGAGAAAACAAAGTAATTATTTACTCCTATTTGATGTGCACAATAGCTTGTAAAGGTTCTAGAAATGCCTAGGAAGGTAGATTTGTTGGCTTAAAAAATCACTTTTGCTTAAGTATTGCTTCAATAAAATATAGGTGTATTCATATGGGATAGATATTTCTCTATAGGAAAAGATTCACGAGAGAAGAGAGACTTAAGTTCCCTTGTGATGAACCCATGTGGAAAGAAGCAATGAACCATAAGGCCAGTGTGATAATGTTTTTTTCTCTCCCAGTTTTCCACACCTGTTTCTTTTCTGTGTCTTTTTGTTCAGTGGTATTTTAATGCTGTTCATCATGTTGGAGCTAGTTGAGAACACTGCATCCAAAGTAACTTTGTTTTTTTCCATGCACTCAGGCATTAAACTGGACATGTTCTCTGCCCATC
Organism: Aethalodelphis obliquidens; assembly: GCF_003676395.1. Lineage (NCBI taxonomy): Eukaryota > Metazoa > Chordata > Mammalia > Artiodactyla > Delphinidae > Aethalodelphis > Aethalodelphis obliquidens. Next base: position 91,034,562 of record NW_020837945.1, on the reverse strand, counting down.
ATTTTATCTTAATATAGTACTAAAAGAGAGAGAAAGAAGTGGGGAAGTTTGCAATAGTTACCTCAGTCACCTGGGATACAGTCCATTGAAATAACACTTTGAACTATACTCTTAGATAAGATACCGTATATAAGATAATGAAAAATGTAACAGGTTGATTTAACAGTTATTATAGTTTTTGAAAGGTAACTCAGAGTCAGATGCACCTTTGATATCTATTTTAAAAATATCTGAAATCTGACTGAATATATAGATAATGTTTTCTTTACCCAAAAGGGAGTAGTGATTCTCAAGAAAATCAAAAGCCTTTCCAGGGCCAGGGAAATGGAAACTCTGGCTGTGACCCCTGATGGATTTGCACTGTAAGAAGACATTGTCAATTTCTGCCAGACAGAATTGCAAAGACAGCAAATGGTGATCTATAAACTGCGTGGACAAGAGATGTGCACTCTGACCCTTGTTTGACAAGTATAAATCTTTCTAATTAATGACGTTAGAAAGGATAATATGGAAGTTATTTCTATTCTGATTAAATTATCTGCAAGACGTATGCATCAGGTTTGCTTCCTAAAAGAAGCTACAAAGAATCCATGTCCATGTATGTGTAATCCTTTACCTTGTCCTGGAGTAAGAACATCCTTCAGCTGTTCACATCTGGTTACAAATCCTATGCCTGACTAAAATCTTAGGTTTTGAATAATTAAATTAATTAATTTCAGGAGAGGTTGAGAAATTGTCTCTGTGAAGTAGACTGCCTTTTTTTTTAATGGAGAAAAAAATAACAGGATAACAAAAATAATGTTTCCTTGATAGGTAAGGAAAATGTAATAATCATTATCCTAATTTTTAAAGCTGTAAGCTACTATTTTAAGTAATGGGATTATAAAAATTTTAAAAGCCTACTGCAGTTTGGAAAAAAAATTATGACTTGGAGTATTTTAGGATTTTTTTATTCATGGTTCCTCCAATCTAACATACAAAAAACAGCCTGGTAATAAGTGATAGACAGTGGAGGAGTATTTTAAAGTTATATGAATATTTACTTTTGGAAATAAATTCATGAAATTTCATCATTTTTATGTCAAGAAACATTTTTGTTTCAGATTAACTAGTTGGTTTTGTTTTTTCCCTGATACCATTCTCTAACCACAGACAATTGCAAAGAAATTGCATTCCCTCAATTATCAACCTTCTTCATTCTCTACCTTCTCTTCTTCCTTATCATTCCCTTGAAAAACAAAAGAAAATAAAAACCCTCACACATTATGTAGCATTTTACACTCTCAAAATCCTTCAGACATATTACCTCCTTTGAATCTACCAGTCATTTTGTGTGATTGGCGGGGCAAATGTCATCTCTTTTTATGGATGAGAAAATTGAACTTTGTGGCTGTGGCATGCCCAGCATCCGTCACCTAATGGCTGGTCCACTTCAAGACTTGCTATTCTTTTCATCCACCATGTTGCTTACAAACCAAGCTACAGAACAATAAATCAATAAATTCAGATGTATTCCTAACAGCTTCAGATATCATGTAACACTTGCAGGTAGTGCAAGATTAGAAGTTTTACCATGGTAAATTTTTAAAAGTAATTTGACATAGTCTTTTTTATGTTAATATTCATTTAATTTTCTCCTGTGTGTCTCTTCCACATCCACCCACCTTGGAGAAAATACATATAAAATTTTTAGCTAAAGAATGACACTCCCAGAAGTTGACTTGTTTTTAAAAATTTTATATGATGAGTCATAATGCTGTAAATTTAGAAAAGATTGAATGTCATACATACATCTAGTCACCAATGTTTTTTTTTTCTTTTTATGTGTAAGAAAATTGGGAGGTCTGTTTAATATTTCTGTTAAAGAAGCAATTTTGTAGGCAGTAGAAATAAGAATATTAAATAGTGATTAATATCAGCACATTGAAACATCAGAAGATTGTCAGTAAACATAATAATTTCTGAGATATCTTTAGAAATATTTTATTTTTTATTGAAGTATAGTTGATTTACAGTATTGTGTTAGTTCCAGGCATACAACATAATGATTAAGTTTTTTTATTACCTTCCATTATAGGTTATTACAAGATGTTGAATATAATTCCCTGTGCTATGCAGTAAATCCTTCTTGCTTATCTATTTTATGTATAGTTCATATCTGTCAATCACATACTCCTAATTTGTCCCTTCCCCCCCCCCACACTCCCCTTTGGTAACCATAAGTTTGTTTTTTATGTCTGAGTCTGTTTCTGTTTTGTATATAGATTCACTTGTAGAAATATTTTATCTTTATTATGTATTATACATGGATTTATCTCTATTCATTATGGCTTTAGTTAAATATGCTCTTAGTTAAGAGCATTTGTAGCATATATTAAATTTTTTAAAAAATAGTACATTTTCAAAGACTAAATGATGTGAAGTGCTCTAACTTTTTTCTTGATCTTGTTATTCAACTAGAAAATTGCATAATCTCAGAGATTCATGCATGTGGTTATGTGAGACTATGCTCTCTTTCTCCACTGCCTGTCTCTTCCTCTCTCATATATTTACATATATAAGCACAAAAAATATTAAGTTTGTAAGTCAGAAGCTTATGTCTTTATGACTTCATTTCTAAATATATATAGTGTTAGTATTCTTTTCCATTCCTTTTGAACATGAAAAGCAACAGTACGTCTACAAAGGGAAAGAGATGTACACGCAGTTGGTAATATCAGCAACATATTTACTAGTAACAATTGTATATTTTTTTCTTAATATTCGCTATCAGTAATGAAATCATGTTAGAGAAATTGATAAGGACAAATACCCTTTAGTGTTTTCAGTTCATGAACCACCTATGCAGAGGAAAATACCCCAGGCCACTGTGTTTCCTCTCACTAAAAATAAAACGATTTAGGTTAATGCTTGCTGGTCCCTACTCTGTCATTGTATTCTCAACCTAGAACCTGGAGCAATGGATCTATACTGCATAGGTGGATCCACAATGGATAGGAAAAATGAGGAATGGGAAAATAAATTATAGCATTCTCCTCAATATTTTGAAGCTACAGTTGGAAAAGTAACATCATATTTGAAAAGATGTTTTTTTTAATAGACTTCTTCCATGCAGCAGACATTGCAAAGGCTGTCAAATATGTAATATGAACTTTAAAAAACAAAAAAATGCAGAGTCACAATTTTTTTCATTATTTGAAAGCAATATGGTTTAATGGGAGAAGCACAGGAAAATAAACTATGAGGACACATTCGTTTAGTCTGAAATCTGTGATTAACTATGTGATCTTGATAAAATCATCTTTATCCCATGATTACTTCATTTGTGAAATAAGAATAATCCCATAGGCCACAATGAGATATTAGTTTAAAGCACAAAAATATATGCATGAGAATACCTTATAAAATAGGACACCTTCCCTCCCTCCCTCCCTTCCTCCCTTCCTTCTTTCCTTCCCTCCCTTCTTCCCTCCTTCTTTCCCTCCCCTGTAACCTAGTGATAAAAGTTGAGGACTCTTTTTAGAACTCTGACAACAGGCTTAACTTTCTGAATAACTTCAGGTTTTTTCTTTACAAAAGCAGAGGGTCATTGCTTCTTATTAATCTTACTATAATTATTTAAATAACTTTGGATACATCAAGTAAAGCAATTTAAAATCCAAGTAAAGGTGTTCAGTGAAATAAAAAAAGAATGTTGTGATTATGCTTCAGATATACTCAGTCTGATTACAGTGAATATTCCTCACCATAATAGTCTTTTTTTTTTTTGACAAAGAAAGATGAGTTTACTTCCAAAATATAACAAAATATAACAAAGCAAACAGGAATCTTACAAATCTCTTTAATGGCATCCTAATGATACAATACATAATTAAAGGACCAAACAACAAACCTATTAATAAGGAAAACAATTTCAAGAAGAAAGAACAACATAAAATTTGAGCCCTGAAGTCAAAATATCTGCTTAAGAAATGATCACATATGACGTGTTCAATGTTTTTATTTTTCACATGTTCCAGAACTATTTAATTTTAGTAAGAATGTACTATGAAATGTTAGTTCATGGTTTTTAAAAGTGTATTTTTATTTTTCTGTTATTTTTCTGTTATTATAGCCATGAATCTTCAATCTAAAATGTCCATATTCTGTTGTTTTAATACATATTAATTCCCATTATGGCACTTTGTAAAAATCCAGGTCTTCTTAGCATTCTAAATAAACAGTCATACAATTCACACAGTATTGATTTTAGTATCTTCTCAGAAAGCAGATCACAGCAAGAAGCATCTGATGTGTTTTATAAATTCACCCTTTGGCTAGTCTATTTGTCTTTGTAAAGGATGGATGTATAATTTAAAGAAAAGGTGTGCTTTAGTGGAAAGATCACTAGGCTTGAATTCAGAAAACTCTTGTCTGATCCCTGGCATTACCACTTATTAGCTCTGACCCCAGGTCAAGCTCTTCACCTTCCTGAATCACAATTTCAGCAACTATATAATGGGAATTGAAATGACTTATATCAACTGCTTTGAATAAAAATCAGCAAATAACTTGTGAGACAGTATCTGGTTTATAGTAGATGTACAATTAATACTTGATGATTTGGCCTGAAGATGACTCAGAAGACCTAGATTCTAACCACATGATTTTCCTGAATCTTTATATAAAGTTTGACAGATATTTATCATGTATGAATGTATTAATTTGTTTGGGCTTCTATAACAAAATACTCCAGGCTGGGTGGCTTAAACACAGATTTATTTTCTCATAGTTCTGGAAGCTGAAAATTTGAGATGAAGGTGTTGACAGGTTCAGTTTCTCCTGAGGCTTCTCTTCTTGGCTTGCTGATCGCCACCTTCTTGCTGTGTTCTCATGTGCTTTTTCTGTATGTACACAGACCTCTGATGTCTTTCCCTCTTCTTATAAGGACACTAGTTGCATTGGATTAGAGCCTACCCATATGACCTCATTTAACCTTAGTTACCTCTTTAAAGGCCCTATTTTCAAATGTGGTCACATTCTGAGGTGTTCTGGGTGTTAGGACTTAAACTTATGAATCTTAGGGAGACACAACTCAGCCCATAACAATAGGCCTTAATTTTATCTGTAAAATCAAGTTTGTCTCGTTACGTTATATTTGTTCTCGTTTTCCACATGAAGGCTCAGGAAACTTTTCTAGGCTATGGAGGCCAGAGGAATGGTTCTAATACTGAGCCAATGTTTTGATGAGACTAAATTACAGAGAAAACCGCAAGCTTTCTCCTTTGGTTCTTGATATCAGGTGGTAGTTCAGGGATCTCCTGCATTGTGACCAGTGAAAATAAAGAGCAAGGCTCACATTCAGTGGGTTCAAAATGGTGAGTCAACAACTTGGGAGCATCTGTAAATGGATTAGAGCCTAACTGTGGAATTCAGCCAGTATTCCCTTGTTGGACACTGAAGGAGTGGATTGTCTAAATGACAATAGCAACAGCATCCTCCTGGAATAGGAAAGGCATTTGGGTTGAAAGTAAGAGTAGATGCCAGTTAAGTACAGAAGTTAAGTGGTAGGAATCAGAGAAGGGTCCTTTCTCTTTTACTGTCCCTGGCTTTGATTTTTCTTTAAATGATTGTTTCCTGAATATCTGAATACCATGCAGCCACCCAGTTCACATATGCTGTCTGTCCAAGGCAATGGGAATATAAACCTATGTTGGACCATTTTCAGGTGCCAGACTACTACCCCTGAATGAGTAATTCCCAAGGAGCTTTTCATTTTGTAAGGTTTGTTCAGTAAGATTGTTGTGTCCTGCCCACGGATTGGTAGTACCATTTATTTCAGAGGTGGTTATTTGGCAACAGATAGCTTTATATACTATACACAAGGAAAAATATATTAATATGGTTCACAGCAAGAAATATGAGATCATATTTCTTGGTCAAAGACATTTTATCTCCAAGACCCTGTCAATAAGACAAATCCACATGTTCAAATCCCTGGGGGCTAGTTTCTGGTTTTTATCGCTATCCTTAGATAACAAAACATCATACAAAACAAAATAAAACAAAAATCAAAACAAAATAGACCTATTTTATTATGTATTTTTACAGAAGTATAAAAAGACAACACACTTAGTTGAACATGTTTATTTTTATTTCGGAAACAAGCTGGCTTAATACTTATCTCGTTCTAATGAACACATGTAAGATGTCACAAAAGAATTTATTGAATAAGTTTTCCAGCCAGTGGAGGTGAACAGTAGAGCAAAATAACATTCATGTAATACACTTGTACCTGTATACACTGTGTTTTTCATTCATTCATTCATTCATTCATTCATTCATTGGTACATACACTAGTTTATTCATTAACCCAACAATAGAAAAATCATTTGTTGCCAGGCACTATACTAGGCACTAGGGATATAAAATGAAGGTATAAGGTTACTGTCTTCAAGCAGGTCATAATCGAGTGCTATTAAAGTTATCCATCAAATCCTTTTTAATTACTGAGGATAAAAAATAATACTAATAAAATTTCACTTTGGAGACTGGGGGCATTAGAAGTGTTTCAGGTGATGTGAAGCCATGACATAGCTTGAAGGGAGTTGACGACTCTGTATAGAAACAGAAAAGTGTCTTGGGGTTACTAAGGACCATTTCTTGGTTACTAGTCTAGCATCTATCTCAGATACCTCATGCCTATTGAGATTTTAGCACCCATAAAAACTTAAGAATTATGTTGGCTCAGCACTTAGTGGTTCTTTGAGTTAAACAAAAGAGGGTGGGAGGCATGTGAGTAGGATGCTGTTTTAATGGTTCCTATGTTCATGGAAACATAATATGATTTTTTTTTGAAGAGGAGGAGCAATCCTTAGATATGTGGAGACTAGTAATTATCACTGGTGGACATTTTGAATAAACATAGTCAGTAAATTTATGCAATATTTAACTTCTCTCCTAGAAATAAAATATTAGTTGAAGTACTTATTAAAGTAGAGTAGAAATATTTCCAATTTAGACAGAAGGTTGATAGCTGCATTGAAATATTATTCATTTAACTGCGTGATTTATTACAATTGTCATATATGTTTTGGGGTATAAACACTGTAAAATAGTTTTGAAAGATGAAATTAACACTTCACAGTGTACTATATTTAAATTAGTACTGAATTTATACTGAAAAGGAAGAATCAATTCAGTAACTCAGAATAGTTTCAATGTACAGATTCTAAGTGTTTTTGTTTCCCCTATATTCTGTCCCTAACAGAAGTTTAATGCAAAATTAAAATATTCATACTATATATTATATGAAATCATATCGTAAAAACTACCTGAAAAATCTTTATTAATCATAGAAAGTGTGTTATTTTGAGGGAGGGTATCCCTGCCAATAGTTTAAAAGCAAATTTCACATGTGACAATATATTTAAAAGTACAATAAATGTCTCCTTAAACAATTTTAAAATCATAGAATTAGACTACATGTGTTTTTAATTGAGAACAGAATGGGTCTTTGAGGCTAACGTTGTTCAATCCTTGCATTTTATGGATGGTGAAACAAAGACCTGGAAAAACTATATGAGTTGTCACATAGCTATTTAGTGTCAGGGTTGGTACCAAAATCCAGTACCATCAAATGAAAAGTCTCATGCTTTTTCATTTGTCTTGGTTATGGATTGATTTATTTGCAAATAACCGAAGCACCCTCAGAGAAAGGGAGGAGAATCTCACTCAATACAAGTGAAAGGCACATAGCTGGACTTGAGGTCTGTACGTGCCATTCCCTCTCTTGCCCATTCTCATCTTTGTTTCCTCTGAATTCCCACTCCTTTTTAGTTGCCACTTTCCTTGGCAAGGCTCATGGTTTCTACATTCTGAAAAGACTAGTTTGCACATGTCAGAAAATTGATTCTGAACAGAGAAGCCAGTTGCTCATATGGTGCTTTGTGTGAATTAGGAAATGGTGCCCCTCCAGGGCAATACAGCCTTGTGGGTCAGTGCACCACACTAGCCAGTGGCTGTGGCCTGCTTCTCCGTGAGCACACAACACTCAGGCCCAACACCATCTGCCTGACTCATTTTTGGTGTCTCCATTCCAAGTCCTGATTGGTCCTACTTGTATCAAATGTTGTCTTTGTTTACAAGGTGGTAAGTATGACAAAGAACCCCAAATTTATCAGATATATACTTGAGAAAGAGAAGCAAAGGGCAGTTGAAGTTTAATATAGGGAATCTGGCCTTACATTTGCCATCTCTTTTCATGTATTAGACCCCTAGTATAATCGTCAATCTAGGTCTCAAGCTGTAAGAGGTCCTAGGCAGAGCTAATAACTTTCACCTGTGTACCCAGGGACAGTCTGCAATCAGACAGCCCAAGGACAGCTGGTTTCATCCTTTTGGCCTTGGCTTGCCTTTGGAAGTATTTTAAAAAATGTCATCTCACCAGAATACAAGGTCTTTTGAGCATTTTAGGCAACCTCCACCTCATCAAGTTCAAAATGCAATGTTAACAATGCAAAGGAACATTTTTAAAATTTGATGTCATGCAAGCAGTTTCTTCTGTTGCCAGTGTCATTGGCAATAGACAATTCCCGAAACTGAGTCACTGAATTAAACTACTTATTTAAGAGCTCTATGATGGTCAGTGTGGGGTGGCATCAGGAACCAGATTTGACAATGTTGAAGAGGTGTCCACCTCAGGTCCAACTGTTATAGGCAGAGGATGGGAAGAGGGGGTCAGCTCACATATAAAGCTGTCTCTTATGAGGTGTAGGGAGGTAATCAAGTCTGGCCAAAGATAGTATTCTATTAAACCACATTGCTTCATTATCAGCCGTTAGGTATAGAAACATATCATGGTACATATTCCTTATAAAAGGGATCTCAACATATTACCAAATATAATCAGAAGAGACAAGTTAGGTATAGAAACATATCATGGTACATATTCCTTATAAAAGGGATCTCAACATATTTCCAAATATAATCAGAAGAGACAAAATATGCAACTTTAGCATTTTATTTTTGACTAAGATAAATTTAATCACTGGGTTTCATAAACACTAAATAAATTATCATATTTACCTTTTTAGAAGACACTTTTGAAGCTATTTTGACTTCCACTAAAGCAGTATCAGCACATTTAAAAAAAAAAAAATTTGTTGGTTATCACTTCCCTTTCTTTGTCCAAAGCAGTGATCTCTCATAGATTCACTTTCCACTGACCCTGAACCTAGCCTCACAATCCTTCTCCCGGCGTCCATTCATTGTCAGTTAATTGGAGTTAGTACTCAAGTTGAAAACTGTTCGTCATTCCACTGGTAAACTCAACTTCCTAAGAGCAAAGACCTTGTCCTACTTACCTTCATATCCCAATGCCAGCATATTACCTGCATAACAGCAACACTCATTATATAGTTACAAATGGATACATGGCCCAGGAATTGTAAAAATAGTTTTTCACAAGCAGGTAATTCTCAGAAGAAAATATACAGTTGCCAAAATCACAAGCAAAAATAAATTTAACTTCATTAATAATTAAAGATCTTTGGAGAAATAAATTTTGGCCAGATTGACAAATATCTTTTGAAAAGTAATAATATTCAATGTTGGTGATAATGAGGGGAAACAAATACATATACTACAGGTAAGAATATAACTTTTTATAGCTTTTCTAAATGGAAATTAGTTTACAAAAAGAAAATCATAAGAACAGGAATACTTTGACTTAGAAATTCGACCTGTGAAACTACACTTGATTAAAATAGATATTTGTGCAATGATTTAGATATAAGGAATTTTGTTCCAATGTAATATAAAAAATTTTTGAATAATTTGATTAACAGTCAGGGGTTGGTTACATAACATTTGATGGCCTTTTTATATAATATTATTTATATCACTCATATACAGTATACAGCTATTAAAATGATACAAAAGTATACCTATCAACATGGACAAATGTTTAGTATATACTGTTAAGTGAAAAATAAAGATTGCAAAATAGTATTTATCATAGATTTATTTGTAAATATATGTGTGAATGTGCATAAGCCCCAGTAAAAGGATCTAGAAACACCAACATGTTAACATTTGCAACCTCTTGACAGGTAAGATAATGGGATTGCCTTTTGCTTTTTTGTTTTGCTTTGTTTTGTTGACATGTATATCTTTCTTGCTAATGATCACAAATTGCTTTAGTAATAAAAAAAGAAATTTTTAATATTTAAAAAATTGCTTTCTAGAGAAGTTCATTTTATTTTCTTGATATATTCTCCTATAGTAAGCAGAACATTGAAAATCATTCCATTGATCATTCTTTTTGAGAATAGCAATTTCAGCATCCAAACATTAGAAATCCTCCCTAAGGACTTCAGTCCTGCATTTGGAGCATCAGTCTTAAATCTCACCCTTTATTCACATATTATTTTCTCTCTTTTTCTGTCTCTCATTCCTCCTCTCTCCCTGAATTTTTTCCCTATCTTCATTAAGACATTGATGGGGAAAAAAAAGAAGTCTGATCAGAGTGCTTTCTTATAGAAGGTATACATGTGAGTCCATTATACTTAGCTTAGGTTCTCAGTGTTGGGTTTTTTTTTTTCTTATTATAAAAATCCATACTTGTTCATTACTTGTTTAAAAATGGAAAAATACAGAACAGTTTTAAAGGAGTTGAAAAGATGCAATTAACATAGCATACTTATATCAAGATTGTGACTTATATCAATCATGTAAGTCACACTAAGATGAATAAGATCTTTACCCACCAAAATTAATTTAATAAGTTAAAACAAAGAGAACCTGGGATGTCAAGTTCATCTGCCCCATCATACTTCTCTATTGTGTACTTAAGAACAGAGCGGAACCTTTGCATTAAGTATGTTCATAGAGGTAATTGGGATATTTTCAAAGTATTTAATGACAGAGACAAAGCAGGAACTGACCATTTAGAAGGAGGCCCACTACTTTGTTGTGTATATACCCATTAGTTGCTCTATCTTAGAGGTCTGACTGGGACATCCAGGGCAGAGACCAGAGTGACTAGTGGGGGCCCTCAGGAGCTTCAGGACAGTGGCTGTTTGCCAAACCATGTGAAAGATTTCAACATTTTAACAACTGGTGTGGCAGTCTCAGCCTTGGAGAAAATAAATCAAAATGCTGTTGGATGTCTTCTGCTCTAGGGAAGAATATAATAATGGTCAGAACAGCTCTCCTTTTACAATGGAACTTTGTGGTAGATTTTTTGTTAATCTCATGAAAGTGAAAACTTCCAAATCTACTTGGACAATTAAAAAATGAAGAAATTCCAAATGCAGACAACTGAAATCAAATATAAACATTATAAGAATGCAGCTTAAATATTGTTGAACAGAGGAAAAAGGAAGAGGCCAGTAGGATAACTCTGTCTGGGCTTTGATAATGAGAAAATCGGAAGTTTCTACTTATTTAAAAAGAAAACAATAACAGAAAAAGGAGTCATCTAATTGTAGTGACATTTATGAAGTGTCCATATATGAACTAAAAATGTATATGAGGACATTTTTAATAATTTGTTCTCCTCTTTTAGCTTTCCTTATTGGAAAAGGCTGGATTTGGAGGTGTTCTTCTGTATATTGATCCTTGTGATTTACCAAAGACTGCAACTCTTAGCTATGATACATTTATGGTGTCACTGAATCCAGGAGGAGACCCTTCTACACCTGGTTATCCAAGTATTGGTAAGTTCATTATTAATCTTTTATTATTCTTGTAAACACTACAAGGTTGTAATTTATAAGTACACTCTACCTAAAGTAATCAAAGGATAGTAAAGTTGAAGAATTCTTAGCACTCCATATTTTTAAAAGTGAATGTTTTATCTTCCCAAAATTGTAGACTACCCATTTGTTGGAATAAAACTTGCTAAAAAGCCTGCAATACATTTTTGTCTCAATAACAAGAGAAAACATTTTATGTGTTATTATTGATTGACTGATAAGATAAATTAACACCATGTGGGACGAGTACTCCATGTAGGTGGAAAGCATGTGCACACACCTAGAAGTATGAAATGTCTGCTGCTTTGGAGTTGTTACAAATTTAAGTCCAGAGTCGAGGGGTACACATGCTCAAGTCAGGTGACTAAAACATTGGGAAATGATGCTGGAAAGGAATGGAGTTGACACAATCAAATTGTCTGGCTCCCTAAAAGAAGGGATCTCATTGGTTTGTCTAGCCACTGGCAGCATAGACATGGTCATTTTGCATCAAACATCCTTTTCTTTCCCAACAAGCTGTGTTCATTATAGTGGGAATCATGTGGCAAAGATAAAAACAACTGTGATTTTGGCAGGTGCTCACTGTACCATTGATTCTCGGTCTAATGTGTCATTGACAAATATTCTTTTTAAACAGACTTGGCAGAGGAAAAGCTCTTTGGACCTCCTTCCATTGTGATACTAACCCATTAACCATGATACTTGAGTCAGGAATTAAGCTAACAAAAATTTCATGTAATTATCCATGTGTTCCATCAATATTTTTCCTTGTTTTCAACAAGATATTACAAAAGACTAATAATATCTTACTTAAGTCTAACTGTCCTTTATATATATTAACATTACCAATTAATAACTTTTTCCAAGAAGGAAGTAAACTCAGTCAAATATGACTATAATTTATGAATTTTGTTGGTCTACTGAGTAGTGCTTTGTCTTTTAAAATAATCCATGTAAGAATCTGTACTTTGTACAGTCCGCTCTCTCTTAATTACAATTTTGAAATTAAAATTAGTAGGTATCCATCTACAGTTCTCAGGCATCACCAAAAATATCAGTTAAGCTCTCTCATTTGCAAATGCTCTAATTGCCTTGGGTTGTAATGCCTCAGCATCAGGAGGTTGTACATGGCAGCTAACTCTGTATGGTAAATCAATGGTCTGCAATGCTACTGAAAAGCAGATACTTTATGAATACTCTGCTTAAGTGGTAAGTTGCCCCGTTGGCAACAGTTACTCTTTATATATTTTTGGTTCAGGTCATTTAATAAAAGTAGAATTCAGTCATATCTAGCAAAGTGCTGGCCAGTGTCTTGAGAATCTAAGAATTTTTTTTTTAATTAATTTAATTTTTTATTTCAAAACAATTTCAACTCACAAAAATGTTGCAAATATAGTATGTATAGAATCCTTATATCTTTATCCCAGCATCCTCTAATATTATGTATGTTTTCTTTGGAATAATGTCTATTCAGACTCTCTGCCCATTTTTTGAATTGGTTTGTTTAGTTTTTTATTGTTGTGTTGTATGGGTCCTTTATATATTTTGGATATTAACCCCTTGTCAGATATATGGTTTGCAAAAATCTTCTCTCATTCAGTAGGTTGCCTTTTCATTTTGATGATGGTTTCCTTCACATGCAGTATCTTTTTAGTTTAACATTGTCCCATTTGTTTATTTTTGCTTTTGTTTCCTTTGCTTTTAGAGTCAGATCCACAAAAAAATATTGTTAAGACTGATGTCAGTGAGATTACCACGAACATTTTCTCTAAGGAATTGTATGGTTTCAGGTCTTACATTCAAATCCTTAATGCATTTTGAGTTAATTTTTGTGTATGGTGTAAGAAGTGGTCTAGTTTCATTCTTCTGCATGTGGGTGTTCAGTTTTCCCAACACCATTTATGAAAGAGACTATCCTTTCCCCATTGTATGTTCTTTGCTCCTTTGTTGTAACTTAATTGTCCATATATGTATGGGTTTATTTCTAGGTTCTCAGTTTTGTTCCATTGATGTCTGTGTATGTTTTTGTGCCAGTACCATACTATTTTGACTGCCATAGCTTGGTAGTATAGTTCGAAATCAGGACGCATGATACCTCCAGTTTTGTCCTTCTTTCTCAAGTTTGTTTTGGCTATTCAGGGTTTTTTGTGTTTCATGGAAATTTTAAAATTATTTCTGTGAAATAAGTCTTTGGAATTTTGATAGAAATTGCATTGAAGCTGTAGATTGCTTTATGTAATATGGACATCTTAACAATATTAATTATTCCAATCCATGAGCACAGAATATTTTTTCATTTATATGTCTTTTTGTTTCATCAGTGTCTTACAGTTTTCAGTGCGCAAATACTTCACCTACTTGGTTAAATTTATTCCTAGTTATTTTATTCTTTTGATGTAATTGTAAATGGGATTCTTAACTTCTCTTTCTGATAGTTTGTTATTAGTGTATAGAAATGTCACAGATTTCTGTATCTTGATTTTGTATCCTGTAGCTTTACTGAATTTATTTATTAGTTCTCACATCTTTTTGGTGGGGTATTCAGTGTTTTCTATATATAATATAATGTCATCTGCAAATAGTGACAGTTTTATTTCTGTGTCCAGATTTGAGTGTCTTTTATTTCTTTTCTTGCCTAATTGCTGTGGCTAGGAGTTTCAATACTATGTTGAATAAAAGTGGCAAGAGTGGGCATCCTTGTCTTATTCCTGATTTTAGAGGAAAAGCTGTCAGTTTTTCATCATTGAGTATGTTATTATCTGTGAAATTGTCATATATGGCCTTTACTATGTTGAGGTATATTCCCTCTATACCCACTTTATTGACAGTTAAATGAGGGTTGTATTTTGTCAAATGCTTTTTCTGCATCTGTTGAGATGATCATATGATTTTGATCCTTCATTTTGTTAATGGGATGTATCACATGGATTGTTTTATAGATGTTGAATCATCCTTACTTCCCTGGAATAAATCACACTTGATCATGATGTACAATTTTTAACGTATTGTTGGATTTTATTTGCTAATAGTTCATTGAGGTTTGTATCTGTGGTTATTAGTGATAGTGGCATACAAATTTCTTTTTTTGTGGTGTCCTTGTCTGGTTTTAATATCAGGGTAATGCTGGCTTTGTAAAGTGCTTTGGAAGGTTTCCCTAGTCCTCAATTTTTTTGGAAGAAAAGTATTAAGTCATCTGTGAACATTTTGTGTTAACTTCGAGAGAAGAATAGGTATTAAATCTTCTTTGGGTGTTTTGTAGAGTTTGCCAGTGAAGCCATCTTGTCCTCGGCTTTTGTTTGTTGTGAGATTTTTGATTCCTGTTTCAATCTCCTTACTAGTAATTGCTCTGTTCAGATTTTCTATTTCTTCATGATTCAGTCTTGGAAGATTTTATGTTTCTAGGAATTTATCCATTTCTTTTAGGTTGTCACACTGTTGGCATATAATTATTTGTAGTAGTCTCATTTGATCCTTCATATTTATGTGGTTACATTTGTAACTTCTCTTTCATGTATGATTTTATTTATTTGAGTCCTCTCTTTTTCGCTTGGTTAGTCTAGCTAAAGTTTTGTTGAATTTATCATTTCAAATTACCAGCTCTTAGTTTCATTTATCTTTCCTATATTTTTTTAGTCTCGCTTTCATTTATTTCCATCTGATCTTTATTATTCCCTTCCTTCTGCTAATTGTGGTCTTCACTCATTCTTCTTTTTCTAGATTCTTTAGGTGTAAAGTTAGATTGTTTATTTGGGATTTTTTTGTTGTTGTTTCATTATTATGAATTTCCCTCTTAGAACAATTTTTGCTGCATCCCATAGATTTGGTTATGTCATATTTCTGTTTTCATTTGTCTGTAGGTATTTTTTTGATTTCTCCAAAGACCCCTTGGTAGTTCAGTAACATATTTTTAATATCCACATTTTTGTGGTTTTTTCCTTTTTTTTTTTCTCATGAAAGATTTCTAGTTTCATACCATTATGGTTGGAGAAGATTTTTCTTGAATTTATTGAGACTCATTTTGCGACCTAACATGTGATCTATCCAGGAAAATGTTTCATGTGTACTTAAGAAGAATGCATATTCTCCTGCTTTTGGATGGAATGCTCTATAGCTATTAAGTCCCTCTGGTCCAATGTGTTGTTTAAATTTGATGTTTCCTTATTGATTTTTTTGTCTGGATGGTGTATCCACTGATGTAAGTAGGGTGTTAAAGTCCCCTACTATTATTGCATTGCTTTCAAATTCTCCCTTTAAGTCCATTAATATTTGCTTTTATATCTTGGTGCTCCTCTGTTGGGTGCATATACATTTATAAATGTTGTATCTTCCTGCTGGATTGACCTGTTTATCATCATGTAATACTCTTCTTTGTCTTTTCTTACAGTCTTTGTTTTAAAGTCTATTTTTGTCTAATATGAGTATAGCTACTCCAGCTTTCTTTTCATTTCCATTTGCATGGAATATATTTTTCCATTCCTTCACTTTCTGTCTGTGTGTGTCCTTTCTTATGAAATGAGTCTCTTATAGGCGGTAAATAAATGGGTCTTGTTTTTTACCCATTCTGACACTCTGTCTTTTGATTGGCTGCTTTAGTTTATTTACATTTAAAGTAATTATTGATGGGTCTGTACTTATTGCCATTTTGTTGTTTTATGTTTTTTTCTCTTTCTTTTTATCTCTTTCCTTGTGTATTGGTGGTTTTCTTTAGTGTTATAGTTAGATTTCTTTCTTGTTTTCCTTTGTGTATTTACTATATATTTTTTCCTTGTGGTTTCTGTGAGGTTCACATATAACATTTTTGAGTGTTGCCTGTTTTAAGTTGGTAGCTACTTAAATTTGAACACATTCCAAAATTTTGTCTTTTTACTTCCACCCACCACACACACACATTTTATATTTTTGATGATACATTTTACATCATTTTATTTTATGCATTCCTTAACTAAGTATTATAATATTAGTTAATTTTACTGCTTTTTTCTTGTGATCTTTATGTTTGCTTTATGTGATTTTTTTACTATCTTTATTGTATATTTATGTTTTCCAATAAGATTTTTTTCTTTAGTATATTTTCTTATTATTAACTAATGCCATTTCTTTTCAGCTTAAAGAAATCCCTTTAATATTTCTTTCAGGGCCAGTTTAGTGGTGATGAATTCCTTTAGAGATCAAAGGAAAGCCTTGATCTCTCCTTTAATTCTGAATGATAACTTTGCTGGGTAGAGAATTCTGGGTTAGAGGATTTTTCCTTTCCACATGATGGATATGTCGTGCCACTCCTTTCTGCCCTGTAAGGTTCCTGCTAAAAAATCTGCAGATATTCCTATGGGATTTTCCTTGTATGTAACAAATTGTGTTCTCTTGCTGCTTTTAGGATTCTCTCTTTATCCTTAACATTTACCATTTTAATTGTAATATGTCTTCATATGTGTCTCTTTGGCTTCATCTTGTTTGGAACTCTCTGGGCTTTCTGGACCTGATGTCTGTTTTCTTCCCCAGATTAGAGAAGTTTTCAGTCACTATTTCCTCAAATAATTTTTCTGGCCCTTTTTCTCTCTCATTTCCTTCTGGAACCCCTATTATATTAATGTCATTCTGTTCAATGTTGTTGCAAAAGTCCCTTAAGGTATTTTCACTTTTTAAAATTCCTCTTTCATTTTGCAGCTCTGTCTGAGTGAGCTCCATTGTTTTGTCTTCCAGGTTAGTGATTTGTTCTTCTATCTGCAGTTTAACCCCTCTAGTGAATTCTTCTGTTCCATTATAACTTCTGTTGGTATTTTCTTATATTTTCTGTCTCTTTGTTGAAGTCTTCATTGTGTTCATCCATTGTTCTCCCATGTTCAGTGAAGCATCTTTCCTGGCCATTACTTTTAAATCTTTATCAGGTAGATTGCTTATCTCTGTTTCCTTTAATTCTTTTTCTGATGTTTTGTCTTATTCTTTCATTTTGAACATATTTCTCTGTCTCCTCAATTTGTCTAATTCTCTGTTTTTATGTATTAGTTAGTAACTATCTCTCCCAGACTTAAGGAGTGATGCTATTTAGGAGATGTCCTGTGGGGCTCAGATGTACAATCCTGCCTGGCCACCAGAGCCAGGTGCTCAAGGGATTTTCCCTATGTGAACTCTGTGCATCTTCCTCCTGTGGTGGAGCCCAGTCATGGCTGCTGTGGTATACTGTCAGGTGGGATTTGCCCTTGGACTGGCTGCAGGGTCTGGTTGTGGCTTCTGTTGGACACTCGTAAGCAGGACTGTTGCTCAGTCGTTTGTTAGGCCTGACTTAGGTGCTAGGGTAGGCAGAGCTCTCAGTGGGGCCATGCCCACTGTCTCTAACAGTTTATAGGGAGAATTCCAAAATGCTGCCCTTTAGTTCTGGCATTATCAAAGTAGCCTGAGATCACAAAATGGCTTCTGCCAGTATCTCAGCCCCCAGGGAGTATCTCAGCTAGTTTCTCTCTGACAGAAAATTTAAGATCAGGAAGTGGGTCCCCTTCACCTATAGGCCATATGTTTTGTGCTGATTTTCAGGTCGAGTCTGTGTGCAAGCACTTTAAGAAGAGGTTTTTCATTCCCTGCAGTTCTGTGGTTTTCCTGGATATATTTCTCATTGGTTTTCAAAGCCAGGTGTTTTGGGAGCTTCTTTCTCCTGTGCAGGGTCTAGGGGCTGGGATGCCTGATATGCAGGTCAATCCCTTGCTCCTCAGGTTAAAGATCCATATCTTTGTGATTCTTTCTAATTGTGGTTTTCTGAGATGGTGTGGTGTTTTCCTTGATGAGATCATATCTCTACCTTTCCTACTCATCTCGAAGCTGTCCTTTTACCCTTTGTTGTGGAGGCTCTGTTCAGCCAGTTTTCAGGTCCCTTACCATGGGATTTATTCCATATGTAGTTGTA
This sequence comes from Aethalodelphis obliquidens, assembly GCF_003676395.1. Classification (NCBI taxonomy): domain Eukaryota; kingdom Metazoa; phylum Chordata; class Mammalia; order Artiodactyla; family Delphinidae; genus Aethalodelphis; species Aethalodelphis obliquidens. Next base: position 91,015,929 of record NW_020837945.1, on the reverse strand, counting down.
GATTTGTTGTATCTCTGGGAGGAGGTGAGTTCAGGATCTTCCCATACTGCTATTTTGAACCCTCTCTTTTGTTTGTTTAATACATATGAAATAAATAGAATAGTACAGTTAACCCTCCATCTACCTCAACCAGCTTCATCAATTATTCTACCATTTTTGTTTTGTCTATATATCCCCTCATACTTCATAGCACCACTTATTTTTTCAAATAAAATTTACATAAATTGAAATAGATATATCTTAATTGACAAAAGGATACAGCCATGTACTCTCCATTCGTATTTAGTATTAGAACATTCCCATCACCTCCAGAAGTTCTCTGAGTCACTTCAGAATAATTTCCCATCACCAAACCTAGCTAACCACAAGTCTCAAGATTTTCATGGTAAAAAATTTTAGAGTTTTATAAAAATGGAAACACGAAGTATGTATTCTTTGTGTGCAGATTGTTTTGCTCAGAATAATGTCTGTGATATTTATTCATGGTTGCAGGTATCAGTAGTTCATTCTCTTTTGTTGCTGAGAAGCATACCACAATTTTTGTATAGGTTTAAGTAGTTTTTTTTTTTTTTTTTTTAAACAAGAATGTCAATGCACTCTTCCACAATGCATGATCCAAATAAGTTCTTCAAAGAAACACATGGTCTTCTTGTAAGGTAGCTCAGTAAGTCTTGTTGCATATCCAAATAGTTCTTGATTATTATAGAATCAGAGAAAAGAGTAAAAAGTTTTAAAATAATCTTTGTCCCTATAACACAGAAAAGAATTCATCACTCTATTTATGAGAATAAGACTTCAGCTTCATTTGGCACGTTAACTACTCTGAGCCTTATTCTCTTCACAATAAAAAGGAGGATTATACTAATATATATCTCACAAGATTGTTTGTAAGGAAATGCAAAATTCTGGCCTCCACCTTATACTTAGATAGAAACTCTGAGGAAAGGGCCCAGCCATCTGTGTTCTAACAGATTCTTCAGGTAGTTCTGGTGCAGCTAAATTTTGAGAGCCACTGAGCTAGAGGACTTTTACTATTCTTTATCTACCACATCTGAGTTGGACCACTGGGGCTACTGACCTAAACTTTGTGACCTCATGTTACTCTTCTTTCAGCATCTTGTATTGCTGCCTCCACACCAATCAGGACAGAGGAACATATGTATTCCTGATCCTCAACCCAATTTTTGTACTCAGTGGGCTGTTAGTGAATATTTGTTGAGTGAATAAATTATTCTGTTTTATTTTTAACTTTTTATTGGAGTATAGTTGATTTACAGTGTTGTGTTAGTTTCAGGTGTACAGCAAAGTGAATCAGTTATACATACATATATATCTTTATATAGATATATAGAGATATATCCATTCTTTTTCAGATTCTTTTACCATATACAGAATATTGAGTAGAGTTCCCTGTGCTATACAGTAGGTCCTTGTTAGTTATCTGTTTCATATATAGTAGTGTGTATATGTCAGTCCCAATCTCCTTATTTATCACTTCCCCCCACATTTCCTCTTTGGTAACCATAAGTATGATTTCCAGATCTGTGAGTCTGTTTCGTTTTGTAAATAAGTTCATTTGTATCATTTTTTATTAAGTTCCACATATAAGTGATATCATATGATTTTTGTCTTTCTCTGTCTGACTTACTTCACTTAAGTAAGTGATAATCTCTAGGTCCATGGCTGCTTGTGTGATGATTCTGATCCTTGGCTATACGCTAATTTTAATTAACCTAATTAAAACTCCTTTTAAAAAAATATGTATCCATACTTACACAGTTTTTCTCCCTAAATGCTTCTGTCAACTCCCTCACATCTCTTTTACTACTCAGAATAGCAGAGATTGCACTGATTGAAAAAGCTTTGAAATTCCATTTAAGATATTAGGATATCAGAAGTCTAATCTAGTCTCTTAATTCCTTTGATAATTTATCAAATATTTCAAAGACAAAATGTTCAAACTATCAGACTTTATCATAACTTCTTCCACCAACTTGCCAGGAGTGTTTTAATACATTAAACTATGATCCAAGCAAACCCTGTTCCCTGGAACCATATAATTTTAGAATCCTGAGAGGCTTTAGGGTATAAATAGCACAATTTTATTCTCAAAATTGAGGCATAAGAAACTTGATCATGTTATCTAGGGACTCAGATAAATGAGGCATAAGAACTGACATTTACAGTAACTGGTTATTATTAAAATACCTGTGATCAGTTATAATCAAAGATGTGCTTGGCTTAAAATCACTAATTGGGTACATAAGGTATGGCTCCAAAGAAAGAGGGGATCAAAAACTATGGGGTGAGCATTAAAATAGAGAAGTGAGAAATTGATATCATTAAGGAGTATTCTATTTTTACTATGTTGAAACACAGAAAAGGAAATCCTACCCCAATTTCTAAGTATTAAGATTGTCTGACATCTGAAGGCCTAGAAATAGTATTAGGAGTTAGAAATCCTTTTGTTTCCATATTATTTCCCTTAATAATATATCTTCTGAAAACTCTGTAGGTTACAGAGTTGATTTTAAATTTAGTACCATCTCCAGATAACTGCCTGGCTAATCTCTGGACTACTACTTAATTGAAACCCAAGATATTTCTTTTATCTTGGCTTAGACTTGATTCTCATTATACCCTATTTCCTAAAATCCATCCTGATTTAAAGCTTTATGTCTGTGTCCTGTTCTTTATTTGTTATAAACCTGGTTTGTTTTTGTTTTGTTTTTGATTCTGGAGAGGAAAATCATTTCAGTCATTTTACTCTAGTGAAGTGTATCAAACAACACAGTTTATTTAATATTCCCAGTGTTACAATTCAGTGGATCCGTGTGTTGTTTACCTCCTGTCTGTTCAACATTGCCTCTGCCAACCAAAACCATTCAAAGAATAAAGAATATCTCTGTAATTTGTGACAAGTCTTCACCAGGTGTTCTTGGTCCAGTTACCTGGACAAATATTGAAAGACTGACTTGAGTTGGCACTAAATCAACTGAGACAATGTTGAACTAGAAGAGCAGATATAAATATGCGCCTAGTTGTCAAAGCAGAGTGTTAGATACTCACAGCGTGAACTACCTTGTCACTTGGTTGGGAAAAAATAAAAAAATGTCTGCATTCTTACTATTTTACTGTAACTGGTGGTTCTTGAATATGTCCTAAAGTCTTCCTATTTACATGAAGTATTATTCAACATGATTCTTAGATCCATTTAAAGAGTGGCTCATTATTAAACAATGTGAATTTTTTTCAGAAAGTTTAATTTGCAACATATTTTAAAAGTAGTTTAAATTCAAAATACTCCTTTTAAAAAAATCTAAATTTCATTTTGAAATATAATTTTGGTAATATAAGTTTTCTTGTATTTCTTGGTTCCAAAAAATTGAAAATTTCCAATTGATTGTTGAAATGTCTAGGATTATAGTATTCAGAGACATTTTTGTGTGATTATTATTCTTAGGAAATCAGTCTGCCATGTAGTATATTAGTTGCTCAGAATGTTCTTTACTGATTATTGTATAAGGAGCTTTCTATTTTAAATTAAACAAATACTCTGTCAGTAGAGACAATCAGGTTTTTTGTTTGTTTGCTTTAAGGATCAAAGTTTTCACAAAAATTGGTGGTCATTCTAAGAGGATAAAGTCCACTGCTTTAAAAAAATGATTTACAAATATATTCCATCACAATGCATATAAGAAGTTAATTGAAACAACAATAGAATTAGTTTTACATGTTTTTAGCATTTTATCTTATAACATCTTTTAACAGGACAGCTTTTACTGGCCCTGCTTGAGGTAAATAAGCTGATCTTTAAAGAAACTGAGCCTTAATCAATGTGACTTGACTAACATAACCAGAACTTAAATACAAGGTTATCTAACTTCTAACATAATGGGAATTCCACTATATGATTTGGCATCCACTATACAACTTGGGCAAATAAGATTTGCAGTTTGATGTGATTCAGACTTAATGATGAACAAAGTTTGACTTTGTTTTTCTCATACATTCGCCATATGCTTGGGGGGTAATGTTGAAGGTGAAATATAAAATATAATAGTAAAATTATAAAATGTACCTATAGGTTTAGACTATATCAGTATAACCTCAGAACAAATTTAGATTAAATCATATGCAATTACCAGTTGTCTTCCAGAGTACAGTTTTTTACACTTACCTATAAAAATGGAAATTGCATATTATAAAATAAATAAATTGAACAATTAATCAACTAACCAAAGAATTAGTTATTTGAATTTTACTTTTTCAACCACAAATTTATGTGAATTATTTTAGTGGAATATATTCAGAACTTGTCATTTTCCAAACTTTATTAACCTTTTAATTTAATAGCTTTAAATTGTAAAATAGAATAATCAGATTAGCTTCCTCAAAGATTTAAATTGTTGTTATTATCCTGAGTACAACCCACCTTTTCAAGGAACTTGTCAGTAGCTGAGCAATAGCAGATATAAAAGAAAAGGAATAAACCTGAGAAATAATAAATCATGCTGATCACCACAATTAATTTTACTTTTTCCAGCCAGTTTTCATGCGTTTTTATCTGCTGTGGTCAGAACCTATAAACTACAGTATGAGGAGATTTTCCTATTGACAAAATTAAGCTTTTTTAGAGAAAATATCATTAGTATAACTAATGTCAGATATGAAATTATAAAGGTCAATATAGTCTGGTTTTACATTCACTACCAAATGATAAAGCCAACATAAAAATAATAGCAGTCTCTTTTTTTTTTTCTCAACACTATTTGTTATCCATTCATCTGTTTACTGAAACTTAGGTGGTTTTTATAATTTGGCTATTGTAAATAATGCTGCAACATTATTTGCAACATCTGCATCAGATCTCTTTTCAAGATAATGTTTTGTTGCCTTTTGATATATATACAGAAATGAGAATGCTGGATCAGATGGTAGTCATATTCTTAACTTTTTGAGGAACATCCATACTGTTTCCTGTAGTGGTTGAATCAGTTTTCATTCCCACCAACAGTGTATGAGAGTTGCTTTTTCTCCACATTCTCATCAACTCTTATTATTTATTTTCTTTTTGATAATAGCCATTCTAACAGATGTGAGGTGATTTCACATTATGGTTTTGATTTGCATTTCCCTGATGATTAGTGATGTTGAACATCTTTGTCATGTACCTGTTGACCTTCTGTATGTCTTCTTTGGAAAAATGTCTCTTCAGGTCTTCTGCCCATTTTTTAGTCAGATTTGTGTGTGTGTGTGTGCTATTGAATTGTACATGTTCTTTATATATGTTGACTATTAACCACTTATCAGATATATGATTTTCAAATATTTTTCCTATTCAGTATGTAGCCTTTTCATTTTGTTGACAGTTTTCTTTTGCTGTGCAAAGGTTCTTAGTTTGATGTAGTCCCAGTTATTTATTTTTGCTTGTGTTGTCTTTACTTTTGGTGTCAATCCAAAAAATCATTGCCAAGACCAATGTAAAGGGGCTTACCCCCTATATGTTCTTCTAGTGGTTGTACATTTTCATGTCTTATATCCAAGTCTTTTTTTTTTTATTTTGAGTTAACTTTTGTGAATAGTGTAAGATAAAAGTTCAATTTCATTCTTTTGCATATGGTATCTAGTTTTCAATAGATAACTAGATATTTATTTATTGAAAAGACTATCCTTCCCCCATTGTTGGCTCCATTGTTATAAATTAATTGGCTATATATGTGTGTGTTTATTTCTGGGCTCTCTATTCTGTTCCATTGATCTATGTATCTACTTTTATGCTAGTATCATACTGTTTTGATTACTATGACTTTGTAATATAGTTTGAAATCAGGGAGTGTAGTACCTCCAGTACTGTTCTTCTTTTTTCAAGCTTGCTTTGGTTATTTGGGATCGTTTGTGGTACCATACAAATTTTAGTATTCTTTCTTCTAATTCTGTGAAAAATGTCATCAGAATTTTTATAGGAGTTGCATTGAGTCTGTAGATTGCTTTGGGTATTATGGATATTTTAACAATATTAATTCTTCTAATCCTAGAAAGTGGGATTTCTTTCCATTCATTTGAGTCTTTTTCTATTTCTTTTATCAGTGTCTTATAGTTTTCAGAACACAGATCGTTCACTTCCTTGAATGAGTGTATCTCTAAGTGTTATTTTTTGAAGCTATTATAAATGAAATTTTATTCTTAATTTTTCTTTCCAGTAGTTTATTGTTAGTATATAGAAACACAACTGATTTTTTTAATATTCATTTCATAACCTGTAACTTTATTGAATAAGTTTAGTATTTCTAACAGTTTTTTGGAAGAGATTTTAGGGTTTCATATATATACATACACACACATATATATATAAAGATCATGTTATCTGCAACAGAGACACTTTTACTTCTTCCTATTCAGATGCCTTTTATTTATCTTTCTTGCCTAATTGCTTTGGCCAGGACTTCCAGTACAGTGTTGAATAGAAGTGGAGAGAGTGTGCTAGAGGTACTTCTTTTTTTTTTTTTTTTTAATGTAGCAGTTATTCTAAAAATCTCTCCATATCATTTCTTAGGGATTGCTGATTGTTGGCTTCTCCAGAAGCAGGTACTGAGAGAGAGTTTAGTTGGCAGGATTGTTATTAGAGATCAACACCTGTGGGAAAGAGGGAGTGCAGTGGGGATTGGGCAGAGGGGAATATGGACTTCAAAACAGTGCAACCACTGGAAATAGATGGTCTATCAGGATTGACCATTAGTGAACCAAATGGCCAGGTCCATATGCCTCTTCTGAAATCAGTCTTTGGAAGTATGCTGCGTCAAGAAAGGCATGACACTTGGCAAAGTGATTCCTGTGACTAAGGCAAACCCTGAAAAACTTAACAGCTGGTGACTGTCTGTTCATAGCACTCACAGCAGCAGGTTGACAAGTTCTCCCTTGACAGAATGGAACATCACCATGGAACATCTGGACAGGACATTACTATGTCCACCACAGAAATCTGGCTTTAATTCCATTCTTGGTCATGAGTTAGAAGGGCTAGAGCTACACTGTCTAACATGGTAGCCAATAGCCCTATGTGGCTATTTAATTTTAAATTAAATTAATTAAAATTAAATAAAACGTAAAATATAGTCATACTGTTCTCATTTCACGTTCTCAGTAGCCACATGGGACTATTATAGAGGACTTCCATCATTTAAGGAAAGCTCTACTGGATGAGCTCTACAGAGTAAATGTTTGAAACAATGTGATTTTATACAAAATTTGGTGGTTATCTGCTGTATTAGATCATCCGTGAGACTTTCTGTATATAATCTTGAGAATTGAAAATTGTTTATCTTTTTTACCACTTGAATTATTTAAAATCTATTTACAAAGCAGTCTCTAAGAACCACATTCTAGGGATGCTTCATGAATTCTTTTATGGTTTAGTGTTGAACCAAAACATAGTTGAGTGCTCCTAAAGTAAACATTTTCCATTTCCAGTATTCTCTGGAGAGTTTTCGAATTTTAAGTATGTAAAAACAAATCTTGTAATGCTACTTTAAAGTGTTACTGCATTTGCTTCAAACTGCTGGCATTGTAAATTTCAGTCCCATACGATTTCATTTGAGAGCTGCATCCTGGATGAAAAAATGTGCTCTACTTGTGTTTTGCCTATCAACAGCCACTCAGTCCTAAATTTTTCAGCGAGAGTTGAAAAATTAAATCTTTGGAATATTATGTTTTTTCAGAGAGAAGCTTCTCAGTGTTAGACTTTTTTTTTGCGGTACGCGGGCCTCTCACTGTCGTGGCCTCTCCCGTTGCGGAGCACAGGCTCCGGACGCGCAGGCTCAGCGGCCATGGCTCACGAACCCAGCCACTCCGCAGCACGTGGGATCTTCCCATACCGGGGCACGAACCCGTGTTCCCTGCATTGGCAGGCGGACTCTCAACCACTGCGCCACCAGGGAAGCCCTCAGCGTTAGACTTTTGAGGAGTATAAATGTGGACTGCTTTTGTAATAAGTCAAAAGCCAGGCTTCAGGACCTCTTTTGCATGTAAAACTAGCTCTGTCTGATGGAAACCAGTCAGGTAATGACCTTTCTTTCCTTGACACCTGAGTAACATGAAGTGACACCACCTGTGTATTCACAAAGATTGTGACTTACATGTTTACACACCTATGTGATTACTGAATACCCTCATGGCTTCCTATTAGGCACAGGAGCTCCTGAAAGCCTTTCTTCTCTTTTCTCCCTACCCTTCTCATTAACTACTCAGGTTTTGGACTTGATAACATTTACAAAAGTATATTTAGTAAATTTGTTGAGGAAATAGAGGGTTAAACTAAACTGCACAGCTTTCTTTACTATAGAACTTTTAAACCTACTATTATTATAATGTGTTTTACAAAATTCCAAAAGCACTGTAGTCTGAAAGGTTTCTCAAATTTATTTGACCATGGAGTTCATTTTTAAGAGGAACATCTGGCAGGACTATTATTCAGTCATATCTCCTGTGGGATTGCTGGCCTGAAGCACCTGCCCCTTCCCCTTCCTGCCACAAATCCTTCCCCAGTTTTATGCCCCTACATAGAGATGAATGGTTTGTACCTCAGCTTTTGCAGATTTGTAGCTTGGGATATGGTGTAAAAAGTAATACAGAAAGTAGGAAAGGGCAGGGCTGATTATATCACCTGTGATGGCAAAGTTAACACCTGCAGGTACACCTGCTTATGAGTCAGCAGGAAACAAAACAACAAGCAGCAAAAAAAAAATAATCTGGTTCATTGTTTAACAATTAAAGTTATAAGTAGATTTGTAATTGAATTTTTGGTATAGTCTAGAGTCTGGAAAATCAGTGTATCCCAACTAATCCTTTACTCAGCATGATCTGTTCCAGTTCATTGCAAACCATGTTCAAAAATCTGGTTTTTTAAAACACAAATTTGAACAAAACTCGTAAACAGCCTTCTCTAACCAGCCCCTCAGGTGATTTTTTTCCCTATTTCAGAGACAGAATAGAAAATGCAATTTTATCCTGGGAAAAATGATAAAGTGACAGTTTTTAATATAATTCACATACACACATTTTCATTCAATAGACCAAAATGATAATGTGCTATTTTTAGGCAATTATTTCTAGAAAACATCTCATTGAAATATTCACCTGCTCCATGAACACACTTAAGTTGTTACCATGATACCTCTGTGAAAATCTGTCATTTCAATATTCCAAGAAAGCTTTGATGAATATTAAACCGAGTAAGCACAGGCCAGTTCACTATTCAGTAACCTTACTCAGTGATATTGATGTTCCTGGGATGGCTTCTAGTATACTAAGGAAAACAGGATAAAACCGAGAAACTTTCTTTAGACTCAGGGTAACTATATCATATGCAGACCAACCAGGACACTTTTGAGAGTAAAAGGGCTTGCTATGAATAACTATGTGAAATAACAGGTATTTACTGGTTGTCATGACTCTATTTAGATTAAAACTAAGATTTCCCAATATAGTTGATGATGGAATCCAGGTGATATATATTTAGTTAAGAGGTATTACAGACTGAAATGCATCCCGCCCCAAATTCTTATGATGAAGTACTAACCCCCAGTACCTCAGACTGTATTTAGAGAGAGGGTCTTTAAAGAGATAACCAAGTTAAAATGAGGGAAGTAGGGTAGACCCTAATCCAATATGATTGGTGTCCTTCTAAGAAAAGGAGATAGAACACAGACAAACACAGAAGACACAGGGAGAAGACGGCCATCTACGAGCCAAGGAGAGAGGCCTCAGAAGAAATCAACCCTGTAGATACCTTGATCTTAGACTTCTAGTCTATGGAACTATGAGGATATAATTTTCAGCTGTTTAAACCACCCAGTCTGTGGTACTTTGTTATTGCAACCCTAGCAAACTAATACAAGAGGAAATTTAAAAAAACAAACAACAACAACAGAAAAAAAACAGCTTCTTTGACTTTATCATGAAAAAGGACAGAGGAAAGAGATAAAATTTCCACATGCTGCTATTTTCATCATCTTCAAGAAGAAAAACAAAAAAAATGCCGAGTTCAACACCTATTATGGTAGCTCATTAGTCTCCATTCCTGATTAGGTCTAAGTAACTTTTTTTGGCTTATGATTTGATAATGTTATCACTTGAACAATTTCCTATAACCGGGAAGAGCCCAATACCCTAGCCCTGGCATCAGCTCTGATGAGAGAAGGGTGTAGAACCCTGCCTAGTAAACTATTCCTGATCCCTCATAAAATAAACTGGCCTTTCACTGCGCCTGCACTAGTGACTCATATAAATGAGTTTTTAGATACACAAAGCTATGAGAGGAGTGTGATTTTGTTGTGGGAGCTAGAAAAGGAAGAAACATTCTTAAAAGAAAGGAGGGGTAGGACAGCCTATGTTCAGCTGACCTCAGGGGAGAGCACTTGAAAGAAAGTCCCTGTGATGGGAAAGAGCTGATTCATTTTTAAGGCTAGAGATAATTAATATTAAATTTTTCATTTTGCCCTTTTTTTGTTTGTGATTCTAAGCTTTCTTTAAAGGCCTGCTAAAGACAACAACTCTGTACTGAGTCCTGTGGGCAGGTATAGGGAAAGGGCAGAAGTTTCGGATGGTAAGGAGCTGGGAATTTGGGGCAACCTCAGGACTGGGGCTCTGAAGCAGAGCCCAGTCCCATGAGGAAATTAAAAATCATAACACGGCCCCTGTTTTAGAAGAACAGAGGTGCTGAGCCAGTTGTCAATTTAGGAGAGGCAGAGGAACAAGGAAAGAAAGACAGAGACTGAGTTGCTGAAACTAATATGAAGAGTTTTAGGTTCCAGGTGAATCCCAGGTGCTAAAACATGGACAGGAGTGCAAGACTTCCTTGGGTTCCCATTAGATATGGTTCAGATCGGTCCTATACCTGCTCTGGGGCTGAGCTTTCAGGGCGCCATCAAGTCAACCGAAGTGAAGAGCGAGGCTGGTGGAAGAAATGAGTCATTATCTTGGCTGCACTAGACAAAGTGATGCAGAGAGAGGAGGGAAGGCAGCCTGGAACCGTGTTGGTGTTGTACAGAGTGGAAGCCTGTTTATTAGAAAGAGGGCAGGAGGAGTTTGAAAGACTCACCGGCACACAGCCTCAAGGACAGCCTCTGGCAGTGAAGAGGGACCTGGAAACATGCGGCACAGCCGCACTGGCGTGCTGGGCTGGCAGGCAGCTCAAAGGTGTTGTTCAGCAGACTTCAGGAGGATGAAGTTAAATCTTCATAAATAAATGTTGCAAATAGTGACAGTCACATCACACTTTGACTACTGTTACTGATCAAAAGATAGAGAGCCTGTGTGAACCGACGGGGTTGGGCTGAATGATCCCACTGTAGGTATCATCCAGCTTGGAATTATCAGGTTCAGTTAGCTGAATGAGGTGTGAAAAGGTGCACAAGTTCTGCATTGTTTCTTTTTTCTCTTTTTATCTCCACTACTGCATGTGAATAACGATTCACAATTTCAGATTTCCAGCCCTGGAAGGGATCTTGGAGGTCAGGGATGCACTCTATTCTGTATAAAAATGAGGAAGTAACAGACTTGTCTCTTCAGATGCATGATTAAATTCCTGACTCTATGAACGATGCTTTATGTTTGTCTTTAATTCCTCATAGTGTCTCATTTTATACTGTGGACATACTACTCTTGAACAAAAGAGTGAATATTATTAATGAGAATGGGCAGGAGAAATAAGTGACAATCATTATGTAAGATGCTGACAGCTTTGAGAAACATACTGTCTTCTCTCCAAAGAACTATACATAAAAACATACTTTAAAAAATTGCCTATAATTTCAGAGGATTTATGAATTGCCTTGAAAAAATGCTTCAAGATATTCCCCCTTCATAGACTTATGGAAACCAGATTTAGACTTTCTTTCCATAGGTATCCACCAACTCTCTGGATAGACCCTGCACTCAGAAGTAAAAGGAGAATATAATTAGGGGATAAAATTCTCTTGGGGAAAAAAGGTTCAAAACTAGTAAGGAAATGTATTAAAATCTGAACACTGAGATGATATTTGAGCAAAGAATTGTATCATTTTCTGAAAGAAAGGTAACCCCAACGCATCACTATTCAACAGTCTAAATTACATAGACAATTATTTTTAGCCTTTTGAGAGTTTCAGGTGTGTGGCATATGATGTTACACAGTCCCTGCTAAATCTCTAATCCTTTTATTTTCTCTTCTCTAAGCTAGAACAAACCATAGGATAGGAATCATTTTGGTAAATATAACTTAACATGTATATTACCATATAGCGGGTAGTTCATTATAAGACGTAGAAGAAATGCTGCCAATTTTATAAGTATGAAAGTAACTGTGATATAGTTAAGATTACTGTAAACCACATTTGACTATAATGGAGTAGACAATGATTAAATATGACTCTTAGGCCACACTTTTCAGTGCAGGGATGGCCAGGTGATTTACATCAAGATGGTGAACAAGGCCATGGGTATGTGAGCTGTGCAGCCTCTAAATGTGTGCTGTGTTCACTTCTCTCTTGTGACAGAGCAGCCCTCAGTGGCTGGCGTAACGCCCACTGGTCCTTCCCGACTCTCAAGGAATTCCTATTGGGACCTAGAACAGTTGAACAACTCTCTTAGTTCTACATAAAGAAGGTAGTTTTCAGCAGGGAGTTTTAGGAGTAGCTTTGTGTTACTTGAGCTTCTTTAAATGGCCCTTGGGTTATAGAAGCAAACTCCCATCACACTATTCAAGATGCTTGTAAGCAACATTTTGGCATTGCTGAAGTAAAGAAGAAATACAAATACCCACACTTATAGATTCTTTCTCTTCTCAAGCTATATATATATATATATATATATATATATATATATATATATATATATTATTTTTTGCGGTACGCGGGCCTCTCATTGTTGTGGCCTCTCCCATTGCAGAGCACAGGCTCCGGACACGCAGGCTCAGCGTCCATGGCTCATGGGCCTAGCCACTCCGCGGCATGTGGGATCTTCCCGGACCGGGGCACGAACCCGTGTCCCCTGCATCGGCAGGCGGACTCTCAACCACTGCGCCACCAGGGAAGCCCTCCTCAAGCTATATTTATATGCCCTGAGAGTGCCCACCTTTATCCAGTCAATAAGCATTGCTCAAGTGACTATTATTAGTGAAGCACAGAGAGGCAAAAGAAGAGACTTCTTATTAAAAAAGCTAAAGATCCAGAGGGGACATGAGGGCTAATTATGAAAGAGTATAACAATAGTCCAGAAAAGAAGAATAAGGTGCTGCAGGAATGAGATGGACACCTTCCTCAGACTAAAATATTGCAGAGGAGGTGCGGCTTCAATTTTTTTTTAATTTATTGAGATATAGTTTATATACCGTAAAATTCACCATGTTAAAGTGTACGGTTCATAATTTTTTTAGTGTATTTACAGAGTTTTGCAACAATAGTAACTATCTAACCCCAAAATCATTTTCATCGCTCCAAAGTGGAAACCCTGTACCTATCAACAGTCACTCCTCATTCCCTGTCTCCAGCTTTTGGCAACCACTAATCTACTTTTCATATCCATAGATTTCCCTACTCTGAACATTTCATATAAATGAAATTATGTAATATGTTTTGTGACTAGCTTCTTTCAGTTAGTATCATATTTTCAAAGTTCATCCATGTCATAGTATATATCACAACTTCATTCTTTTTATGGCTGAATAATTTTCCATTGCATGGACATACCGCATATTGTCTATCCATTCATCAGTTCATGTACATTTGAGTTTTCATTTCTTCACTGTTTCAAATAATGCTGCTACAAACATTCATATACAAGTTTTGTGTGAACATGTGTTTTCAAGTCTCTTGAGAGGAGAATTACTGGCTCAGATTATAACTCTGTGTTTAACTTTTGGAAGAACTACCAAACTGTTTTCCATAGAAGACACACCATTTTAACTTTTCACCAGCAATATATGAGAGGTCCAATTTTTCCTGTATCCTTGCCTCCTTTGTTATTTTTCTTTATTTTGTTTTGTTTTATAAATTATATTATTCTTAAAGTGGTAGCTCATTGTGGTTTTAATTTGCATTTTCCTAATGACTAACGATGTTGCGCATCTTTCATGCAATTATTGGCTATTTGTATGTCTTCTTTGGAGGAATGTTTTTCCAGCTTTTGTATCTATTTTTTCATTAGCAGTTGGTGTGAGTTCTTTATCAGTACTTGACTTATAAATATTTTCTCCCATTCTGTACATTGTCTTTTCACGGTCGTAATAATGTTCTTTGTGCACAAAAGTTTAATTTTGATGGAATCCACTTTATCATTTTTTCCCCCTTTAACTACATATGCTTTTGGTGCTAGATCTAAGAAACCATTGCCTAGTTCAAGGTTATGAAGATTTACACCTAAGTTTTCATCTAAGAGTTTTATAGTTTTAGCTCTTACATTTAGGCCTTTGATTAATTTTAGGTTAATTTTTGGAATTGGTGTGATGTAGGGATCCATATTTATTCTTTTGCATGTATATATCCAGTTTTTCAGTACCATTTGTTGAAGACTGTTTTTCCCCATGGAATATCTTAGCATCCTTGTTGATAATCAATTATGCATAGATGCAAGGATTTATATATGTACTCTCAATTCTATACGTGTTGAACTATGTGTCTATCCTTATGCTAGCACCATACTCTCTTGATTACTATAGTTTTTGTAGTTTGTATCAGTCCTTTAACTTTGTTCTTGTTTTGACTATTCTGGACACTTTGCATTTCCATATGAAGTTTGGACTAAATTTTGAAAGGTGAGTGGGAGATGATCAAATTTTTTGGATGTAAGGCTTTTGGAAAGAGAAGTGTCAGAGGAAAAAAAAAAGAAATATATCAAAAGTCTAAGTATGAGATGGATTCCCGGTGAAGAGCTATACAATCACAAGCACTGAGCTAAGGAGAAACAAGTACTTTTTGATTGTGTGTGCCTGGACAAGAGGATACGGAGTTGAAAGAGATGAAGATAGAACAGTAGTTGGGGCCAGCCCACAGCACATTTGATCCTACAGGCAGTCTTTTGTTCTCTAGGCAGTGGGGAGTTACAAAAGTTGATGGCAATCCTTTTTTGTTGTTCCAGTGTTAAATACTTTTTCCTGGTATTTGTGAAATATTGGTATTCTCTTTGGACACACACACACTCATGTATGTGTGTGTGTATACACCAACACACAGATTTTATATATATATATGTATATATATAAATACACAACACATAAGTCATACATATATGACCTAAGAACAGCACAGGTTTGAAATGCTCAGGTCCACTTATATGTGGATTTTTTTCAATAAATATGTATTGCAGTACTACACGATCTCTTGCTGGTTGAGTCCACAGAAGCCAAACTGTGGATACGGAGGACTGACTGTAAAGCTATATGCAGATTTTCAACTGCATGGAGGGTTGACACCCCTAACCCATACTTTTTTTAAGAGTCAACTGTATATACAGAGAAATATTGATATATACAGATATTTTAAACTAACGCCACCCTCCCACATAATACAGAGATCGTCTTAAACAAAATAAGTCATTTTATGGTTAATTACCCAAGACAGACAGTCAAACCAAACCGTTATAGTGACTCTGACTTTTCTAAATTATTCACACTGGGAAAAGCGAAATAAATAACAATACATTAAAGAAAAAATGTTTTCCATTATTTTTCTTTCTGTCTTAAGATTATAGTTTTTTTCTGTTTGGTGCTTAATCAAAACTTCACAACTGTGGTCCTCAGGTACAGCTTTTCATGATGCCTGAGTTAAATCACCCTGGGTGAGTGAAGCTGTGCCTTATACTTTAATCCCTTTGGAAAAGTCCAATACAGTATGGTACCAATCAGTCACATGTGTGTTTTTAGTGCAGTGAAGTTGAGTACAATATTTCTTATAAATGCCCCAGATTGAACAACAGCTTTATAATTTTAACTACACATTTTTTGTCATAAGCATGAAAGCTTTGATACAATTGTGTTAATAATAAATAGCAACCACTATTCTTTCTCAGTTTTCTCATGACAAATAACTTTATAAGCAGTACATGCCCTGAGGTGTGTAGAATTTCTCCATTGTACGGACAAAAAACCTGAGGTTGAATAAATTAGAACACTGCTTCTCTACACCAACAACCTATTTCCATATTATTTTTCTTAACAAATTCTAGAGAGTCATTACTTTGCTATAAATTACAATAGCTTACATAACTTTCTGAAACGTGTTGATGATCCAACTGGACAGTCAAAAAAAAAAACAACAAGAAAAGATTAAATTACAGAAATTAAGCAAGGAGAGGAAGACCTTTTGCAATCTATGTTTCTTTTTTCTCTTTTTTTTGTCCTTCACTCCCCACCATAAGCCTCCTATTCTCATTTATAAATACATACATACATACATATATAAATACATAAGTACATAAATACATAAAAAGAGCAATATCTTGTTTAGTATCATAGAGTAGACTGTAAACTCCTGGTAATTTTTCTTAAAATCTGTTACTGCAGATTACTACATTAGAGATAGGCATTTATTTCTCTAAGACCTTGGATAATTTTATGTATCATCTTATATATATATATATGGTTATGGAAACCACTAAAGCTGATTAACAGGGGCTAAAGTAAAGTTATTGTTGAAAATCAGAAGGAAAAGATGTGATGAAAGGAAAAGGGGTGGAAATTTGACCTTTGCACCCAGTCCCCTCTGGAACACAATAATAGTCTGAAAGTTATGTTAAATGAATATTTTATAAAAGAAGGTTTGTCAGCTAAGGATTAACCAAATGTGAGATATTCAGAATGGTCATTAATGTAATAACATATATTTAGCCAACTAAATAAGACCAGATATAAACTGATAGAACAAAGTGAAATGGTAGAATAAATCAATATTAAGATGAAGCCTTCTTATATAAATTGTTTAGACTGATTGAATTGCTGATGGATTAATTTTACTTTTTTTTTCCCACAACTCACACACACACACACACACTGTATTTTATTTTTACAAGAGATAAATAAACTGACACCAAGCATTGTAAATGCATGACCCCAACAAAAGCAACAATGATTGCAATTACCAAACACAAAACACACTCATACTATGTCATAATATTGACATTCAGTCCAGTAATCCTCCACTGTAACAGCTCCTTTACTTCGCAGTGAAAATTGATTTGTATGTTTTTTGCATCTGAGTCTTGTGGGATTTTTTTATTATTATTAAAACAAAAAGTCACAAAAATTATAATCATCCTCATCAGTTCACTTAGTCCCATGTAATTAATTTTCTTTTTTCATCTTGATCTTTTGTTAGCACTTTTATGAATTCATCAGTTTTCCATTAGAGTTCTGAAAATGCTTATTCATTCAGTTCAGCAGTATAGTCAGTTACCAGAAACCTGTACTTGTCAGAGTCTTTTCCATGATTTCATTGAAGATGAAACCCTTTTATAGGAACATTTTTGCAAAAGCATCAGAGTACACCCAGAACTGTCTGTAAATGACAAAAGACTTAAAAATGACCATGGTTAAAGATTTCATGAAAGTTCATGATAATGCAATTGACAAGGACATTTAGTTATTTCTGAGATATACATTTTAAAATAATAACTAGAATTATGACTTATAACATTATACCAGAACATATAAGATTGTTAGAAATTTCATGTAATGTCTGAAACATTTATATTAACATATTTCCATACAAATAACCCAAAGAAAGTTTAGTATTAGTTGTTTTTGCTTGTTTGTTTGTTTTTTTATACTGCAGGTTCTTATTAGTCATCAGTTTTATACACATCAGTGTATACATGTCAATCCCAATTACCCAATACAGCACACCACCGTCCCCACCCCACCGCAGTTTTCACCCCTTGGTGTCCATACGTTTGTTCTCTACATCTGTGTCTCAACTTCTGCCCTGCAAACCAGTTCATCTGTACCATTTTTCTAGGTTCCACATACATGCGTTAATATACGATATTTGTTTTTCTCTTTCTGACTTACTTCACTCTGTATGACCGTCTCTAGATCCATCCACGTCTCAAAAAATGACTCAATTTCATTCTTTCTTATGGCTGAGTAATATTCCATTGTATACATGTACCAAAACTTCTTTATCCATTTCGTCTGTTGATGGGCATTTAGGTTGCTTCCATGACGTGGCTCTTGTAAATAGTGCTGCAGTGAACATTGGGGTGCATGTGTCTTTTTGAATTATGGTTTTCTCTGAGTATATGCCCATTAGTGGGATTGCTGGGTCATATGCTAATTCTATTTTTAGGTTTTTTTTTTTTTTTTTTTTTTTTTGCGGTATGTGGGCCTCTCACTGCTGCGGCCTCTCTCGCTGCGGAGCACAGGCTCCGGACGCGCAGGCCCAGCGGCCACGGCCCACGGGCCCAGCCGCTCCGCGGCACGCGGGACCCCCCCGGAACGGGGCACGAACCCGTGTCCCCCGCACCGGCAGGCGGACCCCCAACCACTGCGCCACCAGGGAAGCCCCTATTTTTAGTTTTTTAAGGAACCTCCATACCGTTCTTCATAGTGGCTGTATCAATTTACATTCCCACAAACAGTGCAAGAGTGTTCCCATTTCTCCACACCCTCTCCAGCATTTGTTGTTTGTAGATTTTCTGATGATGCTCATTCTAACCAGTGTGAAGTGATACCTCATTGTAGTTTTGATTTGCATTTCTCTAATAATTAGTGATGTTGAGCAGGTTTTCATGTGCTTCATGGCCATCTGTATGTCTTCTTTGGAGAAATGTCTAATTAGGTTTTCTGCCCAGTTTTGGATTGGGTTGTTTGTTTCTTTAATATTGAACTGCATGAGCTGTTTATATAGTTTGGAGATTAATCCTTTGTCCATTGATTCGTTTGCAAGTATTTTCTCCCATTCTGAGGGTTGTCCATTTCTTCCAGGTTGTCCATTTTATAGGCATAGAGTTGCTTGTTGTAGTCTCAGGATGCTTTGTATTTCTGCGGTGTCTTTTGTAACTTCTCCTTTTTCATTTCTAATTTTATTGATTTGAGTCCCTTCCCTCTTTTTCTTGATGAGTCTGGCTAATGGTTTATCAATTTTGATTATTTTCTCAAAGAACCAGCTTTTAGTTTTATTGATCTTTGCTATTGTTTTCTTTGTTTCTATTTCATTTATTTCTGCTCTGGTCTTTATGATTTCTTTCCTTCTGCTAACTTTGGGTTTTGTTTGTTCTTCTTTCTCTAGTTCCTTTAGGTGTAAGGTTAGATTGTTTACTTCAGTTTTTCTTGTTTCTTGAGGTAGGCTTGTATAGCTATAAACTTCCCTCTTAGAACTGCTTTTGCTGCATTCCATAGGTTTTGGATCATCGTGTTTTCATTGTCATTTGTCTCTAGGTATTTTTTGATTTTCTCTTTGATTTCTTCAGTGATCTCTTGGTTATTTAGTAATGTATTGTTCAGCCTCCATGTGTTTGTGATTTTTATGTTTTTTTTCCCTGTAATTCATTTCTAATCTCATAGCGTTGTGGTCAGAAAAGATGCTTGATATGAGTTCAATTTTCTTAAATTTACTGAGGCTTGATTTGTGACACAAGATGTGATTTATCCTGGAGAATGTTCCGTGCGCACTTGAGAAGGAAGTGTAATCTGATGTTTTTGGATGGAATGTCCTATAAATATCAATTAAATGTATCTGGTCTATTGTGTCATTTAAAGCTTCTGTTTCCTTATTTATTTTCACTTTGGATGATCTGTCCATTGGTGTAAGTGAGGTGTTAAAGTCCCCCACTATTATTGTACTACTGTCGATTTCCTCTTTTATAGCTGTTAGCAGTTACCTTATGTATTGAGGTGCTCCTATGTTGGGTGCATATATATTTATAATTGTTATATCTTCTTCTTGGATTGATCCCTTGATCATTATATAGTGTCCTTCCTTGTCTCTTGTAACATTCTTTATTTAAAGTCTATTTTATCTGAAATGAGTATAGCTACTCCAGCTTTCTTTTGATTTCCATTTGCATGGACTGTCTTTTTGCATCTGCTCACTTTCAGTCTGTATGTGTCCCTAGATCTGAAATGGGTCTCTTTTAGACAGCATATATATTGGTCTTGTTTTTGTATCCAGTCAGCAAGCCTGTGTCTTTTGGTTGGAGCATTTAATCCATTCACGTTTAAGGTAATGATCGATATGTATGTTCCTATGACCATTTTCTTAATTGTTTTGGGTTTGTTTACGTAGATCTTTTCTTCTCTTGTGTTTCCCACTTAGAGAAGTTCCTTTAGCATTTGTTGTAGAGCTAGTTTGGTGGTGCTGAATTCTCTTATGTTTTGCTTGTCTGTAAAGCTTTTGATTTCTCCATCGAATCTGAATGAGATCCTTGCTGGGTAGAGTAATCTTGGTTTTAGTTTCTTCTCTTTCATCACCTTAAGTATATCATGCCACACCCTTCTGGCTTGTAGAGTTTCTGCTGAGAAATCAGCTGTTAACCTTACGGGAGTTCCCTTGTATGTTATTTGTCATTTTTCCCTTGCTGCTTTCAATAATTTTTCTTTGTCTTTATTTTTTGCCAATTTGATTACTATGTGTCTTGGCATGTTTTTCCTTGGGTTTATCCTGTATGGGACTCTCTGTGCTTCCTGGACTTGGGTGGCTATTTCCTTTCCCATGTTAGGGATGTTTTTGACTGTAATCTCTTCAAATATTTTCTTGGGTCCTTTCTCTCTCTCTTCTCCTTCTGGGACCCCTATAATGCAAATGTTATTGCATTTAATGTTGTCCCAGAGGTCTCTTAGGCTGTCTTCACTTCTTTTCATTCTTTTTTCCTTATTCTGTTCCGCAGCAGTGAATTCCACCATTCTTTCTTCCAGGTCACTTATCTGTTCTTCTGCCTCAGTTATTCTGCTATTGATGCCTTCTAGTGTAGTTTTCATTTCAGTTATTGTATTAATCATCTCTGTTTGTTTGTGTTTTAATTCTTCTAGGTCTTTGTGAAACATTTCTTGCATCTTCTTGATATTTGCTTCCATTGTTTTTCCGAGGTCCTGGATCACCTTCACTATCATTATTCTGAAATATTTTTCTGGAATGTTGCCTATCTCCACTTCATTTAGTTGTTTTTCTGGGGTTTTATCTTGTTCCTTCATCTGGTGCATAGCCCTCTCCCTTTTCATCTTGTCTCTCTTTCTGTGAATGTGGATTTTGTTCCACAGGCTGCAGGATTATAGTTCTTGCTTCTGCTCTCTGCCCCTACAATCTAAATTTCTCTGGTGCTGTTTAGTTCACTGAGCAACCTGGTCTTTCAAGCATCTTGTATGAATATTTTCGGTTTTTGCCCAGAGGCCGCGTGTGTTTAGTTATGTTTCTCCTTTCTTCCAATGATTGAACTGCAAAAGTGTGGGCTGGGGAGATTGAAAAAGAGGAACTGCCAATGAAAATATGCAGTGTAGGCAGGGCAAAGTTAACAGTAGCATTTCTGTTAAAAAGTATTAAAAGTGAAAGGGGTCAGTAGAAGTGCAAGAAAGAGATAGAATAACAAATTGAATGAGAAGTTACAATGAGTGGAACACTATTAGAGTGACCTACATTTTTCATCTGTAAAAGGCGATTAAACCAGTTTTGGTTAAAAAAAAAAAAACTTCCTTGTGCACTGCAAGATTCCAGAGCTTATATCAATTCTGAAGTAACTCCATTTCTGTCTCATAAACACCAGTTTAATACTGCAAAACACCAGATTAATACTGACAAGTTATCTTTTATTTTCTCTGCCAGGATCACTCATGATCAGGAACTTGCTTTTATAAAATTTAGAAGATTTCTACTAGTGAAGAAAGAGGTCAAGGTATTTATGTGCTGACATCCAGGTAGATCCCATTATATTTGGCAGTTTCTTTGCCAAGTGCATGAAAATTGGCACTTCTCTTTGAGAGCACTATTTTTGGTTTACTTAATCTGTTTCAGCTTTGCAGGAGGCATGGAATTCAGTAGTGGAAAGGGCAGGAAGCCATGCCCAATGCATCCCACAAAATATGACATTCATTGGTCAAGTATGATTATTTTGCCCAAAGCTACTCTATAGATGGGGTTATGAGAAACATGTCTTCTGCCAAACCTTGTCCTATCCTCCTTCTCTTCTGCTTTAATGGGTTTCTTGAACTGTGGAAATAATTTGGATGTGACTTAAAGTGTTGGTAATGTTTACGTCTTTGTACTTCAGTTTGTATTATTTACTTGATAATCATGGATTATTGACACATGAATCTATTGTGTAAACTTAAAAATCTTTTCCTGGATTATCCAGAAATACTGGAGAAGTAGATATGGATAGCATATTATTAGTACAGGTAGCATAATAAACTAGCTTTATAAAACATATCAGGGGGTACAACTTTCTCTCATATTCGTTTTTTGTCCTTTAATATTCAAACAATTCTGAAAAGCAATCATTTATTGAACACTTATTATGCACCAAGCATATAAATATTGTACAAGTAATTACTCTGAATTTCACAACAATATATGAGGTGTAGGTATTTTCATTATTATTGGTATTATTAATCCCCACTTTACAGATAAGGAAACTGAAGCAAAAAAGAGATTAAATAGGTTTCTCCCAAATTACATAGATAGTAACTGTAGGAGTTGAGATTGAACTCACATATTTTTGAGTCCAAAATCTATGCCCTTATTCACCACATTGTGCAGCCAACGGAACTAGTTAGTCAGACAGTACTGTCACCATTCTGCAAAAAAACAATACTGAAGCTCAGGCACATTGAGTAACATTCCTAAAGTGCTAGTACTTCATAGAATTACACTGAATCATGCTTAATGCTATAGCTGATTAATTCCATAGCTGACCCTTAGGAAATACTCAGTGAATGTTAATTTAAATAATATTAAAGAGAAATATGAAAGGGATTTTTACAATTTTTTTCTTTTATTATTTATTTTTAAAAGAATTTTAGTATTATACGTAAATAGATATTAAGCTCAAAGACTAAAGGTGAAGAAGAGTCCTCTAACAGTAGGAAAAAATCAGGGGTATGTTCCCAGAGAATCTTTTTTTCTATACAATTTTTAAATGTTACTTTCCATTTATAATTATTACAAAATATTGGCTATATTTCCCACATTGTACAATACATCCTTGAGCCTATATTACACCCAGTAGTTTGTACCTCCCACTCCCTCACCCCTATATTGGCCCCCCACTGGTAACGACTAATTTGTTCTCTATATCTGTGAGTCTGCTTCTTTTTTGTTAGATTCACTAGTTTGTTGTAATTTTTAGATTCCACATGTAAGCAATATCATCTTTCTATGACTCATTTCACTTAGTATTGACTTGGCGAAAAAGTTCCTTTGGGTTTTTGTTGGAAAAACCCAAACTTTTTGGTCAACCCAATATAATGCCCTCAAGTTATCCATGTTGTTGCAAATGGCAAAATTTCATTCTTTTTTATGGCTGAATAGTATTCCATTGTATTGTATATATCTCACATCTTTATTTATTCATCTGTTGATGGACACTTAGGTTGTTTCCAAGTCTTGGCTATTGTAAATAGTGGTGCTATGAACATTGGAGTGAATGTATCTTTTCCAATATTTCAGGATATTTTAAAAATACCTTCTGATATACCTTCCTTTTGAGGTCAGTTTCTCTCCCATTACCTTCCCTACCAGTTTGGAACCAGGAAATGAGAGTGTCAAATGCAACTTCCTGGAGAACAAGTGTATGATGTAAGGGAGGTTTCTTTCAGACAGAAAGGGCCTTTCTGGTTAAGGAGAAGAAAGAGAGGATGAAAGTGAGAGCAAGTTCTAGAATGGTGTTGTTGGTATTCTGCATTTTAGAAAAAAAATCGCCTGGCAGGTACTACTCCAGCTTGATCCCCCATAGTGATCACAGTGGAGGAGGAATGACAGTGTGCTGCGTTTGGCAAAGAGAAGTCCCACTGGGGCACTGAGAAGTCTTCCTCAGCATTTATGGAGCTTGGAATGGAAGCCATGGGAGATATGGAGTGTGATAGTTTCGAATCTGTTGACTGGCATGAGATACCATGTGAACCTACAGCACCATCGAGTGACTGAGAACTAGAAAATCTACACTAGCAGAGCAGGGCTGAGATCAATTCTTAAGTGAAATGTGAGCTTCAGAGTAGAGTTGGGGGAGAGTTTATAAATTGTTGACATCACTGACTTGATAGCAGTTGCGGCTGTATATTTAATAACCAAATGACATGGAGAAATTGCTGTTCAGGTTTGCAAAATGCTAAAAGACCCTAACATGTTCTGCATACGGATACCAGGCCCACTTTCCTGCAAGGACAATAAAAAGCCTCTCTTTGAAACAAATGCCATCTTTGAAAATTTACCCTCCCTAAAATAGCAGAAAGGAAACAGACTGAGATTTATTTAATTGGCATATTTGTTCTTCCAATTGTCCAGTGACAAAGGAGATTGATGAGAAAGGATACATCAGCTGCAGTAAAATTAAAAATTCAAGCTGGCCTTTTTTGCATATTTGAGTATTATGTGTACATCTTTTTCTTATCTCAAGGATGTAATTGTATTACATTTTTCTGAATATATAAATAAAATATATTCATTATACAAGTTCAAACAGTATATAAAAATATGAAGAAGAAAGTTAAGGCCTTTTGCAGTTCTACCACACTGAGATAACTTCCACTGATACCTAATGGCTACTCTTTTATGCATCTTTATAATACACTTATAATATATATAAATATGTGCCTACATATACACACATATGTATATATGTATTATTTTACCAAATGGGTTCATATGTATTCCATATGCTGTCTTTTCTGCTCATCTACCCCAATGTCAGCACCCCAAAATTCTCTACCCTCATCCCACCATAGACAATGGAATCTTCTTTCTTTCAATCAAATTCATATTCACCTCACAGAAGATATGCCTAGTGAAAACTAAGGGTTTCCTTTAACCACTCCACTGGAGCCAGCATTATATACATTATATATGTGAGTGGTTAAAAGATCAGTCAAGATGGCTCAATGACTCCAAAACAGAATGACAGAAAGAAAACTGGCATTTTTCAGTTCCTTTGTGCTCTGGTTTAAAATCATACACTTTGAGGGTTGTCACAAACCAAATCCAACTCTCTCATTTCACAGATGAAGAAACTGAGGTCAAGAGGGGTAAATGACTTGCTCAAGTTTCAATGGCTTGTTAGAAGCAGAAAGTGTGCCCGCCTTATGTGAATCCATACAAGAAACTAAACATCTTTTAGGAGTTGAACAACTACCTTGAAAAACAAAATGAAAACAGTATCAACAATAATGGTTACGACTTATTGAGCATCTATTAAATGTCAAACTGTGTTGGGCCTTTATACAGATTTTAGTCTTGCAAGGCAAGTATTATTGTTAATCACAAGTATTATTGTCAAAATTTTAGAGCTGAGGAAAATAAGGTGCACAAATGGCCTGTCACTTGCTGACGTCAAGCAGCCCCTTGACTCAGAGTCTGAGCTGCTGCTATTATACTGAGCTGCCTTCCAACAGCAGTAGCACCTGGAAACCAGGAGGCTGGTGACTCAGGGCTTGTTAAGCTATGCTCAGCATTAATTTTCAGCTTTCAACTGATACTGCTGACATCTCTCCCTTTTGTCAAGTGATGAATTCAGCCAAGCAGGCCTTGGATTGCCTAATCTCTTTCCAATTGGCTAGCCCCGGATCTACTAGCTGGTAAAGCAAGTTTATGCTTTGTATTTGATAAACGGAATTCATGCTCTGTAAATTGACTATTGACTGTGCACTTAAGTGGAGTATTTAAAACTACATATACTAGGTCTACCCCCTAAGTCTTCAGATTATACTCAGAGCACAGAGAGGGGAAGCAGAGACAGAGTGAGCTACTTTTAGTTTGTACAAGAATACACCACACAACCATGCAGTTGTGTTCACGGGGCAGAGGAAAGGAAGAAACTAGGCACGGTTATCTAAATAGGTAACTCCACCATCAACACACATTCATGTAGTAGAAGTAATAATAATAATAATAAAGAAGATGTTTTGTTTTGGTTTTCTTTTTTCTTTTATTTTATTTTATATTTTTTACATCTTTATTGGAGTATAAATGCTTTACAATGGTGTGCTAGTTTCTGCTTTATAACAAAGTGAATCAGTTATACATATACATATGTTCCCATATCTCTTACCTCTTGCATCTCCCTCCCTCCCACCCTCCCTATCCCACCCCTCTAGATGGTCACAAAGCACCGAGATGATCTCCCTGTGCTATGCGGCTGCTTCCCCCTAGCTATCTATTTTATGTTTGGTAGTGTGTATATGTCCATGCCACTCTCTCGCTTTGTCAAAGCTTACCCTTCCCCCTCCCCATATCCTCAAGTCCATTCTCTAGTAGGTCTGTGTCTTTATTCCTGTCTTACCCCTAGGTTCTTCATGACATTTTTTTTTCTTAAATTCCATATATATGTGTTAGCATACGGTATTTGTCTTTCTCTTTCTGACTTACTTCACTCTGTATGACAGACTCTAGGTCCATCCACCTCATTAAAAATAGCTCAATTTTGTTTCTTTTTATGTCTGAGTAATATTCCATTGTATATATGTGCCACATCTTCTTTATCCATTCATCCGACGATGAACACTTAGGTTGTTTCAGTCTCCGGGCTATTGTAAATAGTTCTGCAATGAACATTTTGGTACATGACTCTTTTTGAATTATGGTTTTCTCAGGTTATATGCCCAGTAGTGGGATTGCTGGGTCATATGGTAGATCTATTTGTCGTTTTTTAAGGAACCTCCCAAACTGTTCTCCATAGTGGCTCTACCAATTCACATTCCCACCAGCAGTGCAAGAGTGTTCCCTTTTCTCCACACCCTCTCCAGCATTTATTGTTTCTAGATTTTTTGATGATGGCCATCCTGACTGGTGTGAGATGATATCTCATTGTAGTTTTGATTTGCATTTCTCTAATGATTAGTGATGTTGAGCATTCTTTCATGTGTTTGTTGGCACTCTGTATATCTTCTTTGGAGAAATGTCTATTTAGGTCTTCTGTCCATTTTTGGATTGGGTTGTTGTTTTTTTTGTTATTGAGCTGCATGAGCTGCTATAAATTTTGGAGATTAATCCTTTGTCAGTTGCTTCGTTTGCAAATACTTTCTCCCATTCTGAGGGTTGTCTTTTGGTCTTGTTTATGGTTTCCTTTGCTGTGCAAAAGCTTTGAAGTTTCATTAGGTCCCATTGGTTTATTTTTGTTTTTATTTCCATTTCTCTGGGAGGTGGGTCAAAAAGGATCTTGCTGTGATTTATGTCATAGAATGTTCTGCCTATGTTTTCCTCTAAGAGTTTGATAGTTTCTGGCCTTACATTTAGGTCTTTAATCAATTTTCAGCTTATTTTTGTGTATGGTGTTAGGGAGTGATCTAATCTCATAATTTTACATGTACCTGTCCAGTTTTCCCAGCACCACTTATTGAATAGGCTGTCCTTTATCCACTGTACATTCCTGCCTCCTTTATCAAAGATAAGGTGACCATATGTGTGTGGGTTTATCTCTGGGCTTTCTATCCTGTTCCATTGATCTATATTTCTGTTTTTGTGCCAGTACCATACTGTCTTGATTACTGTAGCTTTGTAGTATAGTCTGAAGTCAGGGAGTCTGATTCCTTCAGCTCCGTTTTTCGTTCTCAAGATTGCTTTGGCTATTCGGGGTCTTTTGTGTTTCCATACAAATTGTGAAATGTTTTGTTCTAGTTCTGTGAAAAATGCCAGTGGTAGTTTGATAGGGTTTGCATTGCATCTGTAGATTGCTTTGGGTAGTAGGGTCATTTTCACAATGTTGATTCTTCCAATCCAAGAACATGGTATATTTCTCCATCTATTTGTACCATCTTTAATTTCTTTCATCAGTGTCTTATAATGTTTTGCATACAGATCTTTTGTCTCCTTAGGTAGGTTTATTCCTAGATATTTTATTCTTTTTGTTGCAGTGGTAAATGGGAATGTTTTCTTGATTTCACTTTCAGATTTTTCGTCATTATTGTATAGGAATGCCAGAGATTTCTGTGGATTAATTCGGTATCCTGCTACTTTACCAAATTCATTGATTAGCTCTAGTAGTTTTCTGGTTGCATCTTTAGGATTCTCTATGTATAGTATCATGTCATCTGCAAACAGTGACAACTTTACTTCTTCTTTTCTGATTTGGATTCCTTTTATTTCCTTTTCTTCTTTGATTGCTGTGGCTAAAACTTCCAAAACTATGTTGAATAAGAGTGGTGAGAGTGAGCAAGCTTGTCTTTTTCCTGATCTTAGTGGAAATGCTTTCAGTTTTTCACCATTGAGGACGATGTTGGCTGTGGGTTTGTCATATATGGCCTTGATTATGTTGAGGAAAGTTCCCTCTATGCCTACTTTCTGCAGGGATTTTATCATAAATGGGTGTTGAATTTTCTCAAAAGCTTTCTCTACATCTATTGAGATGATCATATGTTTTTTCTCCTTCAATTTGTCAATATGGTGTATCACATTGATTGATTTGCGTATATTGAAGAATCCTTGCATTCCTGGAATAAACCCCAGTTGATCATGGTGTATGATCCTCTTAATGTGATGTTGGATTCTGTTTGCTAGTATTTTGTAGAGGATTTTTGCATCTATGTTGATCAGTGATACTGGCCTGTAGTTTTCTTTCTTTGTGACATCCTTGTCTGGTTTTAGTATCAGGGTGATGGTGGCCTCGTAGAATGAGTTTGGGAGTGTTCCTCCCTCTGCTATATTTTGGAAGAGTTTGAGAAGGATAGGTGTTTGCTCTTCTCTAATTGTTTGATAGAATTCGCCTGTGAAGCCATCTGGTCCTGGACTTTTGTTTGTTGGAAGATTTTTAATCACAGTTTCAATTTCAGTGCTTGTGATTGGTCTGTTCATATTTTCTATTTCTTCCTGATTCAGTCTTGGAAGGTCATACCTTTCTAAGAATTTGTCCATTTCTTCCAGGTTGTCCATTTTATTGGCCTAGAGTTGCTTGTAGTAATCTCTCATGATCTTTTGTATTTCTGCAATGTCAGTTTTTACTTCTACTTTTCCATTTCTAATTCTGTTGATTTGAGTCTTCTTCCTTTTTTTCTGGATGATTCTGGCTAATGGCTTATCAATTTTGTTTATCTTCTCAAAGAACCAGCTTTTAGTTTTATTGATCTTTGCTATCGTTTACTTCATTTCTTTTTCATTTATTTCTGATCTGATCTTTATGATTTACTTCCTTCTGCTAACTTTGTGTTTCTTTTGTTCTTCTTTCTCTAATTGCTTTAGGTTCAAGGTTAGGTTGTTTATTCGAGATGTTTCTTGTTTCTTAAGGTAGGATTGTATTGCTATAAACTTCCCTCTTAGAACTGCTTTGGCTGCATCCCATAGGTTTTGCGTCATTGTGTATCCATTGTCATTTGTTCTAGGTATTTTCTGATTTCCTCTTTGATTTCTTCAGTGATCACTTCGTTATTATGTAGTGTATTGTTTAGCCTCCATGTGTTTGTATTTTTTACAGATCTTATCCTGTAATTGATATCTCGTCTCATAGCATTGTGGTCAGAAAAGATAGTTGATACAATTTCAATTATCTTAAATTTACCAAGGCTTGATTTGTGACCCAAGATATGATCTGTCCTGGAGAATGTTCCATGAGCCCTTGAGAAAAATGTGTATTCTGTTGTTTTTGGATGGGATATCCTACAAATATCAATTAAGTCCATCTTGTTTAATGTATCATTTAAAGCTTGTGTTTCCTTATTTATTTTCATTTTGGATGATCTGTCCATTGGTGAGAGTGGGGTGTTAAAGTCCCCTACTAAGAATGTGTTACTGTCAATTTCCCCTTTTATGGCTGTTAGTATTTGCCTTATGTATTGAGGTGCTTCTATGTTGGGTGCATAAATATTTACAATTGTTATATCTTCTTCTTGGATTGATCCCTTGATTATTATGTAGTGTTCTTCTTTGTCTCTTCTAATAGTCTTTATTTTAAAGTCTATTTTGTCTGATATGAGTATTGCTACTCCAGCTCCTTTTGGTTTCCATTTGCATGGAATATCTTTTTCCATCCCCTCACTTTCAGTCTGTATGTGTCTCTAGGTCTGAGTTGGTCTCTTGTATACAGCATATATATGGGTCCTGTTTTTGTATCCATTCAGCCAGTCTGTGTCTTTTGCTGGGAGCATTTACTCCATTTACATTTAAGGTAATTATCGATATGTATGTTCCTATTCCCATTTTCTTAATTGTTTTGGGTTTGTTATTGTAGGTCTTTCCCTTCTCTTGTGTTTCTTGCCTAGAGAAGGTCCTTTAGCATTTGTTGTAAAGCTGGTTTGGTGGTGCTGAACTCTCTCAGCCTTTGCTTGTCTGTAAAGGTTTTAATTTCTCCATCAAATCTGAATGAGATCCTTGCTGGGTAGAGTAATCTTGGTTGTAGGTTTTTCTCCTTCATCACTTTAAATGTGTCCTGCCAGTCGCTTCTGGCTTGCAGAGTTTCTGCTCAGAATCAGCTCTTAACCTTATGGGGATTCCCTTGTGTGTTATTTGTTGTTTTTCCCTTGCTGCTTTTAATATGTTTTCTTTGTATTTAATTTTTGACAGTTTGATTAATATGTGTCTTGGCATGTTTTGCCTTGGATTTATCCTGTATGGGACTCTCTGTGCTTCCTGGACTTGATTAACTATTTCCTTTCCCATAATAGGGAAATTTTCAACTATAATCTCTTCAAATATTTTCTCAGACCCTTTCTTTTCTCTTCTTCTTCTGGGAGCCCTATAATTCGAATGTTGGTGTGTTTAATGTTGTCCCAGAGGTCTCTGAGACTGTCCTCAGTTCTTTTCATTCTTTTTTCTTTATTCTGCTCTGCAGTAGTTATTTCCACTATTTTATCTTCCAGTTCACTTATCCGTTCTTCTGCTTCAGTTATTCTGCTATTGATCCCATCTAGAGTATTTTTTATTTTATTTATTGTGTTGTTCATCGTTGCTTGTTTCGTCTTTAGTTCTTCTAGGTCCTTGTTAAATGTTACTTGCATTTTCTCTATTCTGTGTCCAGGATTTTGGATTACTATCATTATTCTGAATTCTTTTTCAGGTGGACTACCTATTTCCTCTTCATTTGTTAGGTCTGATGGGTTTTTATCTTGCTCCTTCATCTGCTGTGTTTTTTTCTGTCTTTTCATTTTGCTTACCTTACTGTGTTTGGGGTCTCCTCTTTCCAGGCTGCAGGTTCATAGTTCCCGTTGTTTTTGGTGTCTTTCCCCATTGGCTAAAGTTGGTTCAGTGAGTTGTGTAGACTTCCTGGTGGAGGGGACTAGTGCCTGTGTTCTGGTGGATGAGGCTGGATCTTGTCTTTCTGGTGGGCAGATCCACGTCTGGTGGTGTGTTTTGGGGTGTCTGTGGACTTATTATGATTTTAGGCAGCCTCTCTGCTAATGGGTGGGGTTGTGTTCCTGTCTCCCTAGTTGTTTGGCATAAGGTGTCCAGCACTTTAGCTTGCTGGTCTTTGAGTGAAGCTGGGTGCTGGTGTTGAGGTGGATATCTCTGGGAGATTTTTGCCATTTGATATTATGTGGAGCTGGGAGGTCTCTTATTGACCAGTGTCCTGAAGTTGGCTCTCCCACCTCAGAGGCAGAGCACTGACTCCTGGCTGCAGCACCAAGAGCCTTTCATCCACACAGCATATATATGATCTTGGATGACTTATTTCACTTCTTTCTTCCTCACTTTCCTACTTTTTCCACCAAAGAACTGTTAAAAGCTGCCGGCTTTTCTCTGATGCACATGATTGTGGAGGCCTGGTGAATGCAAAATCTGATGTAGTAGGCCAGCAGGCCGGAGAGTCTGGGAAGAGCTGCAGCCCAAACGAAAGCTGCCGGCAGAATCCCCAAGAAGATGTTTTGGTCCATGTTCTTGCTTGACCATAGCTTAATGTCAAGATTTCATTAAAGAGGTGAAATAATTATTTTAGGTTCACACACAGAACAAGCACAGTAATACTTGATGGCTTAAAGAGACCAATGCAGATTTCAAAAAGGCAGTTCTGTATACTAAATCCATATCTTTACTCAGCAGTGTTCCTAATTTAAAGAAGGATATTTGTGGAGGATTATCATAGACCTTAGTAGTGGTTTTCTAAGGCAGCCATAATGAAGTATCACAAACTGGGTGGCTTAAAACAACAGAAATTTATTCTTTCACAGTTCTGGAGGCTAGACGTTCAAAACAAAGGTGTCAGTGAGGCTGTACTCCCTCTGAAATACTAGGAGAGGATCCTTCCTTGCATCATCCTAGCTTCTGGTCATTGCCAGTAATCCTAGGTGTCCCTAGGATGCAGCTTTCAGCTGCATCACTCCAATTTCTGCTTCCATCTTTACATGGCTATCTTCCTTCTGTGTGTGACTGTGTCTCTACAGTGACTGGATTTGGGACCCATATTAATCTAGCATGACCTCATCTTAACTTAAATGTCTTAATTACATGTGCAAAGACACTATTTCCAAATAAGGTCACATTCAGAGGTACTGGAGGTTAGGACACGAACCTATAATATCTTTTTAGAGAACATAATTCAACTCATTACAACCTTTATTTCTTTTTTTTTCTTAACTTTTTAAAGTACTGTTACAGAATAACTGTTTATAACATTTCGAAAATACAACACAAAGCATCACTTCTAATCTTACCAAATAGATACTTGTTCTTCACATTTATCCAAGGCTTGATTGAAAAAGGAAAAAACTAAAACCTTATTAATTCTGAATAAAGTCTTTCATTCAGAAAGAGTATTCTTGGTAGTACCTTTCTCCCTTATTTTAATCGGCAGGCTTGCTTTTTTTTCTTTTACCTTTTTCCTTGCTACTCCTTGCTCTCTGTTTGTTTTACTTCCTCATTTATTAAAATATTATGCAGGATAAATCAGTAAATTCAATAAAATATGTTCCTGTTTCTAACAAATTCAGTGAAAGTTAAGCCCTCACTTAACTAAGCCCTTACCTTGGGGAAGAGACAGGAGGAGCAGCTCTCTGTCCTAAAGGGGAAAATGTCAAATGGATATAGAGCGGTGGCACTTTTCCTTCTGGTCGATTCTGCTTGTTTGGATGATGTGTTGAGAATTTTCTGGAAACCTTGAAACTCTCTCCGATGAGCAAACATGTTTCAAAGGGTTCAGTAGTATTCAGAGTGGTAATTCCAGAGGGCTTATTGGCAGGGGTTGGGGTGGGAGAGTGTAGAATCAGGACATCAATGCTACCATGTCTGTCTTTATGCGTTATACCCACGTAATGGGTCTCTTCTCTTCCTACTAAGGTTTTAGGTTAGAGTCGTGGTTGATAAATGGGAAAGGGGAGGGGAGGGAAGATGTCAGGGATTTCTCCTAGGGAGGAGTCTTTCAATTTAAGATACTGTGTGGGATAGCCAATGGTTAGACTCTTTCTTCTAACTTTCCTTCTTCTTGTTACTTCATTGACCTCTGGAAAAATATCTCCCCTTCTCAAAAATAGCTTGCTTTTTATCGAATTTCTAAAATCCTAAAAAAAAGTTTAATGTACATTTTAAGTAAAATGATCTCTGCTATTAATCCAATCCTTCCTTTTTCTCAAAATGGGTACTTTCACACACATACAAACAGTCCTGGCATTCTTTTTCTTGGGTTAAAAATAGAAATAGATGACCTTAGAATAACTA
Source organism: Aethalodelphis obliquidens (assembly GCF_003676395.1). Lineage (NCBI taxonomy): Eukaryota > Metazoa > Chordata > Mammalia > Artiodactyla > Delphinidae > Aethalodelphis > Aethalodelphis obliquidens. The sequence goes on along the minus strand of NW_020837945.1, from coordinate 90,982,189 downwards.
ACAGCATATAAATAGTTTTCCTGAGGAGAAAAAAACCCAGCAGCTTTGAAACAATAAAATGTGAATTACACATAGCTTGGAATATGATTTAATATGTTCAATAAATGTGCTATAAACCTGTAAATTGTACAGCTTGCCTCACATAGTGACTTCAGTGAACCTTGCTTTTCAAGGCCACATAGGGGAAATTTAATAAGTGTTGGATTCTGTATGGCAAAGCTCCATTCATTTTATTAATATTATCTAGGATATTTTTCTGTTGCTTAAAAATAGCAGTAGATTTTTCTCAATGAGATAATAAATATTCATAACCATATCACTTAGCAGACAAAATATATATATATGTGTATAGTGAAAAATTAGAAGCATATTTATATGTGTAATTGCAAGTTTACATATGAATAATTGTAAGTTTATACATATACACACTCAGCATCAAAACAGGTATTTTCCATACATAAATATTTTTATATATAAACATACAGTTAACTAGTACTATAGATTTAAAATGTTGAATAAATCAAAAGTTTTATCTTTGAGCAATAGAAGAAGTTGAATGTAAGGTATGAGGCAAGAGGATATAGGAAACATTGCCAGCAGGGGTCATCCCCACTCTGGATTGGCTTAAATGGTGCTGCATTTGCATATGTGCAGAGATATCAGGGAGACCACAATAGGAGTAGAGATAACCTCAAAGCATTAATGAATCTGGTGCAGCTCATCTAAACAGTCAAATTGGGGGAATGATGGAAATATGCTAAATGATGAGGAGGAAAAGGGGGAGTGGACGGAAAGTAACAATTGGAGTTTCTCCAGGAAATTCCGAGTCAGCCACTTGAGGGTGGGGAATGTGCTTGCCTGATCTTAAAGATACTACATCAGAGGAAGAAATGAGATATTCCACTAAACCTTAATCAATTTTGTCAGAACTAACGAGGTGTTGCGGGCAGTCTGCAGTAACGGGGTGGACACAAAATTTGGTTCCAAGTTTAAGATTCGTGATGCTGTGCGTGCACCAAGAGGGTATGAAGAGGTTTATTACTTAGAGAATGAGGCTTTCTGTGGAAAGCAGGCAGCTCACAAGGTCTGAAATGGCTTGAAGGGCAGGGGAAAGAGACTGACTTGTGTTTTTTTTTGTTGTTGTTGTTGGGTGATTAAGGGATACAGCCAAGCTGAAGGTTCCTGTACATGGTTTGAACTTCCAGCAACAAAGTGGGGAGCACCAGGCTTTCTAGTCAGTTTGACCACCTGTAGGGACAGGGCCCAGAGGGAGGGGGTAAAGCTTAAAACCTGTCAGTAACATCGAAAACTGGACTAAGATTCTTTACTACGCAAAGGGATCCTAATGTACAGTCTACTGAGAGCTCATCTGAAAAATTCACTACCCCAAAATTCCATTTGCAGACAATTTAGTCCCCAGTTAAGGTAGGTTGAAAGCATTCCTTCAAGTTTCTTACCTTGTTAGTTGAGATATATCAGATAGTTTCCTTTCTTCCAGTCGTAGAGTATAAAGTGCTGCCATTCATGATCTATCCTTAGTGACTTCAGAGTCTTGATAGAAGAATATATGCACACCTCTCAATAATATCTTACTAGGGAGCATTTTCACAAAGGAGTGAAGCTCAAGATTTGTTTTGGGACTAAGATGGAGCAGAGAGAATTGAGCAGCTGCCTGAAAGAGGTGCAAAGACATGATATAAAGAGTGAAAAGAAAATGTTTTATCTCTCAGAATTTTGCTGAATTACATTTCCGTGTGTATGGTAGAAAACTAAAAGACAAAGAAGTTTTAGTCCAATATGAGCTTTCACAGATAACTGTTAAACCTTCTACTTATTCCTGGCATGCTTGGACTCAAGTGGATAGTCATTATTTCTCCAGCTATTGTTTTCTTGAAATCAATGAACTCAGAAGATAGAGTATTCACACTAATTCAAAAGAATGATGAGGAGTTTCTGTTATTTTCTTTTGAGACACTGTGTGTGTGTGTGTTTGGCTTTGTGCTGTTATTCATTTACAATCCTGATATATTTCATTTTCAACTTAATCTGCTTTTTCTTTTTAGTTTTAAAAAGTTTGAATAGGAATATAAATATTCATTCAGTATGTATTCACTTCATGTTTTGGCTATTCGTGATTTCCAATTTATTCACAATTCCTTAAAAACCTAAAGATGAAACAGCATAGTTTTCTATACAAGTAACTTATTATAGGTTGCTATTACTTTAAAGAATTTCAGAAAATGAGAAGCCTAAGATGTGTCAAATCTATGTAATTTACCCGAAGTCATAAGGCTACAAATAATAGAGCTGGTTTCTTGCTTTTTGGCCAGTTGTTGTCCTCCTATTATTTTCAGTGTCATAGGAACTTAAAATATGTCCAAGAAAATTTAGCTTTTATTGGTTTGCAAGCTGGCTTGGAAGAAAAAGATTTGAAATCTAACAACCACTTATTTTGAAACATCAAATTCCCTCTAATCTAGCTTTCAAATACGGCAGGTTTTTCACTCAACATATTTTGTCAAACTGGTTAATATATAAAAATAATTTCTGTGTCTGTGAAACAGCCAAATGACAACTAAAACAGCCTAAGATATGCTTTCATGATAATCAAGAATCATATGGAAATTTCATCACTTGGAATTGCCCAGCAGCTGGGAGATTTACTTCATAATGCATAAAACATTGGCTGTTTGCAGACCTATGAACTGTTGCCAAAATTATAACCGTGTGTACCACCATAGGTCTTTTTAGACCCATGTCCAGTCTCCTTTCTCCAGCCTTCATTCCACTGACTGATGCATTAAAAGTCTGATAAGTTATTTTTAGAGAAAATAATCTAGCAAAAGGAGCAACAGTAATGTATCTTATCAGTGACACCTTGATAGTGACTAATGCTTTGAGACTGGAAAGGATTAGTTGGGTAATCTAACCCCATCTTAAATTTAAATTATGCAGATCCTATTACTGTTTTACAAACTAAAGGATGTTCTGAAATTTATTGCAGATTGTCCAAAATTCAGGTGAAAAATACATGAACTGGAATTACCTTATATACTTACAACTGATAGTAGGAATATGATAAAACCTTAATAATAATAGTAATAATCAGGGAATAGTAGGAAGAAAATCTTTATTTTTAGGACCTAGTTACATTAAAGAGTGATTGACACCTCCCAAGAAAAAATACTGGCAATTCCTATTCAGAGATGATTTTATATACTTTTCTGTAAATATATATATATATATATATATACTTTTCTGTATATATATATATATATATATATACTTTATATATATACTTTTCTGTATCTTAAGACTTGGGCTTTTAAAACAGAAAACATTTTTTTAAATTTGTCTTGAATTATTTAAACTTTGCATATATTACTTTTGAGTATAATAGACTTTGAGGGCCCCATAAAATGTTGATTGTAAAATAAGGTAGATGTCTATTCAAGCCATCAACCAATAAATACATCAGGATCAGTATTGTAGGCACTATAGAATAGACAAAGGGAAAGCATCATGCCACTATAACTACTTCCACTGACTTTTTCGGTTTGTTAAAGTGTCAAGCGATACTACGTATCAAAATTCTTAAGAGTCCCAGCTTGGACTTCAGAAACCAGGATTATAATTCAGTTTTGCTGCTTACTATGACATTAGGAATCTTTTAAATACAGCTATCCTAGGTTCTCTTATATGGTAATGATAACAGCAAAATCTTCTCCAGAAGGTGCCCGGGAGGATTTCATGTAAACAAAGCTTTAACACAATGCCTTGTTAACCCTTGTTGAACCCCAGTGTGGGTTCAGTAAATGGTAGCTTTTATTTTTATTATTTCACCAGAAATGGAATAGAGAACAATTAACAACTTACTTTTGGTGACCACAGTAGTTATTAGAAGTGTTGCCTAATGTGACAAGTAAGAGCTTGACAAATAACTAGGGAGATAATGGAAAGACTGTTCCCATGATGGAAAATAATAAGCAGAAGTAGGAAGAGTGTGAGATTTTTGAGCATAGTAAGAATAGCTTGACTGGAGTGGAGTGAAAACTCCGTATTTTGGATAGCAAACAACAGTTGTAATAGGGACATGCTGTCTGTTTGATACGGGATCTTGGAAATGAATGGAGAAGAACCTAAACAGTATCTCCTAAGTGACTTCTCATCTCTGCACTGAGTGGGTGGTGGGAGGAGTGGGCTGTAAAAGGGAGAAAAGAACAAAGTCCTTAAGACCCTTGATGTGACAGAAATCCTTAGAATAATGGCTATTAGAATTGTAAGGAATGTCAATGGCATATATAGCCTTTTGCCCCAAAGAAAGAAAATGCCATTTCATTCACATTAAAGATAGAAACATCAGGAGCCATGAAAGATTCTTAAGCAGTTATACTTGGTGTTATGGTAAGACAAGATGGGCAGCTTAGTACATGATGAAAAGAAGATGAGAAGAGGGGAGAGGCATGAACAATTTGAAGCCACTGAGAAAGTGACCTATAACAGGTGTGAGTTCTCGGCAAGCATGATTTTAGAAGCACTGACTTCATTTCTCATAGATCCCTTGCTGCTGAAATGGTCCATTATCATGTGAAAGAGTTGTGCGCATGTTCATATTGTTATTACCATTGTTATTTTTTTCTGTGGGCAGAATGTGAGAGGGTCGGGTCCCCCTGGGGGAGCTGGATGGTCCCAATACCTCCGATCCTTTGTGTCCACTGTGGAGTCTCTTGGCTCATGGTATTTTCAAACTATGCTACTTTCCCAGTCAATCATCTCTCTTTATACTCAGTGAATGATGGATTCTTCTCTCTCTTTTTTTTTTTTTTTGCGGTACACGGGCCTCTCAGTGTTGTGGCCTCTCCCGTTGTGGAGCACAGGCTCCCGAAGCGCAGGCTCAGCAGCCATGGCTCACGGGCCCAGCCGCTGCATGGCATGTGGGATCCTCCCGGACCGGGGCACGAACCCGTGTCCCCTGCATCGGCAGGCGGACTCTCAACCACTGCGCCACCAGGGAAGCCCGATTCTTCTCTTTTTAAAGTGAAAACTAATCCTTTAAACATTTTTATATCCTCTCCATGCTATTTTTTTATTCCACTTGGCTTGCTTTAATAGACATATTCCACCCACATGGAATCCATTTTCTCCTTACTCTTTGAAAAGTGAGGAAAGTAACCTTCACTAAGGAATAGGTCACAAAGATCAATTGAGGAAAAGTGACAGGCTATGCTGCTGCATTATTTAGGCTTGATTCATCTTAAGTTGGTTACATTTGTTGTGGACAACTAACAAATTATTGGAAAAAAAGGATTTTTCTTAGGAAAATCAGACTTAAGCTTCTGCCAAAACTCTTGCTACACTAGTTTTCTTTTTCATTCTCTATGAAAGATAAGGATTATTCCTTATCTTTATGTTGGAAATCTGTAATTATAGACATGTTGTAAATTATAATTAGAAAATTTTCTTCCTTATAAGAAATAATTGTTCTACTGATTTTTCCCTTTGCCTTATTAGATATATTTTGATGTGAATTTTAATGTTTGTGGTCAGCAACAAATTTACAGATATGCCATCCTTCCTGCTAACAAGTTTGTTACACAGTATTTGCAACAAATACCAGGATATGGAATTGCTCATGGTTCTGAGCTTAACTTGAGATTCTGGCACAAGTAAGGCCATACAAATGATGATGCATTTTCTGATCTCTTCACATTAAAAAAAAAAAAAAGAGATACCTTTGTGGCTATATCAATCAAGGTCTAATGCTGGGGGGATGGGGAGGAACTGCTTTAAGTATTTTAAACAAAGGGACTGTAATAGAGATTTTACAGAGACTAGCACAACTGAAAAGCTCAACGGGAGACGGTAAGGAAACCCAGAGGTTTCTGCAACAGCAGAAAGCCATCAGTGCCAGGCATCAGCTGACATGGAAGCCTGGGAAATGCTGCTGGAGAGGCCAGGGCCTCCTACAATGCAGAGCAGAGCCTGGAGAAAGTGGGAGTGCCCCTAAAGGCAACCTGGCCAGGCCAGCAGACAGTCTTAGCTTATGGAGTCACCAAAGGAAGAACTTCAAGAATTGAAACGCTTGCCGTTTGATGTGAAAACGACAATATTCTCATGTGATATAAGTTAAAAATACTTGGTTTTTGTAAAGTTCTTAGACCTAAGCAGCAGAAGAAGTGAAGGGTGATTTTGTCTATTCTTAGATTCCTCCTGGTGGGCTCCTTCTGTATCTCCCTTTCTGGATACATACATACACACTCGTATAGTTTTTTTTTTTTTTTTTTTTTTTTTTTTTTATTCTCGTATATTTTTTTTTTTTTTTTTTTTTTTTTAGTTTTAATGTGCAATCATTTCTTCTTCTTTCTAACTTTAATACCTTGACTCAGAATATCAAATTTATATTTTTAAGTAATTGTGGTAGCATTTTGGATTTCCCATTCTTTTTTTTTTTTTTAATGGGGGTAAGAGTTTATTAATTAATTTATTTATTTTTGCTGTGTTGGGTCTTCGTTTCTGTGCGAGGGCTTTCTCTAGTTGCGGTGAGCAGGGGCCACTCTTCATCGCGACAAGCGGGCCTCTCACTATCGCGGCCTCTCTTGTTGCGGAGCACAGGCTCCAGACGCGCAGGCTCAGTAGTTGTGGCTCATGGGCCTAGTTGCTCCGCAGCATGTGGGATCCTCCCAGACCAGGGCTCGAACCCATGTCCCCTGCATTAGCAGGCAGATTCTCAACCATTGCACCACCAGGGAAGCCCGGATTTTCCATTCTTTACAGAAATGATGACTGCCTTATGAAATTTGATTAAATCACTGGCTTAGGAAGTCAGTTTATTTTTTATTTTTTGAAAATCAACAAGATAAAATGTCCTAGTAAAGCTGAAGAAAGAAGATGGCCCCAGTTAGGATTAATGAGACCCAGAACTTAAGCTGTTGTCTTTTAACCTGTGAAAGGGGCTGAATGCTATTCTTTCCAATGTGAATTAAGATATAGCAAAATTGTAGAATTTTTCCGAAGGTGGGGAGTAAGTTCAATTTTCCTTTGTACTATATTATGCTGCCCTACTCTTGTGTGCTCCCAACACAGTGAAGTAATAGTTCACAGATATGACGAAGTGATAGTCCAGCAAACATGCTTTTTATTGCTGATAGTCACTACCCTAAATCCCATACCTTCGAGAGATAAGTGGAAGATTGGAGCACAACAAAAAACACATTTATTCTCCCAAATTTGGCACAATAGTTTAAAAAGCTTGGGCTTCCCTGGTGGCGCAGTGGTTGAGAGTCTGCTTGCCGATGCAGGGGACACGGATTCGTGCCCCGGTCCGGGAAGATCCCACATGCCGCGGAGCGGCTGGGCCCGTGAGCCATGGCCGCTGAGCCTGCGCGTCCGGAACCTGTGCGCCACAACGGGAGAGGCTCGACAGTGAGAGGCCCACATACCGCCAAAAAAAAAAAAAAAAAAAAAAAAAAGGTATAGAGCTGTGCTTTCGGGATAAGTAGTCTTGGGAAAGAATGAACCCCCACCAGCTATCAACTGCTATGAGGAGAGCAAAATTCCCTTAAAGTGACAACCCATGGAACTGTAAGCCAGCCACACACAGGTTCTGTCCTGAGGTTTCAAATGCTGTCTCAACACTTGTCATTGAAGGAAGCAATCATACCATTTTTTTAACTTATTGAAAATACAGGTTTAATTCCTGTCCACCAGTGCTTATTGTAAGCAGTAAATGGACAACAGCAGTTATTGTATAAACTCCAAAATAGCAATATCCTACTGTCAGTTAAACCCATAACCCTTAAATATTCAATTCTTGCCAATATACAATCATCATTCACAATAATTAGTTTACAGTTATCGAGCTTATTAAAATGACCTCCCCCCAAAACCAATCATGATAGGGAAACATTACATGTGTTTTTGCCAAGGACAAAAAAAAACAATTAATGATTTTTCCAAGACCATCTTAGAAAAATACACCATGATTATCCAGTTTAATTAAAACAACGACCATAGCAACAGACCACTTCACTATGCTAAGGGTGGCTGGTAAAAAACACTGAATGATAATAACTAAAATTCAATTTATGCCTTCCATGTACTAACTACCTAATGGAGGTAGAAATAATGAAACTCTTAATTCAATCTGATCAAGTTAGAAAATGTTTATTTGCAAGTATTATGTGACTTTTATTCAATATCTTAGCACTAAAAAAAATTCACCAGTGCCTGATGTATGAATAAGAACAATTTTCTGTTCCCTTTTGCATGATTACCGTGCAATGATAGAGTACCAAAATTCTCAAAAAAATAAACAGTAAATTATATGAAATACAGATATATCATTAAATGTCATATGGGTTTATCTTTTTTTCTTTGCTGAATTAATAGATGTACATGGCTAAGAAGTAAGTTAGAAAGATAAAACTTAGGACCAGAAAGGAAGGAAAGGGGAAGGAGGGGGAAGAGAGAGGAAGAAAAAGAGAGAGAGCAATTTGTTATCCCACCTCTTCTGAACCCCTCAGCTCACTCCCTAAATGGAGCCACTTTAAATTATTTTAACTATGTCATTTGTCATTTAGCTCTGTTTAGCTCTATATTCATGCTACTATTTTGTGAATGTTGAACTGATATCTTCTTAAGAAAGGAGATGACTGGGCTTTTTTACATGACTAACACTCAATGCACTCCATCCTTCACTTCCTGTCTTCCCATTTTATTTATTCCTCAATTTTTAAATAAATCAATATTTTGTGTTTTTGTGATAATGCAATCATTGTTCACAGATCAGTCATCGTATAATCTATTTATGTGAATTTCTTGTAAGACTTTTTAAATTACTGTTTCTTAATTTATTTAGTTTTCGAGGTGATCGTCATAAATTATTTTCCAAACTCTTCAGCCGTACTATGACATCTCTGAATAGGTACAGATATATTAGATGATGTCTCAGCTCCATTCTTTTATCTTGGAGACATCCTTTTGGAGTATGTCACCCTTTCACTCTCGTTGCCTTGATCATTTCCTTTTTATACTCAGCCTAATCATTCCTTTGCCTTGCTCTTCTTGCTTCCTTTCCTGAGTCCAATGTATTATTCCTTTTTGATTACTTCACTTTATTCTCCAGTTTCTTCCTGGGAAAGGATGGGTAGGAGGTAAAAGTATTTAGGTATTGCATATTTGAAAATGTCTTTATTTAGCCATATACTTGGCTGGTATTTTGGCTAGGTATTAAAATTTTATGTTAGAAATAATTTTTCTTCAGAATATTATAATGCTTGTCAGCTGACAGTGTTCCTGTTGAAAAGTTCAGTACTATTTTAATTCAACATCCTTTCTATGGGATGACCTATTTTGCTGCTTTTTACCCTAGGAAACTTTTAGGGTCTTTTTTCTATACATATATAATGATGTGCATCAGTATGGATTATTTTTCCATTATTTCCCCCACACCTCTCAGTGGGAGTTTTCAATCTGGATATACAAGTCCTTCAGTTTTGGGAAATGTTCTTAAATATTTATTTACTAAAATCATTTGCCTTGTTTTATTTGCTTCCATTTTCTGACACTGTTGGATGTTTGACCACCTACACTAACCTCTAATTTTCTTTTCTTCTTTATAATCCATCTCTGTTTGCTTGTTTGGTTCTACCTCTAGAATATACCTCAACTTTGGCTCAACTTTCTACTATCATATCTTTAATTTCTAGGAGCTGTTTCTGGAACTCTGATATATTTTTTCTTAAATACACTGACTTTTTAATGAATGTAGAAATCTTCCTATAATATTAGTTACAACTATGCCTTTTCCAGTTTCTTTCTATGCACTGTCTTTATTTATGTGCATTATTTTTTTTCTGTTTTTTTGCTGTTTCTTTTATGTTGTGGCTTATCCTCAAATACCTGCTGACCTTATTCTGGCTTTTATATTTAAAAATAAAATACCAAAAATGTAACTGAAATCTGTGTGTAGCCATAGGGGAAGAGGAGCTTGTCAAGTAGATTTTCTTTTCCTTCTGAGATAGAACTCTACATAGATAGATAGATAGATAGACAGATAGACAGACAGATACACAGACAAATATAGATGTAGATAGACGGATAAATGTATATACATATATACCTTATATACATATCTATATATGTATTTGAATAAATAGATATCTGCTGTCTCTCTATCAAGTTTCAAGTGTAAAATGTTAATTTTCCATGTTCAACTGAACACATACACATATGTGTATCTTAATATGAAATCATTTTCATTATTTTTATATAATTCTCATTTTTGTCCATAAAATCTAATTTATTTTCCCATGAAATAGCATTTTCTGCTGTTCTTTAAGATGTCTGTCATAAGAACACTAGAGAATCTAATAACGTAAACTAGAGAAACTGTTAACAAGTCTCTTAGTAACTAGAATATTGCTGTAATTTTAATTCAGTATATTTTCTTCAGCTGTGTAATCTTTCAGGTGTATTCAGAAAATGAAAGTCTAGGCATGGAAAATAATGCATATTGAAATGTCCTGTGAGAAATCAGTACCTTAGTTAAGAAACTGCTTTGAAGACTGGTTTGACTTGAGTCTTGGGCATTAGCACAAATGCATTTTCATCATTACCTCCTTGTGATTTGAAGCAGTTACAGTGTGTTTTTTTACTAGCTGTATTTCTAGGGAATATGGCTTTGTGATAGAGGAGCAGTGAGAAGTCTTCCCCCTGACGACTCTATGTAATTAGGTTTACTGTTTCAAAGAGAAAAAGGGGAGATAAATCAATGGACACACACATTCTCCCACTTTTTCTCTCTTTCTCCCTCATATCCTTTTTCTTCTTTAAAAAATACAAGAGGCCTAATTTGTCTCTTTTTTGTTAAGATGAGGAAATATAAATTTTTATCCCCATGCATGAAACAAAACCAAAGGACTGGTTCCATTTTAATACCATTGATGGTGAAGACTGATGTGATAGTGGGGGAAGGGAAGAGGAAGCAAAATGGAGGATGGCAAGGGAAGTAGAGCAGATTCTATGTTCTGAGAAGTTGGTTAGAAGTAGCATAGTGAAATAATTGTCTTGGGTTGTGGATTTGAGAGTGATAATCAACAGTTATTCCCTGTCTCTTAAATTATTGTTTAGATTATTCACACTTTTTAACGTCCCCCCGAGTCACATAACACACAGCCTATAGTGGAAGAAATTATTTCTGCAGTGCAGCAGCTGAGACCCACCTTGATGTCCCCAAAGCATGCCTACCCCCATCAGTCCCTTCTTACCTAATTAACATACTTCCTAATCTCCAATTGTGAAGGCAAAGCAAATATTTGGGCCAAGTATAAAATGGTAGATGAAAGCAGTGCCCTACATTTGGGGCAAATTATACATTGATATTGGTATCATTATAATTAAAGTATTATGACAGTAAAATGAGTATAATGATGCATTCAAAAGACATGTCACAAGTTATCTTGGAATAAGGAGACATATCTTGGATGGGAGAATAAGGAGACACATCTTGGATGGGAGAAAAATTAAACTGGTGATTTTTAAGAACTATTTTTGGCTTACATTCTCTATGACTCCATCTGGTAATGTGGAGAAAATACATTTCTGCTGGAAAATCTGATATTTTCAGTGCACTGAAATAATCTTTCTCTTAAACTGCTACAGGAGAATTACACTTTGTATAGCACTGCCTTCCATATGATTTACTCCATTCACTACTCGGAAATTTATTCTGGAACAATTAGATGGAAGACATATTTGATTGCATATCATTAGCACTGTATTTATGAAGAAAAGTAAAGGAAGTTTGTCTGCAAATTATGCATGAATGTTTATAGGAATTGCTCTAGATTTTAGTCTAGATCACAAAGGAAAAGGTGTATTTGTAGGCTAATTACAGTGATGAGTTACTGTGCAAATTTGTTTTTATACATTAATATAAAATTGATATTGACATGGCATTCCTACAGATTACATGATTTCATTACTTTGTTTAATTTTTGCAAAAACCCAGTTAGAAAGTGTCATTATCCCCATTTTACAGAATAGGAAATGCTGATCCTGATTCACAGTTATAGTAAATCACATGAGGCCACGCCACTGGTAAACGGCAGAGACAGAATAGAAGTCTTGTGGTTCCACATCCTATTCTATTTTCATAAAGATTAAGTCATCCATGACCTGTATCATCTATGATCCCTGGTAAATTTATGTAAATTAGATTTTGTGAGTTTTCCCTATTCCAGCAAGTCAAAATAACATGTTGTACGGTCATCTTTCTTAGTCTAAAAATCAAAATACCGGGTCTGAAAGTGGATATACTTCTGAGTGGCATGCGATAGAGCATTTGAAATTGTATAGTCAAAAAAAATCTGAGCTAAAAAAGATAATGATATGTTTAACATCAGGGATGAGGCTCTGATGTATTTTAAAAGGAATTTATTATAATTTTTTAAAATATCTAATAAACTTGCAATCTACTGTAATGAAAATGGTTACATTTTACAAACTTGAATCTCTAATTGGTTTTGGTTAAGTCCTTTTTAAGGATGGCAGCCGATATACATCTTCTTTGCTAGAGCCAGGAGCCTGAAACCGGTACACTGGAAATATTTTACCTGAAAGGTGTGCTAAATGAAAGTTCCTAGCTTCACACATTTCTGAGGATCAAAGTGAAGAACTCATAGTGCATTGTTAGGGAATCATATCTACTTCCTTCAAAACTCTTCATCTGATTTGTGCTAAAATTTAATAAATAACTAACTGATCCTTTTGCCTTCATAAAATTCTACTGAGATAACAAAATCCTAGCTCCTGGTCTATGAAAGATGATGTCCTGCAAATATAGTTTCCCTTAACCTCCAAAAAAATAATTGGGGTAATCCAGCCACCGTAAGTGTGAAACTGAGGAGCTGCTTACTAAGATCAAATTTAATATTGTCCCATGTCATCTGAGAGCTACGTGCCTGATCGTGTTGCCACTGCACAAAGTAAGCCTGACTACAAATGATAAAAGAATGATTATTCCAATATTTAGACATAGTTCATTGTCAACCCTGAACAAAATGGGGGAAAAATGTTTTATCTTATGTGATTCTATCAATTTCTCTGGAAAGTCATTTATATGGTTGCTATGTTAGTAGAAGAGCAAAGATAATGGGAGGAATCTTCCATTATTCTTACCCATGACTTTCAATATGAAATTTTAATAAAATGGATTTGGGGGTTTTCTTTCTTTTTAAAACACCCAATGTAAGAAAATGAGATATTGGAAACGTGTTTTTTAAAACATATTTGTGAACCATAAAACTCTACATAAAATTGAAATTATTATTAACTATGGCTGCTTCTAATCTTATGCTTTAAAGGTTAAAAAAAAGAGACTAGAATTTACAATTATTGCCAATAAATAGAGAGGATTATGTAAAAATTAGCTTTATCTTTTTGCATGTTAAGAGCAAGATGACCAGTGGCCCTCAGAGTGACATGCAGTTTTTAGAGTGGCTCTGTTACTGACTGCATGTGTGGCTTGGAGAGGTCCTCCGGCCTCTCCAGCTTTCCTCCTAAGTAGGATGGGGGTACTAGAATTAATGATACCTAAACACTCTTCTGATTCCAACATTCTATGGTCCTGTGACATTTCTACCCTATTACAAAAGAACAACATTTAAAAGTGTGAACGCTCTGATAACTTTTTTTCTTGCATTATTTCATAAAAGTGCCATGAAAGCAAACTGACAAGTTCAGGCAGCTTTCAGAACATAAAGGAGAAAGGCTGACAGCTTTTGAGAACCTCTTTGCTTTCCACTGAAAGCAAGTAGAGAACCCTTGCTCTCTGGCCCTGAATGTCATAATATTATGTCTAGCGTCATTGAAATGTCTGACAACACTGTCGATTAAAAATGAGAATCACTGGGCCATATTTACTGTTATAAGGTGAAGGATAGTTTGAAAAGTATGGCATGAAGTATCCCAAAAGGATGATTTAGCTTAGACAGTATTAACAAAATTTCACATGATAATAGGTATAGTCGTTTGGCAGTAATTTGTTTCTTACTTTTTTCTGCATTTAGCTCTACCTTAAAAATTCCCCTTCGTTTGTAAAGCTTTGTAAAATGCTGAATTTAGAATTCTGAAGGGACTGTCAATTAATATTATGAATAATATTATTTAGAAACCATTCTGTGTGCTGCACAAGCCCTTTGAAAATGATTTGATAACCACTAAAGTGGCTGTCATTCATCTTTCAGAATCTGTTATACCTGGAAGTTTTATGTGACCTTTAGAAAACTGCATTCACAGAAATGTTCCTTCTAGTTTCCTAATAATTTTTATAAGAAATATTACCACACTGAGGTAAAAGAGTTTTACTTCCTTAGGCCAAATTCTTGTCACAACATGAAATAGGCAAAAGCAATTAGTCTAAAAAAAGCTCAGCCACAGTATCTTAGAATTTAAAGGAATAACCCTTAGGAATTAGCTCACATAATTTCTTATCCACTGTTTTATAGGTAGACCTCATTTAACATGGCTGACATGTTGCCCCACGGCCTCTGCTGAGCAGTCACTACATTGTTAGCAGACCTGCTCAGTTTTTGTAAAGCTCCATTATTAATTTTTACCTTATATTGACCAAATACCTACCTATCTATCAGTCGCTCACTCACACTATGCTTTTTGAGGCCAAAGTAAATTTATCCATGCACTCTTCATACCTACCTAGTTTCTGTTAGGGGCTCTGTGTTTTTCTCCATATGTCAGAAACCCATCACCAGTGGACTTGTACGAGTGCGGGACTGTTTTTCTCACAAAATGAGAAGTCCGATAGAAAGCTTGGTATTAATTCAGTGTTTCAAAGGTAATAGACCCAAAGTCTCTGCCTTTTCTTCATGGTTGCTGATGGAGGCTAAGGTTACAGCCATAACTTCAGTACTCCATGTGTACAGAAGGGGAGGAAATACTCATATCCACAAAGTCTGCCTGATCTTTCAACAGTTTTCAAAGTTCTGCCCAACAATTTTTGCTTAAGTCTCATTGGTCTTAGCTAAAATGACTGAGAAAAGAATTTTTATACCTGGGCACACTGTCATACCCAATGAAATTGAGATTCTGTTAATAAAGAAGAGAGGAAAATCAATATAGCATCAAGCAGTCTCTACCACATTAACCTTTAAGTATCCTAGAACATCTGCAAAATCCCAAGTTCTCTCTTCTCTCTCTCAAGGTAGAAGCAATTCCAACTACTTTGAACTTTCTTTTTGAGATCCCTCATGAAAAACATCATCATCTTCCCAAAGTGTGGAGTGCCTTCTTAAAGTACAGCACACAGAGTTGGACATAATATGACACTTGGGGTCAGACCGCGGCAATACTAACTCTTGTCCTGTAGTTACTGCATTTCTATTCAGGCAACCTCACATTTAGAAATCTTTTTCAGTCACTAGCTCAAATTGAACATGCAACCAGGCAAAGCCAGCTGAAATTTTTCACATGGAATGAACCAAAGCTAGGATTACCCTATCCCATACTTACATTTTAATCAACTTTATTGAGGTGTCATTTACGTATGATAAAAAGCACCCATTATAAATGT
The DNA here is from genome assembly GCF_003676395.1 of Aethalodelphis obliquidens. NCBI lineage: Eukaryota > Metazoa > Chordata > Mammalia > Artiodactyla > Delphinidae > Aethalodelphis > Aethalodelphis obliquidens. Next base: position 90,966,600 of record NW_020837945.1, on the reverse strand, counting down.
GAAATTTGTTGAGCTTTGGCAAATGTGCACAATTGTGTAACCACCATTACAAACAAGATATAGAATATTTCCATCACCTCAAAAAGTTCTCTCATGCCCTTTTCCTGTCAGTCCCAGGAAACTACTGTCCCAGGAAACTACTGGTCAAATTTCCGTTATTATAAATTTATTTTGTCTACTCTAGAAACCTCATAAAAACAGGATCATATATATTCTTTCATGCCTGGCATCTTTCGCACAGCTTGGTTTTAAAGTTTATTTGTGTTGATGTGTGTATCATTAACTCATTTCTGATTATTGCTCAGTATATTCCATTATGCACGCAAATCATTGTTTGCTATCTATCCTCCAACTGATTGGCATTTTGATTTTTTCCACTTTGGGGCTATTTTGAATCAACCTGAGGTGAATGTTCATATACAAGTCTTTTCGTAAACACAGGTTTTCTTTCTCCTTAGCAAACACTTAGGAGTAGAATTGCTGGGTCCTATAGTAAGTGTATGTTTAACTTTATGAGAAAATGCCAATCTGATTTTCACAGTGGTTAAACCATATTACACTCCCACCAGTAATGTTTGGCAGTCTCCTTGCCCCACATCATTGAAACATTTCTATCTTCAGTCTTTATTTTAAAATTCTAATATTTGTGTACTCATTGTAATTTCTTTTATACATATATATTTTATTTATACTTTGTATTCGATATATTTCATGATAAACAATTTTTTTTCCATCTTAACCATTTAAGTGTTCAGTTCAGCGGTATCAAATACATTCACATCGTTGTGCAAAAATCACCTCTGTCCATCCCCATAACTGTTTTCATCTTGTGAAACTGAAGATCTATACCCATTAAACAATAACTCCCCGTTATTCCTTGCCCCCAGCCCCTGGTAACCACCAGTCTACTTTCTGTCTTTATGATTTTGACTATTCTAAGTACCTCATATAAGTGGGATCATACAGTATGTATCTTTTTCTGACTGGCTAATTTCATTTAGCATAATGTCCCCAAGGTTCATCCATGTTATAAACATACTGCAGAATCTCCTTCCTTTTTAAGACTGTACAATATTCCATTGCATGTATATCCACATTTTGCTTATCCGTTCATCCACTGATGGACACTTGAGTTGCTTCCATGGTTTAGTTATTACGAATAGTGCTGCTATGAACATGGGTGTACAAATATCTCTTTGAGATCCTACTTTCACTTCTTTGGGGTATATCCGCAGAAGCGGAATTGCTGGATCATATAGTAATTCTATCTTTAATTACTTGAGGAAACACCATACTGTTTTCCAAACTGACTGTGCCAATTTCCACCAGTAGTACGCCAGGGTCCCAATTTCTCCATGTCCTTGCAAACACTCATATTCTATTTTTTTGATGGTAGCCATCCTAATGGGTGTAAGGTGGTATCTCATTGCAGTTTTGATTTGCATTTCCCTAATGATTGGTGAAGTTGAGCATTTTTTCATGTGCTTATTGGCCATTTGTATCTCTTCTTTGGACAAATACCTGTTCAAGTCTTTTGTTAATGTTGAATCAGGTTGTTTGGTTTTTTGTTATTTTTTTCTTTTTTTTTGAATTTTTAAATTTAATTTTACTTATTTTTTTATACAGCATTTTCTTATTAGTCATCCATTTTATACACATCAGTGTATACATGTCAATCCCAATCTCCCAATTCATCACACCCCCACCCCCACCCCCAGCTGCTTTCCCTGCTTGGTGTCCATACGTTTGTTCTGTACATCTGTCTCTCAATTTCTGCCCTGACATGAGTATTGGTACTCCAGCTTCCATTTGATTTCCGTTTTCATGGAGTATCTTTTTCCATCCCTCACTTTCAGTGTGTATGTGTCCCTAGGTCTGAAGTCAGTCTCTTGTAGACAGCATATATATGGGGCTTGTTTTTGTATCCATTCAGCAAGCCTCTGTTTTCTGGTGGGAGCATTTAATCCAATCACGTTTAAGGTAATTATCCATATGTATGTTCCTGTTACCCTTTTCTTAATTGTTTTTGGTTTTTTTTTGTAGGCCCTTTTCTTCTCTTGTGGTTCTCACTTAGAGAAGTTCCTTTAGCATTTGTTGTAGGGCTGGTTTGGTGGTGCTGAATCTCTTAGCTTCTTTTTGTCTGTACAGATTTTGATTTCTCCATTGAATCTGAATGAGATCCTTGCTGGGTAGAGTAATCTTGGTTGTAGTTTCTTCCCTTTCATCACTTTAAGTATATCATGCCACTCCCTTCTGGCTTGTAGAGTTTCTACTGAGAAATCAGCAGTTAACCTTATGGGAGTTACCTTGTATGTTATTTGTCATTTTTCCCTTTTTTCTTTCAATAATTTTTCTTTGTCTTTAATTTTTGCCAATTTGATTACTATGTGTCTTGGCGTGTTTCTCCTTTGGTTTATCCTATCTGGACTTTCTCTGCTTCGTGGACTTGGGTGGGTATTTCCTTTCACATGTTAGGGAAGTTTTCAACTATGATCTCTTCAAATATTTTCTCAAGTCCTTTCTGTCTCTCTTCTCCTGGGACCCCTGTAATGAGAATGTTGTTGCATTTAATGTTGCCCCAGAGCCTGTCTTCATTTCTTTTCATTCTTTTTTCTTTATTCTGTTCCATGGCAGTGAATTCCACCATTCTGTCTTCCAGGTCACTTATCCATTCTTCTGCCTCAGTTATTCTGCTATTGATTCCTTCTAGTGTATTTTTCATTTCAGTTATTGTATTGTTCATCTCTCTCTGTTTGTTCTTTAATTCTTCTAGATTTTTGTTAAACATTTCTTGTATCTTCTAGATCTTTGCCTCCATTCTTTTTCCGAGGTCCTGGATCATCTTCACTATCATTATTCTGAATTCTTTTTCTGGAAGGTTGCCTTTCTCCACTTCATTTAGTTGTTTTTCTGGGGTTTCATCTTATTCCTTCATCTGGTACATAGTCCTGTGACTTTTCATTTTGTCTGTCTTTCTGTGAATGGTTTTTGTTCCACAGGCTGCAGAATTATAGTTCCTCTTGCTTCTGCTGTCTGCCCTCTGGTGGATGAGGCTGTCTAAGAGATTTGTGGAAGTTTCCTGATGGGAGGGACTGTTGGTGGGTAGAGCTGGCTGTTGCTCTGGTGGGCAGAGCTCAGTAAAACTTTAATCTGCTTGTCTGCTAATGGGTGGGGCTGGGTCCCCTCTCTGTTGGATTTTTGGCCTTAGGCACCCAACACTGGAGCCTACCCGGGCTCTTTGTTGGGGCTAATGGGGACTCTGGGAGGGGTCACGCCAAGGAGTACTTCCCAGCACTTCTGCTGCCAGTTTCCTTGTCCTCACCATGAGACAGAGTGACCCCCTGCCTCTGCAGGAGACCCTCCAACAGTAGCAGGTAGCTTCCCATAATTATAGGGTGGAATAAATTTTTTCTTATGCATTCTTAAAGTAATTTTGTTGAGGAAGTTCTTTTCCCAGGTAGTGATTTAAAACATTAATATGTTTATAGTTGTTTTTTATGCAGTACAATTATTTTAGTTTTATTTGACAATTCAAATTTTAGTTGGAGAGGAAACAGCAGACAAGTGTCTTCCATATACATAAGTTTAGTAACAAATAGATTTAGCATTTTAACAATTTTTCTAAAAATATTTTTTCATTTAATAATTTCTCAAGTATGTGAATCTTTAAATTTCAAAAAGACTATATTTATTAGAGTTGATTCATAGCAATCTTCTTCTAAAACAAATACATCAATTTTTAATAATTTTTTTAACTTGATATCAAGAAGTTTATTTTAAAAAATAGAATGGCATCCTGCCAAATCAGTCACATCACATCCACAGCCTGGTGAAGGGAGAATAATTCTAGTGGACCAAGTTTCATAACTGCAGTGTATGTGGAACATTTATTTTTATCAGTAGTTGTTATTTTACATCAGGACACTTGCTGACCAAAAAACAATGCTCGTTGCAATGAAACCATCACCTTGAAATTTCACCATATATAACTCAAACATTCCTGACAATTGGTTCTTAGCATATAAAGCACTTAAACAAACCATAGAGTCAACTATTAGTTTAATCATTTTTTAAGTACTCTGTTTAATAGAAAATACATTTTCATTTCTCAGTATATTTGTTTACTGAATATCTGTAAGGGTAATATTCTAGAGCTGTAAGTAGTATATTCAGTGTTTTGCTTCTCTTGAATAAGAGCTTGCAAAAATATAAATGGTCTGGTTTAAATGGTTAGAAATTAATAACTTCCTTTTTTTGTCATAGAATATAATTGATTTGTAAAATTTAGTGTGAATAAGGTTCAAAGAATAGCAGAGTGTAAGTTTCTGTTTAACATCTCTCTCATTTGTGGAGCAACAGGTGACCGCAGAGTTGGGACAGTGAGACGGCAGTGAGTACTGCCAGCAACAGCCCAGTTGTAAGAATTTTGGTGGCACCTGTCAGTGTGATGAGATTGCTCTATTTTGAAGGATGATCCTCCTCAGTGCCCTAGTTTTCCTATTAACCCGCTTACTACCATACTGCTCCTTGCCCTTCTCTTGGACTAACTGCTGTGTCTTGTCCTATCTTTGATACAGAATCTTAAATGCTTTCAGTGGCAGCTCTTATCAGTACCACAGGAGGGGAGCACCTTAGAGAACTGAAGTACTGTTATATTTTTCCACCTTCCAGGATAAAAGCATGCTGTTTGGATAAGAGCTGAAAATGGTTCAAGGAAAGAGTCCTAGATAAAAATAGATAAATAAATGAAATAAAATGTGAATAAATCTTTTCAAATGGTTCATGAAACAATATGACATTATTTCATACGTCTTTAAGAAGTAAAGGGTTTGAAGAGTACACACATGCCAGGTGGTCTGAGGCAAAAATCCTCTTGCTTGTGAAATAAACATTTGTAGACAGGAATCTTTTTTTTTTTTTTTAATATGATGTTTGGGAACATAATGGGAACTCTTAAACCTAGTGTACATCAAAGTTGGAATATATTAACATTTGATATAAAACGTCGCCATCTGTTCTCCTGTTCTTTACTGAATTCAGAAAAGACCAGTAGTCCAACAACACAATGACCTGTGTTTATAAGAAAGTATCACTTTTTGAGCAAAACACATAATATTAAGATTGATTGATTTAAAAGGATATTTTAAGGCCAGAAATCTGAATTAAATAGAACCATAATTAAGTTATTCTTAGCTGTCAACAGGTAGCTTAATGTAGTTTCTTACAACAGATATAAACTTTTATTTTGGAATCAATTTCCACTGTTTAAAACAGAGATTGGCAAACTATGTCCCACTTCTTGTTTTTGAAAATAAGTTTTATTCTAACATAACTATGCCCATTCATTTACTTAATATCTATGGCTACTTTCATGATACAAATGAGTTGAGTAGTCATAACAGAGACCATATGTCCAAAAAAATACTTACTCTCTGGCCTCTACAGAAAGGTTTGCGACTCTTGTCTAAATCATAAAACCGCACTTGTTGAAGCTTAAATTTATTATAGTCTAAAAAAAATAAGTATTATAAGACTTATGTTCAATATTTTCTACTTAGAAAATTTTCAGATAAATCAGTAATGTACCAAAGTGAGGGTTTTTTTAAAAAATTAATTAATTAATTTTTGGCTGCGTTGGGTCCTCGTTTCTGCTTGCTGGTTTTCTCTAGTTGCAGCAAGCAGGGGCTATTCTTCGTTGCGATGCATGGGCTTCTCACTGCGGTGGCTTCTCATTGCGGAGAGCGGGCTCTAGGCATGCGGGCTTCAGTAGTTGTGGCATGTGATCTCAGTAGTTGTGCTTGTGAGCTATAGAGCGCAGGCTCAGTAGTTGTGGTGCATGGGCTTTGTTGCTCCACAGCATGTGGGATCTTCCTGAAACATGGATCGAACCCATGTTCCCTGCATTGGCAGGCGGATTCTTAACCACTGTGCCACCAGGGAAGCCCCCCAAAGTGAGTTTTGTGGAAAGCCTATGGGTATGTTTAAAAGAAAGAAAAACAAAAGGGATCCTATAGTTGAATGGGATACTCTCTTTTCCCCTACTTGAGAATCTGTCAGATGATGAGGATCTGAGAAATCATTCAATAAATTAACGACTTTAACTTTTTAAATCTAGTATTACCCAAATTTCTTTGACTTCCCCTTCTCCCCACTATAAACCAGTTTTTAATATTTTTGTAGGACAGTAGTGGTCTGCAGAAGAAAGTGCTAAAAATGCTAACCTAAAAAAATATGTACTTCTAAAACGTGAAAACATATAGGTCAGAATAGCTCAACTGAATTTATAGAATCATAGATTGTAGATTTAAAAGAGCCGTATAGTTTATTTAATCGAATTCCCAATCTTAGCAGATTACAGAAAAATAAAATTGATAATTCCAATATGCTAATCTTATTTTACTACATAAGAGATGGCTAATCATGACTACCTTCAAGTTAACAAAATGCACTTAGTGAATTGTGTATATATGTTGGCTTCACTCACTGTAGTTAAAGCATCATTATGCCATAAGTGCTGAAACAATTGTGGTTTTACATATTGCATTAAATCAGTTAGTGCTATAATTAATTTTAATAGGATGTTTTTAAGTCCCTAACTAGATTACTTTATAACTAAGTACTGAATGCACCCTCTACATGTTTTGTTATTTTAGAGGTACTGTAAGTTTAATTATGCAGATAATCCAAGTAGATTTTTATTTTGCCTCTGGGTTATCACTTTCATTTTAATGGCTTGAATGCTTCTTATCACTATTTGTGAATGGGATTAATTAAATCTAGAATGATGCTTTTAATACTGTGTGATGGAATAAATTTAGTAAGAGGTCCATGTGTTGGTCAAAATTATTATTGAATCCGTTAGACCCTGAGAAGTATAAACTCAGAAAGACAAAATTCACTTCCATTTAGCATTTTATTGTAAATGTAGTCATTCTTTTATGGATTGCCAGTTGATTCTAAAATTTAAAAAAATATTTTTCACGTTCCTTCTTCTATTAAACAAATCCTTGTTGAGAACTTACTATGTATCCTATTAGAATATAAATTCCACAAAGCAGAAATCTTGATTTGTTTATGCTGTGTCCTTATTGCTTGGCATATAGTAGCTACTCACAACTATGTATTGAATGAATGAATGGTTTTAAATACTGAAGATTCAGCAGCATAACATGAAACAATCTCAGTACTCAAATTGCTTAAAGGCATTTGTAGCACCATGTAGAAAATACACAATAGAGATAAATATAGAGGCTATGAGTCACTTAGGAAGAGACTAACCCACTTTTTAGGAAAGGGGCCAGGGAAGGCTACCTTGCAACTACTAATTTACTTTCTGATTCTATGGATTTCTCTATTCTGGGCATTTCATATAAATGGAATAGTGCAATACAATATAATGCATGTATAAATAGAATAATATCAATACAATATGTTGTCTTTTGTGACTGGTTTCTTTCACTTAGTATAATATTCTCAAGCTTCATTGTTACATGTGGTAGCATGTATCAGTATTTTATTCCTTTTTATTGCCAAATAATTTCCCATTATGTGGACATCCCATATTTGGTTTACCCATTCATTAATTGATAGACTTTTTTCCTGCTTTTTGGCTATTATGAATAATACTAATATTAACATTTATGTACAGGTCTTTTTGTGTGTGGATACATGCTTTGAATTCTCTTGGATATATAATCAGGAGTGGAATTGCTAGATCATATGAAAACAATTTTATGTTTGAACTTTTTGAAGAACATTCAAACTGTTTTCCAAACTGGCTGTGCAATTTTACATTGCCACCAGCAGTATACGATGATTCCAATTTCTCCAGGCCAACACTTGTTATTATTGATCTTTCTTATTATAGTCTTCTAAGGTTATTATTTTTTAATGAAAAATGGCTTTCAATTTGTGGAATTTTAAATACCAGCAGCCCTGGAAGAGGTATTTGTAAGAAGCTATGGTTAATTATGTAAATATTATCTTCTCTTGGGGGTGGTTTCAGAAAATATGGACTTCTTTTTTTTTTTTTTTAATTAGAAGACTGTACATTTGACAGTAGCCTTTCACTATAAGTAGCTCTCCAAAGATTTATATAACTGAGTTAAGGAATCACTATTATAAGTAAATCATCTTAGAATTAAAAGTTTTAACATTAATTTATTCAGAAGATCACATTCGAATTAATATTTCCTATGTTTTGGATCAAATTTTATGTGCTATTAAATGTTTTATTTTTTATACGTATGCTCTGATTTATTCCATCAGTATTCTCCCTAAGTAGATTAACCCTCTTTTAAAGGCAGCAGTTCTGTTTTATATGTTCCTGAGAGCTGTGAATGGTCTGGAGCTGTGAAGGGTCTGGGATTCTACCTTACTTTCCAGCTAACAAATAAGCCTGCCACAGTTTCATGGTTGCTGGCAGAAGACACAGGCCACCTCAGTCAGAGACAAAGAACTCTATTACTTACCACAATAGCAATAGCCAGAATATCAGCATTTTCCTTTGCCTCTTCCCCAGTCTCCAGTTTGTTCAGGGTGACATGAAGAGGGACAAGTGACATCAGCACATACAATGCATTATGTCACCCAAGAGGAACATTAAACTTGAGAGAAAGATACTGTTTCTGTTTTCCATGTCTGTTTACTATATAAAACATTCTTGAAATGATAGCCCAGAACAAAGGCAGTCAGTGCTTCTGCTTACAAGATATACAGAAGTGTGAGACCCATGAAGAATTGACTTCCAATAGTTCTTTTCAACTATAATGTAGCTCTCAAAGTGTTTTGTACCTAGGAAGTTATAAGTTTGTTGACTTAATTTTGTTTTGCCATGCAGCATATATCAAGCGATGAATTTGTGAAATAAATATTTATTTTCTGTAAAATCTTCTGATTAGACCAAATGCTTCCCTTTTTATAACAGTAATGATTTTGTCGAGTTAAACTTTAACTTCTCTGCGATCATTGCCAAAAGAAAACTAGGTTATCTTTTGTAATGCATAAAAAATAATGTATATGTGTAATAAGTAGATGTGCTACTTTAAGAGATTATCAACTGAAATAATACAAAATCAAACAAGTTAATTTTTAATTAATTGCAATAAACTGGAGTGCTTAACATGAAGCTCCTCTCAACTAAATCCATTACTATCATTTAAAAAATTTATTTTATATTAATGTAAAAATACCAAGGGTAATAACCTGAAGGTAGTTGAGCTGGAGGAGTGAAGAGAAACCATCAACACCCTTGTTCAGACTCCCATAATTCACTTGGTGTTAACCACCTCCCCACTGAGGGAAGCTATAATCCATAGAGTGCTTATTTTCTTTCCCCTTTATTTATTTATTTTCCCTACTGACATTTATTACTTTAATGATACTTAGGTGCTGTAGAATAAATGCCTCTGTTTCAGACATATAGAAAATCCAATAATCTATCACTTTGATAAACCATTCCATTAGTAGGGAATAACTACAAATATTCTATCTGCAAGTACTTTATATCATTCTGGAAATACAATCAAGAGGCAATGCTTTAAGGCTACACATTAAGGCTACCTTGGTTATTTAAATGTGTATAAGCAACAAGGGCACTTTTGCAAAAGGTACTTTAAATTAAACAGTATCTCCATCTTAGGAAAAGAAAAGCTATTACAAGCCAACTACACATTAAAAATGGTATCTTACAACTTATTGCTATTATTCTCATGCAGGGTAGATTATTGCTCACAACCACACATTTCAGAACACCAAGCAGTTTTCATATTTTTGTTACCTTTTAAGCGAGGTGACATCAGAATAAAAACTTTTAAAATTAAACTTTTCTTTTCTGTTAAAAGTGAAATTTATTACAATACAGTAAGTGCAAGTGTTATTAAAAATGCTTGTTAAAATTATAGTGTCTATATAATTTTTCTAATATAAATATTGGAAATAACAACTTTAACAGTTCTATACATACATAGTACACTGAAAACATAAAATCATGCACAAGGCTAAAATATCACTTTGCACATTATCCTTTTAGGTATTACTCGTGTCTTCTGGTCCCAGCATCATTACAGAATATGAAGGAGTTACAAACTTCAAGGTTTCAGTGTTTTCAATGTATGTCAGTTATCACACATTAACAATGCTTTAAAATCATTGCTTATATTCTACACGTGGTTCTAGTTCCCATATTTCCCTTTCTCGATAGGTCTTGGACAAAAAGTTGATCTAGAAAACCTATGATTACAGGACCCAGCATGACATGAATTCTCAATGCCTCATTTAAAAGTGGCATAAAGTGGCATATATATATATATATATATATATATATATATGTGTATCTATATATATATATATATATATATATATATTTTTTTTTTTTTAAGTCCTACAGGGCCTGAAAGACAATAAGTATATCGCATGTAAATAAGATAAAGCAGCTCACCCTCTGCTTGCTTACTTGGCTCCACGTCTCTATAGGAAGGAGAAGCCGAGCCATGAAGAAGTTAGGGCAGATCGGCACTGCTGGGAGTGTGTGTGTTTGAGGGGCTGGAGGGGCTGGTGAGGGTGTGTAGGGAGCAGCATAGGGAAGGAGCTGGGGAGAAATGTCATATTATGAAGGGAAATTAAACAGCGTTACTTATCCATTCTTCCCCATCCTGCTAAAGCAGGGGCCAGTTCCAGCCCAGCCTCCCTCCCCTGCCTCCCAGTGGGGGATTCGTCCCCCCAGCATTGTGAAGGCAGCCACTGCCTTTCAGACAATGTGAAGCCATAGCTGTTCCCTACTGAGAACACTTCACAAATTTGAGGAACAGGCTATAAATTATAGGTTTGGACATTTCACAAATACCAAGCATAGCCTGAAGTAGGCCTCAACATGAGGGGCAGGGGAAACAGTTTTTACAAGCAGCTAACGTCCAGAGAGGCTAAGGGGTTCAGCCAAGGGGAAGGCAATGCTTCTTCCTTCATGACAGCGCTTCTCAGGCTTTAACGTGCCTGCGATTCACTTGGGATCTCATCAGAATGTATTAGGTTGAGGGTGGGGCCTCAGACCCTGCATTTGTAATAAGCTCCTATGGACCACGCTTCGAGATGCTGATGCTCTTGGTCTGTGGACCACACTTGGAGAAGCAAGAGTCTGCAACATAAAGAGGGAGCCTCCTCTGTGTCTCTGGGCCACAGGTATATCTTGGAAGTCCTGGGCAGAACTGAGACATCCCCAGTGCTATGTACCCACTCAAGCACATCCCCAGGGAAAAGGTGGAGATGCAGCACACTGAGTGAGCAACTGTCTACAAGACTGTGTTAACGTATTTTCTGAGAGCACCAGGACTCTATGAACAGCTAAACAAATAACATAATTCAACTTGAGTAAATGGAGAGATCTACTGGCTGGGAATAAAACTAACCTTTTCCCCATGTAGTCCTCCTTAAAGTGAACATGATTACAAAGGTATAAAAAAACAGCATTTTAAATTTCATAGTAAAAGGCCACATGTGCACACATATACATACAGTATGAATTCTAAGAAATTAAATGCATTTTTTCAGAATAAAGCACGTGCTACCACTGCTCCCAGCTAAAATCATCTCCTCTTCCAAATATAAGGAAAAAAACCTTGAATTGTAAGGAAAACCACTGCATTGCCTGCCAGCACCAGGCCACAGGCTCCCCATTTGATCACAGGCACCTGAGCAAGAATAACAGGAAATCCAAAGGCAGAAACAACCCTTCCGGTAGTGAAAAAATAAGTCCGTTCCCGACAGGCACTACTTGTTGCATCGGCGTCATATGTTGCTCGTTTGGCAATAAAATAGGGGATGGGAGAGATGACGTGGAATATCAGGGCAAACAAGGGTCAGTAAACACCGTAATCCTCTAAGGCGCATCCCAGCATAAGAAAAGTCAGCCCAATAGCCCCAGTGAAGGATAATGCCACAAGAGCTTTAACGCCCACCGTGTCTCCTGAGCTGGGGCCGCGGCTGCTTCCGGCTTCTTGCTATGGCCCCGCCCTTCTTTCCCCTTTAACTTATCCATTGTCCAACCTTGATTCCCCTCTCCCATACTTAGGTAATTAATTTTTTGGTTACCTAAATGCAGACAGTCACTAATATTTCTTCTTATTTGTTTCATGTGGTTTAGTACATTGCCCTTAGTAATACTGTGCTACCTGTCGCGAGAATTCAACATATTACCTTTCTTTCAATAATTCTTTCATTCATAGTAATCCTTGAAAATCTTTATTCCACCAACTTTAAATATACTTTTGTTCTATGAAGCTTAATAGTGGTTTCATTAGAACAAAGTTTTCTGCATTTATTGGTTTTCTTATTTTGAAAATGAAAATATTTCTATATAGTTCTGAGTTTACTGTTATATCTCAAATGTTTCATTCTGCTTTAGAATTCAGTTAAAGACTTCTGATTTTAGCTTTAGACAAACATTCTTCCTAGTGTCTTGTAGGAAATATTTTTTCTCTTCCCTGGATCTAGTGTTTGATGTCACAGAGTATGCCCCTGACAAACAAGTCCTGTTCTTTGACCTGACCTCTATGGTCAGAATTGCCCTTCTTCCATCCTTCTGTTTTCCAAAGGGTTAACTTTTGGTTTCCAGACTAAGACTTAATATATTCTAGAATTACATTTAGTTAAAATAGGAAAGATTTATTCAGTTATTGTCTAGAAAAATGTAAAAAGGTGAGCATTCATTTGCTTATATTACCCCTCACCCTGGACATTAGCAATGACATCTCCATCAAAAACAAAATAGATTCATTCAAGCAGGAAAAAATAAAAATCTTCACTTGAGTCATTTAAGTGAAGGTTTAAACGTTTCTTGTATCAATGAGATAGTATTTCAATTCTCCATTTAACTTACAGAGGTAAAGGGGAAAAAGAGGGGTGAGGATTGTGGATGCAGTGTCTATTCCTTCTTGGATCTAAATATTGGCTCTGCCAAGTGTGGTCTTTTCCAGGAATTAGATAACTAAAAAAATAAAATAAAATTCCAGTGAAACGAATCCAGCCCAATTCTTTAATTCAATGTAAACATACCTTATATAGCCTGATAGTTTCTACTAACACACTATCTTTAATCCTAGTAATTTATATTTTTATAGTTTCTGTATCATGCCTAAAATGTTGCTTACTCTAATTAGCTTATGGTCAACAGTTTAATTAGAAATATTGGTAATCTGTCCCCCACAGCATTTCATTTAGTGTGTTTCATTTTAGTGGTTCCAGGATGATTATCGTAATGAACAGAGTGATAAAAAGTACCATTAAGCAGAAATGAAATAGAATACCCATCAGGGCAAAAAGGGTTGTGGGTTTGTGTGTTAGTAAAAGAATGATCTGTACTTCGAATACAGTATTAAAACTGTCAATAAGTTGGCATTGAGTGTACCTTTGAAATTCTATCAGTAGCAAATATCTGATATTGTGATTTGTTTCTAACAATTAGAGGTAGAGTGTAGGATGAAGGACACAGAGTTAAACTAAAAAATGGCCAATTCATTGAAAAACAGTTCAGATAGCACCAATAATATTGTTGAAACTGACTAAAGTTGATATGAATAATGTAAAAAAGTTATGTGAGAAAATCACCAGCAGACTTGTGTGCCTATCATGAAATTCATTGTTAGGGATGGTGGGAGAAATCAGTCTTATGTTTATGCCTGGTATTCTTGTCAAGTGCATATATTAAAATGAATGGTGTTTATTTGACATCTTTATATTCTATTTAATGATGATGTTTTCCTTAGAGATCTTTATTTTCTGAAACAATTTTAAGAATTTGTTTTATAATTAAATGCAACAGATTTTTGTATTTCATGGCATTAACAGATGCATACCTACTGGGACTTCAAGTCTAGATTACATAACATCTAGCAATGTCTATGACTAAGTCTTATTTGTCATCAGAAAAACATCTTCCAACTTGGGTAGAAGATACATTTGAGATTCTGTAAGTTTTTAGATATAAAGTCATGCATATTAGAAAAATATATCCAAAGGAAGGTGGCTAGCTACTGCCTCTAATATCAGGTAGATATGTGGAATGTTTGCACAAATAAAATCAACTAGATTCTCAGTTCTCAATGTCTTCATCAAACTCTTGTTGATCAACCCAGGTATTGCACTGATTCTTGACTTTTGGGAGATTATGGTTTCCTTTCAAAATTTGCTTAAAATTATACGGAGTCCCTCTAGAAAAATGTGCGTGCACACAGATAAATTCAGAAGGATGGTGGATCTCCTGGAGCCATTCACAGATCCCCTAGGGATTTCAGGAACCCAAGGTTAAACAGGGCATAAGTATAATATTAAGCATCATTCAGCCTTTCTAACAAGGCTAGATATTCTCAAGTGTAAGTGTTAGTAATAATCTGTTCCTTATAAAGTTGTGAGTATTCTACAGGGTAAATCACACAAAGGGTTTGGCATAGATGTTGGCACATAGTAAGAAGACAAAACATTGTAGATCTTTGGAAATAAAACTTAGTGGGACTATATTATTCCACTTTATTGCCCATTTATTAGTACTATTAGCTTTCTAAAAACTGGAGAATGTCTGATTTTTTTTTTTGTGGTTCGCGGACCTCCCACTGTCGTGGCCTCTCCCGTTGCGGAGCACAGGCTCCGGACGCGCAGGCTCAGCGGCCATGGCTCACGGGACCAGCCGCTCCGCGGCATGTGGGATCCTCCCAGACCGGGGCACAAACCCGCATCCCCTGCATCGGTAGGCGGACTCCCAACCACTGCACCACCAGGGAAGCCCAATGTCTGCTTTTTAACACAAACTATACGTTCAGTGTATTGGTCAAATCTTCTAGAATTTTAATTTTATTCTTTTATCTTTTTCAGCCGAAGGTATGGTCTTGGTTTATTTATTTATTTTTATTCTAAGATAACCAAATTTGAATGAGTTTCACATGTTCAAAAGTGAAATAATCCTTGAATGCATAGTGATACTAAAATATAAATCTGTTGGGGACCATCAGAGGTTGCTAGAGAACCAACTCATCAGTCTGAATATGGGTAAATAGAAGAAACACTTAAGCATTTAACCTAACTTTCCTATAAAACATTGTGCCACAGGAACACTTTTTCTTTGTAGAAGTATTCTAGCTAATACATGAAGAAAGAATGATAGAATTAAAATATTACGATTTTGTAATCCCCCAATGAGATAATGAATCTAGGCACTAAGCAACAGTGGACATTAATAAGAGTGAGAGGAAAAGAGGAATAGAGAGAAACAGACATTATGTGCCTCATGATGGAATTCTACATCTGTGAAGTGTACTTGTAAAAACTCTGAATCTAACCCGATCAGGACTCTGGATTTAACTATCAGGTTACAGAAGCAAGTATTTTAAATGATACCATGAGGATGGAAGCAGCAAGATCCATACTGTGAAAAGCTCTACAAAACAAATGACCAGATTCTTCAAAAATAAATCATAGGGAATTAAGAGAGGGAGGGCTACCTATAAGATGAAAGAGACAAATGATCTATCAGCCCAATGCAATGTGTCGGCCTAACTGGACTCCATGATTCTGACTGAATCAAAATAACAGTTAAGAAAAAAACAAATTGATATTAGGGATAATCTTAAATTTTTCATAGTGGCATAATAGTATTACAGATATAATATAGAAAAAGTCTTTCTATTTAATGATACATACCATGAAATATTTAAACTGAAGTAAAAGAATATGTGGGATTTACTTCAAAATAATCCTGTTAGGTGGGGTGTAGATGAAAAAGAGAACGCCCCCAAACTGGTGAGTTTTTAAAGCTGGGCGATGGCTGCCTGGAGTTTTATTGTCCTGTTCTTTTTACTTGTTTATACATTGACATTTTCCACGGTAAAATTTTTATAAGAATGAAATATCACAAAGTTTCACACCTGTCATAGGGTCAGTAAAGCTTTCTATGGCATATTGAAGCTACATGTTCATATCTATTAAGATCCATTTACAAGGTATGATATAGCTATGGAATTGTATTACTTTGCGAATGACTACCAAAGCTTGTTTAGTGACTGTTTTTTTTTTTAATTCAGAAGATTATGTTAACCTGTTTTATGGAGGAGTTGCTTATGTATCTTTTATGCCATTTAATATTATATAAATAATCATAAGGAACTCTCTATTTAAAGAAATTATAGTAAATAAATTCTACATAATAGATAACATATATTTGCATTATAGATATAAACTATCTTATGTCTTTTATGGCTGAAGTCAGAAATGAATACAGAATATAAATATGTGTATGATTTCAAAAAGGAATCTAGTATTGAGGAGTTATTTACGTTTTAAGGTAGATAAAGCAAGAATCAAATTTACTAACAAATTGAGGTAATTTGAGTGACATTTATCAGTAACATCTTTTTTTCCTTTTTGTGTTTTCTTTTTCTTATGCTTTTGAATAAAAGTTGATTTGGGGGGCCTTCATTTATACTAATGTGATCTATTTGTACACATCAATGTTTTCTCTTAATAGACTCAAAAGTAAGATTATGAAATAGGAGCTTAGAGCTTGACAGATTAATCAGATTAGTGAATGGTCATTCAGTGACCACAGTCAAAACGTCCTCCTGGTTATGAAGATATGTGACTTGGTGTGACACTAGATTCTGTTCTTGGCCATGGTCTGTTCAACAATGACCCAGATGAAGCCTGAGAGGCTCATTTGTTTTTTCCTTTTACATAATGAGAAAAAGGAACACTGCATTTCCTGCTTATGTTTAATTTCCTATGGAAAATAAACCTGATGATAACAATGATGTTTCATTGTACAAACAAATTGGTAGGGACTATAATTTAGCAGTGGGAGTATGAATAATTCCTATTAATCGGCAATGCATGATTTAAAACTTTATTTTTGTACAAAGTGTAAGGCTGAAGGATACATCTCCACTCACACTTTTGTTAATGGAAGAACCAAAGAAACAAAACCTAGCTTATAATGATGCAGTTAAATTAATCAAGGAAACAAAGCATCTTCCCAGATTGAGGGTACTCTTCAAATTTTCTAATATAAAATTCCAGGACAACTGCTCAAATGAATACAAAATCAATGTCTTCAGTAAAATTAGGAGAGTTGAGGACACCAACAAAGGCCTTTTACCAACTCACATTCAAAACATAAAATTATCATTATAGTAACTAAGAGAATACAAAGAATAGGACTATTTGCCATTTATAGTAAAAAGAAGAATGCAGTTGGTGATATCATGGAGAGAATTCCTTAGTCAGAGACAAGCTCTCAGAGAGCATAAATACAGCCACAGTCCACTCAGGCAGGAGAGGAAAAAGTGACTGCATTGCTCAGCTACTACCAAAATACATAGGTGCTGAGGAGGAAGAAATTTTTTCTCTTCTTTTATAAGCCTTTCTAGCTTGTCTAAGAATTAAATTGATATGAGACAGATTAACAGGAGAAAATCAAACAGTTGATAATAGCATATATACATGGGAGACCCAGGAAAACTGAGTAAATCGATAAAATGGCCAAAATCCTCACCTTAAATACCATTTTCAGCTAAAGACAAAAGAAGATGCTGGGGGTAGTGGTTTAGAACTTCAGAGAGGGGAGGAAGGCAATTCACATGGAGACAGAAACACAAATATTTGGTAAACAAATGTTCGCTGGACCCTGCGTAGACACTGGGACACAGAGTGGACCCTGATCTGTAGGCCCTGCCAAGTTTCCCCTACCACTCCTAGCCCTGATGATTTGCAGATACCTCTGGTGAGAGCTCTATTCCAGGAACAAGCCCTTTATCTAAATTTTCTCAGGCAATTAAAGGGGTAACAAGACAAACTTCCCAAGTCTTCTGTTTCTTAAGAATAATCACCCTAAATTAATCCTTATGCCAAAGAGGTATATTTTGGGGTGGCAAATTTTGCTTCCCTACGTAAGCAAAGAGTAAGAATATCTGATTAGGGCTTCCCTGGTGGCGCAGTGGTTGAGAGTCCGCCTGCCGATGCAGGGGACCACGGGTTCGTGCCCCGGTCCGGGAAGATCCCACATGCCGCGGAGCGGCTGGGCCGGTGAGCCATGGCCGCTGAGCCTGCGCGTCCGGAGCCTGTGCTCCGCAACGGGAGAGGCCACAACAGTGAGAGGCCCGCGTACCACACACACACAAAAAAAGAATATCTGATTAAGTAAAAGGGCCTTGAGGCAAGAAGCAGCCAAGACAATATGAAACACACAGTATAATTCTGACAGAACCAGAATTACTACCATAGTCATAGTGGTAAAAATTATTGCCAGTTGATTATTGAGAAAGAACTGGAGAGTATTAATTAGTAGAATTCACTGCTTTTATAGTTCATACATGTAAATAAGCAGAAATGAGAGATTTGCTGTTTAAGCTATACAGCAATAGATAACTAATATACATACTAAGGCAGAGTCATTTTCTGAACTGTCTGTTTATTCCTCATAGAGCTTAATACAGGGCCTTGTATGTGGCAACCACATAATCCCATGCTTACCACAGTACCTGGATCATACTACATACTCAATAAATATTTGTCAAATTAATTGTATGAATAATAGCAATAAAAAATCTACTGAATGCTAACAATGTACCAAGCATCTTTAAATGTTTCACATATATTTACCCTTTTAATCATCACAACAGCCCTGTGAGGTAAGTTCAGCCATCAACCTCACTTTATAAATGAGGAAATTGTGGTCTAGAGAGGTTAAGAAACTTGCCCAAAATGGCATGGCTTCTAAGTGGTAGAGTCTGTAACTGAACCCAGGTAGTCTGACTCCAGCATACACTGCTTTTGGCTACTACATGTTGCTGCTTCTAATGAATCAACGAATATTTGCTCAGTGAAAGAATGCATCACCTGATCATATATATTGACCTGAAATAAATTGACTGCCAGATATTTCTCCAGAAAAAATGGGTTTGTTCAAGATCAACAGAGAATTGTACTTCAGAGTCTGCAACCATGGTGAGCCACGTGCAAGTCCCTTCATGGCTAGGGAAGGAGAACACTTTTTTGGGGAGGAAAATGAAGTTGGGAGGTATAGTTAAAAAAAAAAAAAAAGAGTCCTGGCTTTCCATTGGCTGAGTCCTTGCCAGGAAAGAAGAGGAGTCTTTCTTCTTCCTGTTGGGCTCTGCTGTCATCATATGGCATGAGAGCTCCCCTTTTCCTGACTCTCTTTAATTGAGGTTGCTGCTGCTGCTGATGATGATTTTTTTACATTTTTCCCTTTTGATTGAGAACTTTCTCTGATAGCATCACTCATCAAAAGTCAGGTTTTTTGGTTTCAGTGGCTTTTTGTCCCTTGATGTCAGGGAAGGACCTATCCTGGGTGTAGTGTCTCATGTTGGAGAGAGAGTAAACAGATTAGAAACCTACTAAGATGACATTCAAGTAATGAGGAGGGGTAGGAGGGAGAACTTTTAGGTACTTTTTATCTAAAGTCCTATATGTTATCAACATTATAGACATTGGAGTTCATCTGAAGCGTTACATCATTATCAAAGTTTTGGTGACAAACTTCTAACAGGCCTCGTCTCAATATCTTAGGAAAGCTGTCTTATCAGATGTCATCTGCTTCAATTGCAGGAAATCTTTATTTTCAGGTCACCAGATGAAGTGAAGTTCCAGTCAGGATTTGGTGTTTCTTTAGGTTTATCATGTGAATCCAACAGTCTGTTCTTTGGAGTTTGGCAGTACAAGGGTTGGTTAGCAGTACCCAATATGGGACTGTCCAGGAAGGTTGTTGAGGGTTCTTCTGGAGATAGCTTTTCCAGTAGATGAAATTTTCAGGTTGCAAGGTGTGATGCTTAAAGTTTTCATCTCCCAAGAGCTCGCTGTGAAAAGATCGCTTTACCAAAACATAGTTATTTTTAATAGAGCAATTAGGCCTTTGCAGTATTGGAGGATATTTCCTTTTATCAGTTGTGGGCCAAAAGAAGCAAAATCCAAATGCATTGGGCATCCTGTGACTGTCTCAAAGGGTGAGAGTTTACGAGTTCCAAAAGGGGTGAATCTTAGATTTAGGAAGGCCAATGGCAGTGCTTTTGCCCAAGGTATTTCGAGGGTTTCTACGGATTGAGCTGAGTCTTACTAATGCTGTTAGTACATTCTTCTAAATCAGTAAAAGTGTTGTAAACTGACCAAACAGCACAGACTTGTCAAAACACCTGGTCAGTAAAATGGGTTCCTTAATCACTATGAAGTTTGAGAGGAGGTCTTTCCAAAAAGATTTTTGCCAAAGAAGGGGCAGTAGACTATTTCATTCTAGTGTGAAAACAGACCATTGCTAAAACATATTTATATTCATAAGACAGAGGAAGTTCTGTGAAATTCATTTCCCAGGTCTCTAATGGTCCATTAGGCAGTTTAAAATATTTGATAGCAGTATCAACAGGCTTCCTGAGGTTGTACTTCAGACAAGTGGGACAAATGAAGTAGGCATTTTTTGTGGCCTTGCTAATGTTTTCCTACTAATATTGATTCATGAATTCTGTTGTCTTGTCAGGAGAACAATGGTTTAATGAATGTAGAGTGTTGAGGAGTGAGAATTTTATAGTCTCCGGTAGGACTAGGTTATTATTTGGTTCAAACCAGAGCTTTCTCTCTTTTTTTTTTTTTTGGGGTACGCGGGCCTCTCGCTGTTGTGGCTTCTCCCGTTGCGGAGCACAGGCTCCGGACGCGCAGGCTCAGTGGCCATGGCTCACAGGCACAGCTGCTCTGCAGCATGTGGGATCTTCCCAGACCGGGGCACAAACCCATGTCCCCTGCATCGGCAGGCGGACATTCAACAACTGCGCCACCAGGGAAGCCCCAGAGCTTTCTCTTTTTATCAAACCAACAACTGTCAAATTTCCAATCTTGATTTTTCCTTTCCTAAGTCCAATTCTGAGTTTTCTCTAGCCAATTTTTCTAAGTTATCATTTGGGGAAATATCCCTTTGGACCATGACAGAGGTTTGGCTGCTGTTGGTCCCTTTAACAACAGCATTCCTTGTGGAAATGTCAGCAAGGTGATTTCCCTTAGCTTCTGGTGAGTCAAGTTTAGAATGCCTGGGAATCTTAATAATAGCTAAAGCAGCAGGTAAAGTATTGCATCCAATAATTCCTGAACATAGAAGCCATTTTAAATGTTATTTCTACTGGAAATAAGGCAGCCACATTGCTTCCATGACATCCACAAATCATGAACTACTTCAAAAGCATACCTACTATCCATATAAATATTAGCAGTTTTGCCCGTGGCTAAAGTACAAGGCATGTAAGAGCATATAACTCAGCCTGTTGGGCTGCAGTAGCCTTAGGTAAAGGTGCTGCCTCAATAACATAAAAAGGAGTTGTAATAGTATACCCAGCACAATATTTGCCACTGTCAATTTTTAAATAAGAATGACCAGTGAACCATGAGAAGTCAGCATCACCCAAAGAAATTTCCTGCAGATCATCATGAGGAATCAGGAGGTGATCTGTCAGTGTTAAACAGTCCTGAGGGACTTTGTTGATAATGCAGTGGAGGAGAGTAGCAGGATTAAGGTTACTACCATGTAAAAGAGTTATATGAGGAGCAGTTAACAGAAGGACTTACTGGGAGGTGACATGGCTGGCTGATAAATATTGAATGTGACGAGAATTCAGGAGGGCTTCTACCGTGTGAGGTATAAAAATGATTGAAGGGGATCACACAATGATTTTGTCAGTGGCCTTAACCAAATAAAAACAGTGGCTGTAATGGCTTTAAGGCAAGGAGGGTATCTTCATTCCACCGAGTCCATTTGTTGGCTATAATACCCTATGGGTTGATGTTGGTCCCCATGTTTTTGGGTAGCAGCCCAAGGGCATTCCCTTCCTTTTCATATACAAACAAGAAAAAAGTGAATCTAAGAATTAGGATGCCCAGGGGCAGGTGGGTTCTTCACACTTTCCTTTAATACCTCCTTGGCTATGTCATTTGGTACTTTCCATTGAATTGGGTTGGTTGTTTGTTATTTAGTAAAACATACAGAGGTTTGGCCATAAAAGAGAAATTGGAATTCAGTTTTGGCAGTAACCAACTAACCTGAGAAAACCTCCCAATCGGTGCTTAGTTTTGGGAAACATAGGACACGAAGTCTATCTGGATCTAGATGTAGCTCTTGTTTTGATATCAGGTGCCCTAAATATTTAATCTGGGATTGGGAAAACTGCAATTTTTCTTTGGGGACCTTATGTCCCTTTAAGGCTAAAAGCTTTAGCAGGTGGATTCTGTCTTCCTGTGAGGAGGCTTGAGAAGGAGATCAAAGAAGCAAATCATCCACATATTACACCAAAGTAGACCCTCTAAGGAACGTCATATCATCCAGATCAGCCTTCAGGATTTATAAGAAATTAGAAGGATTCTCAGTAAAACTCTACAGCGTTACTGTCCAGGTAAATTGTTTTTCTTCCCAAGTGAAGGCAAAAAGGTATTGGCTACCTTCATCAACTGGAATACAAAAGAACGTGCTGCATAATACAATTACAGTAAAGAATTCACTTCTGGTGGGAATAGATGTTAGTAACTAGTAATGAATGAGGGTTAGGGACAACAGGTGTCAGGGATAACAATGTTTTTTATTGCTCAGAGGTGGTAGACGAACCTTCACTCTCAGCCCTTAGGTTTTCTCACTGGTAAACTGTGAGTGTTACAGGTGATAGTACAAAGAATTATGAGGCCTTAAGCCTTGTAATCTTCTACTGTGGGCTTAATGCCTTGAAGGGCTTCTTTACTTATAGAATATTAATTAATTATCAGAAGAGATTTTAAGGGGTCTATATGAATCTTGATGGGAGGTACACTGTGAATTTTGCCAACATCATTTGGAGATTTTACCCATAAGGAAGGTGGTAACTGATTCAACAGGGACAAATAATCAGTGTTTTGAGAATCATTTATAGTACTGTGAGACATGGAACAGATAAAAGTTGTCAGAGGATTATTTAATTCATCTGCTTGGTTACATTGATGACTACTGTCAAATTCTAGAATTATTTCCCCCTGTTGGGAGAAAGAAATTCTGGCATGATACTTTTCTAAGAAGTCTGGCCTAATACATGTATGAGACAGAGGAACAAAGGAGAAATGGGTGTTTATCTCTCAAAGGTCCTAAACAAAATGCAGTAGGTTCCGAGACAGACACCTCTTGAGGTTCATTAGAGATCCCACTATTTGACCTGCTGTAGTACTCTGAGGCAGGGGCTGCTTTATAGTAGTGGAGTTGAGCATTGAGACTATGGCTCTGTCGTCAATTAGGACTGGCAGAGATTCATCCCCAATTTGGAGAAATGTTTCTCTAAACTGATTAAGAGGAAGGATTAGGAAGAGTCCTTGTAGCTCCTCGGAGCTCTTTCATTAAGAATTGGGGGGCTTCCCTGGTGGCGCAGTGGTTGAGAGTCCGCCTGCCGACGTAGGGGACACGGGTTCGTGCCCTGGTCCGGGAAGATCCCACATGCTGTGGAGCAGCTGGGCCGGTGAACCATGGCCACTGAGCCTGTGCGTCCGGATCCTGTGCTCCGCAACAGGAGAGGCTGCAAAAAAAAAACAAAACAAAAAAAAACAGAATTGGGAAAACGTTGGAAAGGCTCGTTAGAAGGCCGAAGGCACGTAGTGCTTGAATTTGTAATAATCATATCTCCAAAGTCCTGTTTATTTGTAATAACAGAAACTAGGAGGATTTTGGTTTTGTTTAGGTGCCTTTGTTTGTTACAGTTGACGTTTAAGAATTTTGGTGGTCTTCCTTGAGGGTGACTTGTCTAGAGTATAAGAAAGCTGGTTTGCCAGATTAACTAAATCTAGAGTGGACATAGTTTCCCATTCCATTCTGGCCCTTCTTACTTGAAGGGAAAGACTCAATTCAGCCTATTAATAAGCATAGAGTTAAAAGCTACACTGCTGTGATCTACACCTGAAGGAGGATCAGAATTTTATTTTATTTATTTATTTATATTTTGATTCAACACATATTTATTGAGTGCTTAAATGCACCAGGCATGAATATTTACTGGGCACCTACCATGTACCAAGGTCTGTCTAGGCCCTGGAGATGAAGTGTTGAGCAAACAGACAGAGGCCCTGCTGTCCTGGGGGTGATTCCAGGAATGGGAGTTAGAATAAAAACGCATAAGTAAATAACTGAACAGTTTCAATTTAAATAGTGATAAGTGCAGTGAGGAAAACACAACAAGTGATGGCGGTGGTGTCTTCTGACAGCCCCTGTTGGGGTCCTCTGCATTCAGGAACTTCCCTCCCCTGCCCCTTCTGGTCTGGGGGTGGTCACGGCTCCCCTCTGTTGCCAGGCCCCAGGTGCTGCACTACCCACTCCTACTGTTTTCCAGAATTTTATTTTAAAATCTTAAATTGATTGTAATAGTTATGAACAGATTAATAAGATTTTGGTGTGCCAGCCTGCATTTTGTTCCAGTCAACAGGCTTTGGAAAAGCCCTAGGACTTGCTCAATGAAGTCACCTGGTGCTTACTTGAGTCTGCTTATACAAGAGTTAGCAGTTCATCCCAACAGTTGTAATCCTAGAGACCTTTCAGGATTTTCCCAATTAGTCATATTCATTCAATGCTAGGCCTGGCCTTTACCAACAGGCATATAAACTAGCTGATATAAGTCAGAGAAACAAGTTTGATAAGTTTGAATGAATATATTAAATTCCTCAGCAAATTTATGAGGATCTTCAGTTACTTTAGGAAAATCTTTGACAATGGCTGGCAGTTCAGATTTAGTCCGGGGAAAACAAGAAATTAGGGTTTTAGCCTCTGGATCCTCAGAAGGCTTAATTTTAAAGAGACAGGTTCTGGCAGTTTCAAAGGAAAAGGGAGTGTGTAGAGAACAGCGGAGGTTTGGTGACAGAATTTGTATTGGGGAATTGAGGATATAGAGGAGGTGTAGAAGGGAAGGAGGAAGGTGGAACCAGAGGTAGAGTCTGGCCATGAGGAGCCAAGGGAGAGAGAGAGGATGGTGCCAAAGGAGGAGCCTGAGACAAAGAAGCTAATGAAGGGGATCCTGAGGCTTTGGGAGCCATTTTATCTTGCTTTGACTCAGTTAATCTTAAAATGTTTTTTGGATGAGAGGTCATTTTAGATTCCTGATAATGTTGGAGAGCCTCAAAATACTGGGCTGGCCAAAAAGTTCATTCAGTTTTAAGTAAAAATAAAAGACATTTTTCATTTTCACCAACAACGTTATTGAACAATGTATTCATTAACCAAACGAACATTTTGGCCAACCCAATACAAATTGAAATAAGTATTCCGCATAATTCGGGAAACCTTTGAGCTGTTGTTGTCCAGTTTGATTCTAAGAAAACTTAATTTGGGGATTTCAAAATTTCCTCATGATGGTCATTGGTATTCTAAATTGCCTTTGGTCAGGTTGGCCCATTTAACTGGAAATGCACATGAGAAAGGATCATAGTCTTTAAACATAAAATCGGCCAGGGTCCCTGTAACGGGAGCTCCCTCAAAGTATTTAAATAACTGGGATCTCACTTCCTGGAATTTTTTCTCTAGAGTAAAAGAACAATTTTCAAACAGCTGACAGCTCAAACAACTCAGTTCAAACAGCTTGTAAGCTATACCAGCCAATTCTAAGGAAACAGCTTTGTCTTGGAGGATCCAGGCTGATGGCTTTTCAGGGAGTTTCCAGGGAATACCCTATTCCAGAGGAATACACGGAAGGCTGGAAAACGAGCACAGTTTCAGTGAAGCAGCCCCTGTTTCTGAAGAAATGGGCTGGATGTGTTTTCAGCCAGCTTTCACTGAATCAGTCTTGTCTCAAAATCAGACCGAAGTGCCAGATTAGTACTTGCACAGAGAACAAGGACTTAACCAGAAATACAGAAACTTAAAATAGACCCCAGGTAAAACCTGGACAGCTTCACCTGCAAAGAGGGCAGGAGCTTGGATCCAGGAAAAAGACATACCTTCAAACTCTAGGATCAGCAAGAAAAGCACCAAGGACAGTGGGCTCAACTGTGGCTGTTTACTCACCAATGCTGGAGCCTTTGGGAGTCCCTTCTGGCCCCTGTATCTGCCACCACAATGTTGAACTGGAATAAATAGACTGCTAGATATTTCTCCAGCAAAGGTGGCTTTAATCTGGAATCAACAGAGAATTGTAGTTCGGGGTCTGCAACCATGGTGAGCCACATGAAAATCCCCCCACGGCAAAGGAAGAAGTCTTATAGAGATGAAAAGGAAGTTGGCATGGCTGTAGTAAACAAAGAGTCCAGGGCTTTTCATTGACTGAGTCCTTGCCAGGAATGAAGAAAGTTCTTTCTTCTTCCTGTTGGGCACTGCTACTGTTGCCAGGCATGAAAACTTCTCTTTCTGGTCTCCTGAATCTATTTAATTGAAGTTTCCGTGTAATAATTTTTTATATGTATAACACTTAGACTTACATATATAATGTTAAAGTTCAGTGTTCTTTATTTCCCCTTGATAGCCAATACTATTTAGGAATACTAAAGTTGTGGTCTCCAAACTACTTTTATGAACACACCATTTGTTTAAAAATATTTGACCAACTATCCTCAACATATGTATATTTATTTATGTAAATAAATAAAATAGTACATACTATTACATTAATAATATGCCAGTACTACTATATTAACATATTATGTAAAAACAAAGTCTGTCTATCTATCTACCTACCTACCTACCTACCTACCTACCTAGATATATTTTTTTTCTCCCCAGAGCTCAGTGGATTATCTTGTACAGCCACTGAATTGCATTTGCCTTTGGAGACTACTACTTTATAGGATGTAGTAACATTTTTTTAAAAGAGCTAGCGTAGAGAACTTTGTTCTCTCACATTTGCCCTCATACACAAAGAAACCAAGATACATCAAGTAATTTTAAATAAGGAAAAGTATTCTCAATTCAGAAGACAAGCCTTACATTCTCATGAGATAAGAATTCTGGAAATATGCATTTCTAGACCCTCCCCCCTTTCTTGCTTTCTCTCCCCAAAGAATACCTATACCTTTTCAAGTAAAATATGTACTCTTGGATGCAATTCTTGAAAGCATGAAAATGAAATTTATTTCCCTAATGATTTTCTCTATTCTACTTGTCTAACATTGATTTTTTTTCTTCCCTTTTCTGTTTGTAATGCAGCATAAACCAATAGGGTTTCCTATTGTTTCTTTCCTAAAACTGTGCACCTGCACTATCAATCATGCCAAGAGCTAGCACAGCTTTGGGATGAAAACTGATAGCATGCAATGAAAATAGACGAGACAGCTTAGAAGATTGATTCTAAATTATAGAGCTGCTTAGTGATCTGCAACCACCCAAATTCTTCCAGCTTGATAGCTGATTAGTGAGCACAGGACAAACCACAAGCTTGCCTTCATGACCTAAATGAGGGCAATTTGCACAGTCTGTGGTGTAGTTACTTCGGAAAGGACTACAAATCAAAATCTTTCAAACTACAGGATTGAAGTAGTTCTGTTTCCAAGTTTCTCCATCTTTAAAATGGGACTAAGGGGGCTTCCCTGGTGGCGCAGTGGTTGAGAGTCCGCCTGCTGACGCAGGGGACGCGGGTTTGTGCCCCGGTCTGGGAGAATCCCGCATGCCGCGGAGCGGCTGGGCCCGTGCGCCGTGGCCGCTGAGCCTGTGCGTCCGGAGCCTGAGCTCCGCAACGGGAGAGGCCACGGCGGCGAGAGGCCCCGCGTACCGCAAAAACAAAACAAAACAAAACAAAATGGGACTAAGGACATCTGTAGTCTTAGATTTGTTCCAATGATAATGTCAAACAAATTAGCATATTTGGAGGCTTTATTAATGGTCAATGAATATGCAAAAACAAAGTATTATCTTAATTATTATGATTATTCTTGGAGTAATAATACTAGTTTAAATTTTCCTGCTATAAATTTTTCTTTTTATCAATTTTTTTTAAAATAAAATTTTCATTTCACAAGAGGTTTGAAAGAATATCACAAAAATGCACACCATTTACTTAGATTCACCAGTTAACATTTTGTCTCATTTATTTAATCATTTTACGCTTACTCTGTACACTCTCTCCAGCACACTTTCTCTCTAAATTATTTGAGAGTTAATTGTCTTATAATCTGACAGGAAGTTGCAGACTTCAGTTTTTTATCCTACATATTTCATTGTGTTTTTCCTAAGACAAGGACATTCTTTTATACACCTACAGTTTGATGATCAAATCAGTAAATTTTAATATTGATATAATACTCTTGTTCAACCCACTGACCATCCTGACATTTTGACAGTTATCCTAAAAATATCCCTTATAGCTGTCTCTTCATTCCAACCACTCTTTTGGAGAGAAGTGTCAGCCTTTTTAAAATGTTTGTTTTTCATGACCTTAACATTTTTTTAGAGCACAAGCTCATTCTTCTACAGACTATCTCTCAATTTGTCTGTCTGTGCTGAATCTTAATTTACATATCTGCAGGGAAATTTATTAGGGTAGAATTTTAAAGCTCATTTTGAAGATACCCAAGAAGTAGATAGCCAATATGCTCTTTGCTATTTTGAGGTAAAGGAAAAGTAATGCATATCACTTTGGATTTTTTAACAAATCCATTTCACTTTGGTTCTTTTTGAAAGCTGTTAGGATTTTTACAAAAACAAGGAACAAAACACACACACACAAACAAAACAAAAAAGATAAGCTGTGATACTGACTTAGATCCACTGTGTTTTACACAATATATTAAGAAACAGAGACTAGATTTGTGAACAAGTCTATAAACTGGTAGTTATGTTAACTAAAGTTTTCTATAGCCTTATGACCTAGATTGTGCTGTACTCATCTTTTTTATCAAGCCCTGAAGAGATGTTCATTCCCACAAAATGCTATACTGTAGATAAGTGCAGCCGGATTTCTCAAGAGCTCTCCTTTAGCAAATTAAAATAGAGTAATGGAAAGAGAGGGCAGTACATTAAGGATGTGGTCCTTTAGGGATACCTAGATCCAAACAATGGCCTTGAGTCTTTAGAAGACTGTTCCATTATTGTGAGTTAAAAATTCAAGATGACCACATGCCTGGTATGTATTTTCAGCAAAGATCAAGGAAGAACTTCAGATGCCACTTTCATTTACTGTTAAATTACTTATCATGTTATTACTCAAAATGATACCTGTGCAATCTTTGGTTACACAAGGTAACAATCACAGCTAATCACACTTATAAAAAAGACCATTGTTTCCAAATATTATAAGTTGCTACAATAATAACACCTGCCAGTCTCACTGAACTTCTCTGTATTATATTTTATGGGCAATGAAATGGCAGTATGAACCAATCCTTGATCTCTGACTCCTAAGAAATATATGAACTGTTTCTGTTCTAGTTCCTTTGTTACTTTGTATATTACCAAGCATTGGAACGAACAAAGCATGGTGTTCATTTTCACCTGCCAAAACAAGCTAAAATCAATCTTGCTGTATTCAATAAACAACTCACTGTGGGTAGATGGGTAAATTTTATTTGCTGATGAATAGCAATGGAATCTTGCTATTAAATCATAAAATAAAACCCATATATGTGACAAATATCTTTTCTTTCATGACCATCTTCCTAGGTAATCATATATAATATGAAAGATGAATATTTTTTAGAAAGATGAATATGTCTCATGACCTTATGGGTACAGGGTCAAACACAGTGATGTTGTAAGTCACGATCTTCATTCAATGTAGTTTATTTTCAGTAAAGTGTTGGAAAATACCCCCAAGTCTGGACCACCATGCAGTGCAGGTTTGATCTATTGGTTAATCAAAGTCACTCTCTCCTTGGTCATTTATCCAGTCAGCAAAATCTTCTCTATTACCTACACTGTATAAGAGATGACCCAACGCACTAAAAAATAAAGATGGATTAAGACATCCTAAAGGCTTCGGGGGACTGACAGTTTAATTAGGGAAGATGACATACCAGCAGACCATCAGAACACAGTGTAATAAAAGCACAGATTTCCTGCTTTGGGAAAAAGCAATATGAAATTCCATCTTCTTCATGACCTCCTCCTTCTCCCCAGTCTAGATTAGGGAGCCTTTCTCTCTACTCCCATGTGAATAAGTGTATGGTTCTAACATGGTGTTTACCACAGTAAACTACAGCTTGAACTCTTGCAAGCTGAGTGACTTTGACCAAGAGAGACCACTAAGTCAGTTTCCTCCTTTTTAAATGGGGCTAATTTCTCCATTCGTTACTGGTTGAAAAATTTCTGTGCTATATACTGTTTTATGTATAATACTACGTTTTCAACATTACCTTACTCCAAGGGTTAATGTGGAGACTAAATAAGTCATATAAAACATTTAGCCCAGGACCTAGCACAACGCTTAATAAGTGTTAGCAGGATCATATTGTTATTGCACGATTCTGATGACAACTATTTTAGTGGTTTTCTATCTTTTGGCAAACATATTCTAAATATGTTTTTCAAATCTATGTAGTCTTTTTCTTTCTTCGAACGTGAAATTTCAACATCTTGAGAAGACTCTGTTAAGCTCAGACACGTGAAGAGGGCTGTTTGTTTCCAGAGTTTAGTAGTATTTAACTACTGAACCTGTAACCAGCCTCTCTTAGACTAGGGCCCACTCCATCACCTGGTACACAGTAGGACTTCAATATGTATTTGCCAAATTCATTTGACTTGATTTTACGAAATTCAGCCAGCTATGATATTAGTCTGAAGATTAGTAATCTTCAGCTTAAGGACTATTAAATGATTCATTGAACAATTGGTTTTTCTTCTGATATATGCTTTTCCCTCTGTCACCTGCAGAAATATTCCCTTCTGAAAAGGAAAAAAAGCCACTTAATTCTGTGCCTCCCAAAACTGGGTGAATGGGTTTCACCTTTTACCCCTCAGTCAGAAGTTAGGGAAGACTTTCATTTTGGAAGTAAACTCCCTTGGGCCATAGGCAACCAAGAAAAAAAACACCTGAAATACATCTTTTATAATGAATTCTTTTATTTTAAAAGTATGCCTTCTGTATACCAGATTATACCTCATAACATCATTTGTAGAACTTTAAGAGGCATTGCGGTGTCTGATTTCTTATTCTCTTAATCTTAGGTATTGTGATCTTGCTACAAAAATGGCAAGATTTTAATATGACCAATATTTGATAAGTATTGTTCAGTGCATTAAAAAATCACACACAAAGACACGTGCATGTGAATCTCCTTTCATCTTTTTGTTTTCGAAAGATACAACACTAACATTTTATTACCTTCTTTTCTTCTGGATAAATAATACTTCTCCAGTATGAACTTGGGACTTACAGTCATTAGACCAGGTAGATTAAAGCGAGCATCACCAAATAGATTTTTCTTCTCCTTGCTCTAAATCCCAAAGCAAATATAGTTATGCTCTAGAGGAGCCAGAATTCCAGGCCTGTGATTACATTTATTGACTGCATTTGAGACCCATCCTACATGTTTTTTAAAAATATAATGCCTTGCCACTCAGTGGCATGTGCATATCATCACGGCATTAAGAGTGATCACTACTTCATGAAGCAGAAACCTCAATTATCTATTTAGTCCATTTCAGCATTCTTATTGTACTCAAGCCACCTGACTTGCAACCCTTGCCTTCCTTACCTCCTTGAGCACTGAAAGGTTTATATGAGCATGTCTGTGCAAAGTAAGAAAGAAAAGAAATCCTGGAGACCTGACGAGAAGCTGTGATGGTTCTGAGGTTAAACATGACATGAAAATACCAGAGTGGACCCCTCAAAATTCAGAAAAGGCTTCCAAGTAGAATCCAAGTTTCATCTGAATTAACTTTATTTTGAATTATTCTTCTAAACCTATTGATCCAAGCACATTGTAAATATCCAGGACAGTAGCTCTAGTTTAAAATCCTTTTGATAAGCTCTGAGATGTAAGTTTTGGGACACAAAGACATAGCTGTTAGTCAGATGATTATTCCATATTATTTATTCATTATCCAAGACAGCGCTAAGCTATATGCACTATTCATTCTAATTTTAGTCCTCTGTTAGTGAGATACTTTCATCCTTCCCTCCTCCATTTCTAAACCCTTTTCTCTATTTCTAAGCAGTTATAAATTCTCTCTGTTTTGGAGAGGTGTGTATAGGGGAGTGTGGGGCACAGCTATACCAGAAAGGTTTGCCCACAACCCAGTCTTTAAGGTCATGATGGGGTCACACCGTCATGGGATGCATGTGTATTTCTGATCTTGTTGATTTCTCCTCAGGACAGAAATGCTGAACAGTAGTAACATCCAGTCATACTTTATTACCTGGTTGAAAGCAGATTCAGTGGGTGGGACAAATCCTTCCTTAGTCTCTAACGACAACATAAAACCATTAAGCAAGTATAATTCCTGGATAGAGTGATCCTCATGAGAATTCTGTGACATCACATATTCCATTTGCTGTAACTTGTACACTTTAATTTTCTGGGCAATGTGCACACATACCTTCACGTGACTTATGTAATTATAGGGACAGAAGTCACAATTTACTGTTTACAGTCTCACAACCCATGAGAAAGGGGCAATGCATTAACTTTACAGTAAAGGTTAGGGGGCTTTTGTTCTCTGTGGGGAGATTTGACTAAGTATTTCCCTAAACACTCAGGTTGAAACCCTTCCCGTGTTATTACAACCAGCTATGTAATGATAGTCAAGCCAGTTTACCTCTTTAGTCTCGTTTCTGACTCACAAAAGTGTTGAACTGGATGTTCTTGAGGGTATCACCCTCTCAAACAAGCAAAACTATAACTTTATGTCTTGTTAAATATTTAAGTGAGAAAGTTTATTCAATTGAAGTGAGGGGAAGTATGTAACCAATGTTGCTTGTTTAGCAGTGATGTAGACCGAGCTCTGCCACTGAGGACCACTTCTCTGTGCAGCAGAAGCACAGGCCAATTAGATTTCCTCGTGATGGGACAGGAGAAAGACACTAATTAGAGACAAAGAAAGGAGTCAGAGGCTAGTCCCAGATCTGATCCTCAGCAGGATTGTGAGGTTGAAGTCCATGACACTTTTCTTCTTAATCCTTGATGCTTCTGCTACTTTTATTGTTTCTATCCTTTCCAAGCACTCGTTGCCCCTATTCTCTACCATCCTCCAATATCCCTTCTCAGCCCAAGTGCTCACATGAGGAAAGTGCTGAGTAGTTCACAATGTGATGTTTCCAAACTCTATAACCTGCTTTAAGGCTAAGTCACTTTTAAAGAGAGAACTAAGAATATTATAAGCAAGGCCTTTGGGGAAAGTTTTCTTAGGATACATTTTCAGTAAAGGAACTGCTGGGTGGAAGTGTATGACCCATAAAAGTATTGATACATATTGTCAAATTAGCCTCTAGGAGAGATTATACCCCTGTGGGAGAGCACCTGCTTCCCTGAATCCCAATATCATTTTATTTTAAACATTTCCAAAGATGTTTCACTTTAATATGCATTTCTTTGATGACTAGCAAGGTGGACTGTTTAAATTTATTAGCCATTTGTATTTCTTGTTCTGTGAATAGACTGTTCATTTCTTTGCCCATTTTCCTATTGGTGTATCCATCTTTTTTATTTTTTCACCTGGCTCTATATAGTAATGCCCTAGCAGCTAATTCAGCATAAAAAGTAATAAATCTCTGAAGAGAAGGTATTCTGGGCTATCAATTGATATGTTCCAGATACCAACCATGTTAGAAGCAAAGTTATTTTTATTTGAAAGATAAGATGGCTGATTTTTCATATTTTCAAACAAATGAAATATTATTCCCTTTCTTTACATGAAAGGGGACTGGGCTGAGCGTTAAATAAATACTTGAAAGAAGATTACATATGTGGATTTGGAAAGAAAAAGAAATCTGATTAGTCTGCATTATTCCTACAAATTCTCGGACTTTATTTCATCACTGATAATTTGATCTGCTTCTCCTAAGTCACAGAGATGAGTAATTTTCAAGGTATTACTATCAGTCTTTCTGAGTCAATGAGCATAGAACCAAGGGTTCATCAACACTGGTCTAGGGATCTCTTTTGTGTTACAGAAACTCCTGTGCAGAGCTCACAGGAAAAGTGTACACATCCAGCTTCCTCTAGGACCAAGGCTATGTTCATCAGTGTCCTGTTGTGAGGTTGCTTATTAAATTCTACTTTAATGTCAAAGATAAATGGGAATAAAATCAACTACAGCTTACCTGATCAATAGAAAGAGATAAATCAATAAAAATAGGCAACTACATGAAAAGCATGGAATCAGACAGAGATTTACAGCAAAAGATTATGGTAGGTTTGTCACCTAAATTATTTGTAAACAAAACCATACAACAAATCTAGGATATAAAGATTCAACGGTTCAATTCATAAAATAGTTTCAAAGAAAGGGTTGCAGAGAATATGTTGTACAATCCACCTATGGTCTGGGTCAGCTAATAATGCTACTCTCTCCTACTGCACCCATGGTTGATGTCATTAATCAATCCAGCATTATATCTGACTGGACCTAGACAAAGCTTGAGAATGTTTCTCAACAAAATTCTCCAAGCAGCCATTATCAATCAAGCAGTTGGCATTTGAATGGAAAATTATTGCTATCTCGTGTGTGACTCATCTGCTAGAGGCATGAGCAATTTTATTAACTTAGAGTTAGATAAGCCAAGCAGCTTGTATGCAGCAAACTGATCCTTTCCCTAAAGTCAGCAGGTTCCTGGCATGGCCAGCTTTCTCAGCTCGAGTGTCCCTTAAGGCAGAGCTTCCCAACTGAAATAACAAGACACATCAGTAGGTCAAAATGGGTACATAAATATACGAGTTATTGATGTCCCAGCACTCAGGGGTCACTTGGAACCTAAGATGCCAGAAATCCTCATTTGTCACCTCTGGCCAGAAGCAGTCACATGTGTTTACTCTGGTGTGCTAATATTAAATTTTTCTATACATACTATGGAAAAGATGAAACATTTTGCTTTAAATAGACCAACCAATTCTGTCCTAGTCAGAGACATTTTTTATTAGTGCCTGGGTGGTTTCTTTTTTTTTTTTAAATCTTGCCTTAAAATGTTAGTTATTTGTTGAAGTCATAACTCATCTCTTTGTTAGAGATCAGTTTACACAGAAGATTTATGTTTAAAAATATGTATATGTAGGTACACACACATATATATAAATCCACATATATCATACATATCTCATTCTGAGATTCAACTGGTTCTATTTGAAGTAGGAATATATTATCATGTGTTGCCCTTTACTAGGGTATAGTAATTTTTTGGTGCAGCTTCTGGCATTCTAAGGCTAAAAGTCCAGTAGAAAATTCTGAGTATTTAAGGAGCATCATTTGAAAATCTAGTTTATTTTGGTGGCAGGAGATAAGCTTCTCATGGACTGACTTCTCTTTCTTATTCAAAGCTTCCTAACTTATATCCTTCGATTCCTGGACACTTATAATCATGGTGCTAGATTGAGTTTAGTTAATATGTTGATGGAAAGTATATTCTATCTTCTTAATGTATGTAAAGTTTTCAGGTACAATTGATCTTTAACTTACAGGTGTGTGTGTGTGTGTGTGTGTGTGTGTGTGTGTGTGTGTG